>NC_058131.1:367854726-368055829 GCF_016433145.1 Gracilinanus agilis
AGTTGTCGAGTGTTAAAGACTTCTTTTTCTTGTTGTTAATCTTTCTCTTCTGAACTTCCTGAGACTGGGTAGCCATCGTTAGCCCAGCAGCTTCTCAGGTTTATCCTCGCACTCAGGGTCTGTCCGTGGTCTTTTGGCTCCTGAGGTCTGAGTACTGGTTTTTTCCAAGGTCAAGCCCCCTGGTGGACCCCCTTGCTTGATCGTCTGCTGGAGGTTTCTTTACAAGTCTCAGGGCGCTGCTTCCACAGTTGTATACCCGTCTGCACTGGTTCCCCACTCAGGGTTTCAGAGCTTTAGGTTGTGGCTGTGTCTGCCTCCACCCACGCCTCCGCCCGTGTCTGCGCTCTGAGCCCGCACTCTGTGCCCGTGCTCTGCGCCTTGTGTCTGCTCTTGGCGCCCTGCTCCTGCGCTCAGATTTTGTGTGCGTTTGTTACCTTTTTGGGGTCCTAAATCTTGCTGCTCTCAGGAACAGGCCCCGGAGCTGCCAATGACTTGATGGGTGCCCCAAACTTGCTCTATTTCTTTTTAGCTGGCTTTGGTGCTATAGGTGTTGTGTGTGGAGGGGTTGGGGGTGCGGTGGTTGCTCAGCCCGCGATTTAGTGAGAGCTGTTTCACCCCTTTATAGCATGGAAATGCCTCGATTCCACATACCTTCCACGCTGTTCCCTGTTGTGGGGTTCCTCCGTTCATCTAGACTTGTTTTTATGTCCCCTTGAGGAGTTTTGTGTGTTTTGGTCAGGAGAGGTTAAGAGCTGCTTCTTACTCTGCCGCCATCTTAACCTGGAACCTCTTGTCTTTATTTTTCTGTTCAGTGTAATTTTTAGGATTTTGGTCTGGAACGGATGCATTAGTATTTCTGATTTTCTACATTTGGTTGTGAGGCTTTTATGCCCTCTTATATGAACATTCTTTGCAAAAGTGCCATGTACTGATAAGAAAAAGGCAAATGCTTTTCTGTTCCTATTCAGATTTCTCCAGAGGTCTATAAAATCTAACTTTTCTAAGATTATATTCACCTCCTTTCTTTCTTGTTTATTTTTTTGGTTTGATTTATCTGACTCTGAGAGGAGAAAGTTAATATCCCCTACTAATATAGTCTTACTCTGTATTTCCTCCTATAACTCATGCAATGTGTCTTTTAGGAATTCAGATGGTCTGCTATCTGGTAAACATGTGCTTAATGTTAATATCATTTCATCATCTATGACTCCTTTTAATCAATATGTAATTTCCTTCCTTATCTCTTTTAATTAGGTCAGTTTTCACATTTGCTTTTGTCTGAGATCATAATTGCTAACCCTGCCCCCCCTTTTTTAAAATTAACTGACATGGTAGCTTTTGCTCTAGCCCTTTACTATGTGTGATTACTTGCTTTAAATAAGTTTCTTGTAGACAGCATATTGTGGGATTCTGGGTTTTAATACACTCTGCTGTCCTCTTCCATTTTATAGGTGAGTGAGTAAACTGAAATATTAGAGAGAATTAGAAAAGTTCTGTGATATTGGAGAGGGCAATTTTCAAATGGAGAAGTCCCAGGATTCTGAAAGGGTAGAGCAAAAAAGCTTACCTTTGATTTCTGGTAAAATTCTAGGACATGTTATTAAAGGAACAAATAGTGAACATATAAAAAAGAATGAAGTAACCACAAAGGGCCATATTATGCCTGCCTGTCTTTATCCCCTCTTTTGACAGTCTTGTTATCATGATAGGTATGTACTGTAGACATAGTTTACCTAAATAATTGTAAAGTATTTCATTAAGTGTCTGATATTACAGTGTGGGTCAGATAATATTAGAGTCAAGAGGTTTTGGAACTATTTTAATTGCCAGTCTAAAAGAGGAGTTATTAATAGTTCATTGTTAATTTGGTAGAATGTCTTCAGCAGATCACCACATTGATCTTGTTTTGGCCCTGGGTGGCTTGATTTTTTTTTTTACATTTCTAACAATGATTTAGCTAAAGCATATTTTTTTTTTATCAAATTTACAGATGGAAAAAAATTAGGAGGGATAGTTAACATGTTGCACAAAAGAGTTTAGATCCAAAAAAGATCTTGGCAGATTAGAACATTGGGCAAAATCTAATAAGATGAAATTGTAATGGGATAAATGTAAAGCCATAGAGCTATGGGTTCCAAAATCAGCTTCAGAAGTCTAAGCCCGGGGGGGTCAGTCCAATACTCAGACAGCTGTGGGTCTAAGAAAGATGTATATGGATCTTAGTGGACTGTAACATAAATCAATAGAGTAGAGGCAACCAGGTGGCTCAGTGAACAGAAAGTCAGAGCTAGACACAAGAGGTCCTGGATTCAAATCTCAGACACTTCTTAGTTGTGGCAAGCCACTTAGCTCTAATTGTCTGGCCTTTGGTGTTTTTCTGCCTTGAAATCAATACTTAGTGTTGATTCTAAGAGAGAAGGGAGGTTTTGAAAAAAGATAAATCAACAGAGTGGTATAACAACCAATAAAAAGATAATGTGATCTTGGGTGGCATTAAGAAAGAAATCAAATCTAAAAGTAGTAGGGTAACTATTCCATTGAACTGCCTTGAATGAATGAATGAATGAATGAATGAATGAATGAATGAATGAATGAAGTCAGAAAAGGAATATACTATACATTTATAATGTATCAAGCCCCAATCTAATTACTGATCACATGAAAGGGAAAAATAATACAATCCCTGCTCTCAAGGAACTCATACCCTAATAGGGAGAAGAAAAACTCATATCAGAAGTCTAAGCTGCAGATGTGATAAAAAGACTCTATGGTCAAAACAGTGCAGAAGTAACACAGATGGTAATAAATATTTTGAAGTGTCATTTCCATGAATAAAATTAAATCACTTTTTGATGTTGAAGCATTTGATAGTGCCAAGGACTTTAGTGGTGGTGAGCACTCTCTTTTCTGAGTCTTCAGTGGCAGTAGGGCTACTAAAGAGGTGGGGGTGAGTGGATAGGTACAGCACTATGGTGGCCAACTGACTAATAACACAGTGGTAAACATGGAGGGCCTTTTCTCTGCAGGACATAGATGATGGCTATTGGTGCTGGACAAGAAGCATAGCATTGTACTGCTATTCTCAGAGCCCTCGGGCTTGCTTGCTTATCCATGGGAGTTGTTAGCAGTTGCTACTGATGGGGAGGATGGGGAACCATCCCTTTTGAGACCACATCTGGAGAAGGATGTTCAATTTTTCATGCCACATTTCAGGAATGACACTTATAAGTCAGAATGCCATTCAGAGAAGGTTAACAAGGATTTTAAAAGATCCATATAGATCTTTCTTATATTAGGCTTAGAGAAGAGAAGATTTGGACAGTAGTGGTTAGGGAGCACATGGTATCTTTCTTCAACTATTTGAAGGACTGTCATGTGGAAGACAAATTAGACTTTCTCTGCCTCAGAAGAGAGAATGACTGGAGAGGATTCCAGTGATGTGGAATTATGCTTGATATAAGGAAAGACTTAGAACTCTCTAAAAGTAGAAGCAAGAATTTCAGGAGATCATGAGTTTTCCCTGTACTAAAGGCCTTAAAACAAAAGCTGGATAGCCATTTATCCTGGATGCTGTAGAATGAATCATTATTTAGCTATTGCATGGGAAAGAGGGTTTGTGAATCAGACTTGCCTATGTTCATACAGTTGGTCAATGGCAGAAGTGAAATTAGAACTCAGGCACCCTGAGCCAATGCTTAACAATTACCATCCCAGTAGCAAGACCTCTAGAAGCCTGGGGTTAATGTTTTGTCAGGAGGACCTCCTTTGGGATAGGGGCAAAGGTTTTCTTTTCAATATTCCAGATGCCACAATCTGGATTTCACTGTTACAGTTCAAGTATTGACCTCAGCTCCTACTCCTCCTCATCTTGCCCCAAGCTTACCATTTGTGCAGGCTTCTCTCTATTCTGTCTCTGTCTCTCTATTCATTCCAGAGGCCCTGGGATGGAAGGAAGAGTGAATTCAGCCCCCAAATATCACAGAGGCTGAATACGAAGGTCCTTGGATGAGCACAAAACACAACATTATGGAAAGGTTTGCTTCCACCAAGCTGCACAGGAGATTTTAATTGTAAATCATCTTTCAGTGTCTGCCCATGACTGCCTTTACAGCCCTAATGAATGTAAAATGGAAGAAAATGTGATGAATTTTTCAAAGGTGGAATCCACTGTGACACTGCAAGCTTAGCGTCTTCTGTGTTGATATAAATTCAGCACCAGATCCATTAGAGTCACCATTTGCATACTCTGCTCAGTTAATGACTCTTCAATCAAGTATGCTCTGCCTGAACCTGGAAACTTCCTCATTTCCCAGCCTTTCCACTCACCAAAACAAAACTCCAGAGACAGGCCCCAACCTAGTCTGTATTCTTTTGAGCACTAAGCCTTAAAGAATATATTTAACTTGATAGGCAAATGTCAAAGGGAAACTGGCATAAAAAGGGGAGGATAAGCACAGCAGTGTTTGCAAGTCCTTTGAAAGCACAAAATCATAGATTTTGAGCTAGACAAGACTCTGATGGCCATTGAGTCCAAGGACCTCATTTTACAAATGAAAAAATGGAGGAAAGAGAAGGTAAGCAACTTTCTCAGGGGTCATTACTAAGTATCTGAGGTCGAATTTCAACATAGGTCTTCCTGACTCCAAGTCTGATGTGCTATTCTAGCCGGTATACCACCTACCTGCTTAGGGAGAAACCACTGGGAGAGAGAGGGAAAGAGTGTGGAGAAGTTAAAAGAGTTAAATCTGTCCCACTTGTAATACTCACCTGGACCTCAAAGTTTGTATGTTCCAGAAACTTTTGATTCATGGTTTCTGCAAATTTGTTGATTGCTCTCAGAAAGACCCTAAAAGAATCAGAAATTCAGTCAATATTCAGTTCACTGTAGCTTGAACAGTGCACAATTCTTAGGAAAATGTCATCAAGGTCGTGCTTTAGCTTTGTACTTTCTTGGCTTTCTTCCTGACTGTCTGATGACTCCTTCTTGGTCCCCTCTGCTATGTCTTTTTATTCCTGTCAAGTCCCTAACTGTGAATGTCTCTCAAAGCTACATCTTGGACTCTTTTATCTTTCTTCTCTACACTCTCACTTGGAAATCTCATCAGGTCCCATGGGTTCACTTGTCATCTCTATGCAGATGATTCTTAGATCTATGTAGCCAGTTCTAGTATCTTTTCTGAGCTTCAATCATGTATTTCCAGATGTCCTATCGGATACTTTTTTGTTTTTGTTTTTATTTTTATTTTTGAATATTTTCCCATAGTTACATATTTCATGTTCTTTCCCTCTCCCCCAAGCCCCCCAATCCCCCTTAGCTGACGCACAATTCCACTGGGTTTTACAGGTATCATTGATCAAGACCTAACTCCATATTATTAATAGTTGGACTAGAGTTGTCATTTAGTGTCTACATCCCCAATAATATCCCCATCAGCCCATGTATTCAAGCAGTTGTTTTTCTTCTGTTTCTCCTCCCACAGTTCTTCCTCTGAATGTGGCTAGTTTTCTTTCTCATAAATCCCTCAGCCTTGCTCTAGATCCTTGCATTGCTGCTAGTAGAGAAGTCTATTATGTTCGATTGTACCACAGTGTATCAGCCTCTGTTTACAATGTTCTCCCCTCTTAGATATTTTAAAGGGGATATCCCATAGACATCTCAAATGTAACCTGGCCTAAAAGAACTCATCATTTCCCCCCACAAAACTTTCCTTTCCTCCAAATCTTCTTATGAATTTTTATTCTTTTTCTTTTTTACATTTTAAATCCTTAGCCTCCATTTTAGAATCCATACTAGCATTGGTTCCAAGGCAGAAGAGTAGTAAGGTCTAGAGAACCAGGGTTAAATGACTTGCCCAGGGTCATACTAGAAAGGGTCTGAGGCCAGATTTGAACCCAAGGAATCTCCTGTCTCTATCCACCAAACCACCTAGCTGCCCCTCATATGATTCTTGAATGCACAATTTATAATCTCAGATTCCCAGGTTTGTATGTCCTCCTCAGCTCCTTACTCTTACTTTCCCCATACATCTAACCCCTTGCCAAATTTTGTCATTTCTACTTTTACAACAACAATCTCTCATGTGTCCCTTTTCTCCTCCCTCACTCAGCCACCCCTAGATTAGGACTTTCTTACTTCTCATCTGGCCTATGACAAGTAACTTCCAGTTAGAATCCTTGTCTCAAGTCACTTTGCATATCAGTTAATCCTCCAAATAGCTACTCTAGCAATTATCATAAAATATATGTCTGACCATGTTAGCTGCCTCATACCCCCTTATTGAGTGAAACCCAGGTGCTTCCTATTATCGCCAGGGTCAAACAGGTGCTAAATTTGCCATTTAAACTTTTCCCTCTTAGTGTAGCATTCTTCTCCTGTATCTCCCCTGACTATATTCTGCATACATCTCTTCCCCCGTATCTTCTCCATGTGTCTCTCTTGTATATTTGTTTTTCTTTATATGCTGTCCTACCTACCCTCAAAGATCCCTTAGTATGTAAACTCCTTGAGGACAAAGATGGTTTTGTGGTTTGGTGTTTCTTTGTATCCCCAGCTCTTAGCACAGTGCCTGGCACAGAGGAAGTGGTTTTTGATCGTTTATTTTTATTTTTCCTTAACCCTTACCTTCTGTTTTTAGTAGTGATTCTAAGATGGCAGAGAGGCAAGGATTAGGCGATCAGGGACTTGTCCAAGGTCACACAGCTAGGAAGTATCTGAGGCCAAATTTGAACTAGTGCTATATTATAATTTGAGCTAGTATTATATATTAATAAATGCTTGTTGGGTGATTAAAGCGCAGACAGGAGGCTGTATAGAATAAATGCCTTCTCTTTGTAGTCATAGGAACCTTGGGAGGGAAAACACACTCAGTGGAACCACAGTCTGAGCACAATAATGAGTCAGGGCCAGAAGCACTTGGACAGTTTTTTTTTCCTCTCTGTCCTTTCATCCAAACCAGCATTGGCCAACATGTGGGAGGTAAAAGCTGTAAGGCACCACTGCACTAAGTTCCCTCTCGCCATCACAGAACTTGAATGAAGGTCTGAGAGGAATATGAAGGAAGTAATACAGTTACCAACCTCATGGAATCTGCAGACCAACAAAGGAAAAGTAGTCTCTAATCCCATCTATGAAGTCTAATGCAGCTACAGCCCTCAGGAAAATCCTACTCTAATGGTTCAAATAGTAAGAAAAATATAAGTCCAGCAAAGGAAAATGTAAAGTCACACGTACACATACAGAAAAAAAGAACATATGTAAGAAAATATAAAAAAAGAATGGATACCATAATTAATGGTAGAATGAAAATTAAAAAACATTCTTTCTAAAGTCAGTGGACATGAGTTCAAACTCTGCCTCTAACACTACCTGTGTGACTTTGGATAAGTCACTCCCTAAACCTCAGTTTCCTCATCTGCAAAATGATGGAGTTAGACTTCGTGAATTTTGATATCTAGATCAATAATCCTACGGTCTTAAGTAAACTAATTGCAATACCTAGAATTATATATACTTTGTACTTAGAGTTTGTGGAATAGCAGGAGACAGGCAGAATTAATGAGGGATGGTAGAAGGCGTTTAGTTTGAGCTGTGGCCTCACATTACACTCCAAAGGCCTGAGCCACCTTCCTGAAGTAAAGCCTGACTGGCTCATAGGGTAAAATAACCAAGGAGGAAGAGTTGTGTGGAGACAGCGGCTTCAGTGTCCTGCAGGGAGCTGGTGGTTTCTAAGGGCTCTTCCCACCCACAGAACTTGCAACACGCAGTAATATTTCATTTAGTCCCTGACAGCCCTGGGAATCTCCCTCGGTTTGCAATGCAGGCATAATTGCCAGGGCCTTGTTTGCTTGGTGCCACTTGGGAAAGTAGAGCACAATCAATCTTGCCAACTGTAATTCACCGCACGTACGGGGCACTGTCACCAGGTTAGAGCAATGTTCTCATCTTCACTTTGCTGCTGCCCACAATGGACAATTGTATAGCAAGGCCTTGTTACGGGAAATCCACTGATGATAATGTAGCCGATTCTTGATTTCCAGAGGTGGGGAAAGGCAAGGGAATTATCTACTTTATAATTTACTTATAGCAAAAATGAAATCCTAGACTGTCATCTCTCAACCTTCTAGTCCATCTGTGATCCAGCTTAGTAGAATGGAGAGAATAATTAATTCTATCTTGGATTCTAGACCCAGTTCTGGTACTTTCTGTTTGAACCTAGACAAAATCATTACATTTCTCTGGGGGTTCATTTCCATGTTCTTTTTTTCCTTTTAAATTTAAATTAATTACTTTTTTAATTTTTGCTTCTTAAATTTAAATTAATTACTTTTTTCATTTTTTTCTTCTTAAATTAAAATGAATTACTTAAAAATAAAAGATCTTACATGGGCTTTAGTATAGGAGCTATCCACTGCCCCAGCCCTATCACTTAAAAAGCATGGAAGCCCCAAATGATTCTCATTCTGAACCAGACTATCTCAGTCTTCTTTTTGAAAATGTGTATAAACCTATTACCAACAAAGGCTTGCATGCAAAAAGTGGCATAAAATATACCAACAAGGCTATACTGGAATAGAAAAAGAAGTGGGAATATCATTACCCTGAATTATTCTCTTTATAATTACTCTCCATACAATTATATGTATGTAGATTTCCCCCAGTAGAATACACACACACACACACACACACACACACACACACACACACACACACACACTCTCTCTCTCTCCTGAGGGTTCACCATACTAATGTCCGTCTTAGTACAGATACCTGATTTTGCTAGCCTACCTCAAGCTCAAAATTTTCAGAGATCCTTCAGCCTCAGCCTTCCTGGTAGCAGAGATCACAGCCAAATCCCAGCACACACAACTAGTTCATTTGTAAGAGATCATCTAGTGAAAGCCTCTTCTTTAACCAATTTTTTTTATTACCTACAGCAAAAAGAGGTAGAATATCTTGCCCAACAACACATAGCAAGCTAGTGCAACTGAAGCTCCCAGCACCATTCATTCATTGTTCATGCCACTTTGAAATTTGCCCTCCAAATCCAAATATACAGGCAGATAGAAAGGCATATAAAGTTCAGAAACTAAAGTAAGGTGATCTGGAAAGCAACATCAGGTCTGAAGTGAGGCGAGGTTGAACGAATGCAGAAATAAAATCCAGCAAAATCCATCACTTGTCAGCCTGTCACAATGTAAGATTTCCATAGCTCTGCTATTCCAACATGTGTTAACGTGTCTTTGAAAATGTATTTCCCCCCCTTAAAGATCAGTTATCTGATTCTCCAGATGGGACTGTATTGAGAGCCTGTCATTTTCTGTCCAAACATATCGAGTATCTCTAATGCGATACCAAAATGAGGGGTTTTACACCCTCTGTGGCAGGAACAATGATATCAGCAGGCACCATAACAGTCATTACTCTGGCTGTCAATCTAAACCTGTCTCTGAATCTCAGAGGCAAGTCCAGTGGACCAAGAAACCGAGCTGTTGGTGAGAGAGCAGACTGGGGGTGGGAAGAGAAAGGTTCCTTTATAAGCCTGAAGTGCCCACACTACCACATTCTGGGAGCCAAAAGTCTCAATCACCCTCATCTTTTTGGACTCTGAAAAATAGGGCTTTCTTTCCCTCAAGGACTATACTCCCAGCATTGGCAGATTAAATGGGATGATACTAATAGCTTACATTTA
The DNA here is from genome assembly GCF_016433145.1 of Gracilinanus agilis. NCBI lineage: Eukaryota > Metazoa > Chordata > Mammalia > Didelphimorphia > Didelphidae > Gracilinanus > Gracilinanus agilis. Next base: position 367,864,416 of record NC_058131.1, read on the forward strand.
TATAGTGTACAATAGTTTGTAAATTGTTTTCGTATATTATCCCATTAGATCCTCACAAAAATCCAGTAAGATGTGTTAAGTCCCCATTTTACAGATAGGAAATTTGAGGCTCAGGGAATTTGATTGAATTCTCAAAGGACACACAGCTACTAAGTAGTTGAGATGGAATTTGAACCCAACACTTCTTGGCCCCAGGCCCAGAATTCTATGCACTATACTATGCTGCTTTAGGATGTATCCTAACCTCTTTATTTTTTAATGGATTTGTTTTCATCTATCTGGGTCCACCTCTCAAATTCTATAGACTTTTTTTTATCCTACATAATTATAGTCAATGTCTTTGTGAAATCATCCATAAAGAATGTCTAATATTCTAGAGTCTTCCTTTTAACATTTTATGGACATCAGGACAATACATCTATTGTTCTTCACTTTTCCTATGAATCAATTGACCAACCGAGAATAAATGAAGTACCTCCTATTTGCCAGGCACTATACTAGGTACTGGGGATACAAATGCAGAAGTGATTCTTCCTGCATTCAAGGAACTTACATTCCATCAAGGGATATTCACAGACATATAATTATATGGAAAATAAATACACACAGAACAAATTCAGGATAATCGAATTCCCACTCTCTTTTCTGGTCCTATATTTTATGCCACATTTTGCATGCAAGCCTTTGTCAGTAATAAATTTGCACACATCGTCCATCTTTCCACTGGCTTTTGGCAATGAAGAACATGGACATGTGGAAAGAGACATATTGCTAATTTTATCAATAAAAATAGTTGGATGGTGCATAAAATGATTTCAAAATTGGAACTTGGGGACCATTAGTCTATTCCCCCTCATTTTATAATTTACAAAGTAAGAAGTTAAGGCCCAGAAAGGTCAAGTGGACTTGTTCAACATATCAGTTACAGACAAATACAATGAATAGAAAAATGTAGCAGCCCATTAGCATAACAAGCTGAAAAATGGAAAAGGAAAATGTTGACTCTGGTAAGAAGCTCTCACAGGAGACAACTAAGTGCATAGTCTTGGGCAAGGTTCACTGAATTTCTATTTAGTCAAATTGTACAGTTTACATGTGAGAATCTTTTACCACTAACATGCTATGTGATATAGGCATATTTTTTAAAAAAAAATTTGGACCCTGGTATCTTCATCTATCAAATGAGTGGCAAAGGATCCTTCCATGTACTGGTATAATATGCTGACCCTTCTCATCTAGCTCAAATCCTCCCCCTTTATGATTCCCTATTGATTTCTTTCTTTGGGGCCTACACTGCAGGAATATCACTTTATCAGGTAGAAGCCACAGACAGGGTCTAAGATGGGCTGTCCCCACCTGGAGCAAATGACACATATCAAAGGATTCACAAATCCCAAGAGGTGAAGGAACAGTCAGGGCATGAGTGAGCATTCCATCTATAGAAAATGTGTTACATGTGTGGATGAATATAAATAGGCAAGTACTAACTTTCTGTTCTAAACACAGCTTCATCTTAGTTGTACAGCAGGAGAGCTTAAAACAGAGGCACCCAACTATAAAGGAATAGCAACGTGTACTGTATACTCCCAAGGGTACATGTGATGCAGTTTATTAAGATGAGAGACATACAGATGGAAAGAGAGCAACATGCCTCTCGAGGTGAGCAATATCATTCTGGGAAACAGCCCAAGGGACCTTAGGAGCCTAGGATTGGTTGTCTCCTTTTATTGCACTGTTTCCTAATTCACAAGATCATAGAAATAATGCCAGAACTCTGGAGATCATCAAGTCCAGCATCTTCATATAAAAGATGAGGCAACTGAGATCTAGTCAAGTATTTATTAAGGGTCTACTGTCTACCAGGTACTCTCCTAAGTGCCAAGAATATAAAGACAAAAAAGAACCATCTCTATCCACAAGGAACTTACATTCTAGTGGAAGAAATGATGTATGTGTGTGTATATAAAGATATAAATATTTGATATACAAATTAGTAGTATATGTAATGATTATTAGTAGTAATACATCAATAATAAATAAATTAAACATGAATGCTCAAATACAAGATTGATGGGGAAAAGCATTAGCAGCTGGAAGGACTGGGAAAGGCCTTATATGGAAAAAAAGACTCTTAAGCTGAGTTTTGAAGCAAACTGGGGATTCTAAGAGACAGAGGTGAAAAGAGGAAGTATTCCAGGCATAAGGGACACACACAGGCATTGCAAAGGTATGGAAACAGGAGATGGAGTACTATGTGTGATGAACAGCTAGTTTCTCTGGACTATGGAGAGCATGAAAAAATAATACATAATCAAGCTAGAGAAATAAGGCTGGAAAGAAAAATTGGTGCCCAAAGGTAAAGGATCTTTGGTGCCTCCCAAACATGTTTGTATTGACCCTGAAGAAGGAAAGTGACTTGTCCAGGGTCAGATAGCCAGTGAAGAGGAAGAGTCAGTGTTCAAATGCAGTTTCCTGACTTCCGTTCCAAGGCTCCCTTGTCTTCCTTTTTCCTTCCCTGGGGTCTCTGAGAAAAGGGAAAGGTGGTGGTTGCTCAAGATGACTCTGCTAGACAAAACAGAGTGGAGGAGAGCAAGGGATGTGCTGAGCTGGCCTGGGAAGAACAAAAATTCAATCTCCACCTAAGGAATAGAGGGAGGGAGGAAAGGTGGCCAGGGGATGGCTTGCTTACTGCACATACACAGCAGCCTCAGCTACAAGAAGATCAAGTGAATCAGCAGATCCCATTTCTGCAAACAGCCAGTGCTACTGAGGTGGCTCAGCTCCAGCTGCCCTCATGATGCCTTCCTTGTAAATAAGGATTCTAAACTGGAACTCACTAGGAGTCAGTTAATTCTCCCAAAAGAGAGGGGTTGGGCCTGGCTACTTTGGCTGAATCTCAAAACCCTACAAAGCAGATTCTGGGGCTGCTCCAACACATGTGTGACAAAGGAGCCTTCCATATACTGGCATAATAGACTGACCCTTCTCATTTAGCTCAAATCCTCCCTCTTCCCAGAAGTCCTCCCTGACTAAACCACCTGGAAATGATGCCTCTCTCCTGTGGAGTCCTGGGGCACATGGGGGCACTGCCTTGCATTGTTCATCTTTTTATATGTGTGTCTCCTCTCTCCTTAACTTGCCTGGAAGAGTCCTGAGGGTGGGACTTGGTCTCATTTTGTTCTACAGTGTTCAAAGAGCCTAATGTAGGCAGCATTGGGCAATAGACATACTGGCAGAATGGAAACCAGAGGGCCAAGGTCAGAATCCTTGCCCTAATATTTACTATTATGTGCCTCAGAAATGCCATTTAAACTGCTCTGAGCTTATGTCCCTTCATACGTTAACAGAAGAGGGTTGGACTAAGGTGATCTTTCAGGTTCTTTCTACCTCTAAATCCAATGATCAACACAGTAGATGCTGAATAAATATTCAGTGTTTTTCTTTAAGGATTTTTTATGACTATTTGTAAATGTATGAGCATATTTTGAATGTCTTGCCAATAGATATAGAAAATCTGGGTGATTAAGCCTCAAAGGGGAAAAGAGGTTCCCATGCAAAATCTGGTTCATTTAAAACATTCAGAATAATGTAATTATTATAAAATATCACTGCTACCAAATCTTCCAGAAGGCTGCATGTTGCTCACAAAAGGCCTGAAGAAATACAGATAAATTCATTTTTGTTCATATATCATGATATCTACTTGTGTCTAGAAGTGAGAAAAAAACATGCATGTGCCATCTTCTTTGCAACCCTTCTACCTTCTCTCTCACCTCATGTATCCAAGCACTCAAAGAGCCCAGTGAAAGAAGGGCTACAGGAACTTGAAGGTAAGGAAGAAGTGAATAAGTATTTCTTCTCTTTTCTTTAGAAAGAATCCATTATGTGCCAAATGCTGTGCTAGGTGCTTTACATAGATCTCATTTGATCCTCATGAGGACACTCTCAGATAGGTGCTATTTTACAGTTGAGGAAAATGAGGCAGATGGAGATTAAGTGACTTGCTCAGGTTCACAGACCCAGTAAGTGTCTAAGGCCAAATTTAAACTCAGATCTTCCTGACTCCCACCTCAGTGTTCTATCCAGTAAATCACCCCACTACCTTGAACATAAACTACATCATAGTTGTATTAAGTTATGAGGTCTGTACTATGTGTACAAAGGAACAAAACTATGGCCAAAAATAAGCTTTCATTTGTTTGTTTATTTTCTAGGGGGAGATATAAGATTATATCTATAAGTTGAGTCAGGGGACATACATCTCTGTCTCCTGTGGGGAAGGAATACCTTCAACACTGGCATGAACTGGCAATATGATAGAACGAAAGAATTAGGAATCAAGAGGCCCAAGCTCTGCTACTGACTAGGTATATGTTCTTGGGCAAGAACCTTCTACTCTCTGGGCCTCAGTTTCTCCATCTATAAAAAAGTTAGGCTAAATCCATTTTTTATTGTTATTCAGTCATGCTCCACTCTTTGTGACCCCATTTGGGTTTTCTTGGCAAAAATACTGGAGTGGTTTGCTGTTTCCTTCTCCAGCTCATTTTATAGATGAGAAAACTGAGGCCAATAGGGTTAAGTTGGTTGCTCAGGGTCACACAGCTAGTAAGTGTCTGAGGTCAGATTTGAACTCAAGAATATGAGTCTTCCTGACTCCAAGTTGGAGATCCTATCCACTGTGACACCTAGCTGCCCAAATCCCTTTTAGTATTTTGAAAAGTTAAAAGTGCTATAAAAATGTAGGGATGGGGCCAAGGCCTGTGTTTTGATTGGTGAAGGGAGTTCCTGGAGGAGGGAGTTCCCTCCACCAACGCAGGTGGGACAGGCTCTGCTGGTAGTCTTACAGTCTTGTAGTCCTATGGAGTAGGCTGGAGCACTGACAGATTTTAAGCACCATGGACAAGGTCACAGGCAGTAGTACAAGAGGCAGAAACTAAACCAAGGATGCCAAGTTTTAGAAAGAGTTCTCTAGGTATTATCCAATGCTACTTCTATATGAAAAAGCAGAGCTTAATATACAGAATTATAGACTTCAACTTGGAAGAGACCTAAAATTAGAGATTACCTAGGCCAAGGAATCTGAGGTCTAGGAAGGTGAAAAAACTTGCCAAAAGTCACACAGATGGTCACTAGCTAAACCAGGACTTCAGCTCAGATCATCTGGCTCCAAATTCTGGCTCCAAATTCAATGCTCTTTCTACAACACTACCTAGTAAGTTATTTTGCTGTAAAGAGGCTCCTGCAGTAGTAGAATTGTTTTAGAGGCAGTGTAGCCTAATGGACAGCGTTGTCCATAGGTAGCAGAAAGACATCAATTCAAATCCAGCTTCAGACATTTACTAGCTATCAGAGCAGGGCAAGTCCCTTAATTTCTCCGTGCCTCAGTTTCCTCATCTATAAAGTGGAGATGATAACACTTCTCTCCCAAGGTTGTTGTGAGGATCAAATAAGATTTAAGTAAAATGCTTTGCAAAACTTAAAGTTCTCTCTAAAAATGTCATTATTATTGTTAATTTGGAATTACCACTGAATATGCAGGACTAAGGGGCCCCCCACAGCTCAAGCTATGCCCTTGAGAAAATACAACTTCTCTGACTACTCTTAATGTAAAACCCAAAATGTCTGGCATTTTCTTAAGAGATACAAATGTTTCCACTTGGGAGATGATTCCAAGTTCTTAGATTTCTTTGAACATTAAGTACAGTGGGACTTAGAAAGTATATGCAGAGGAATCACAAAACATAGGCAAATGGGGCTCCATGGGTGGTATCTGGGAAAATTATCTGGGAGATAAACAGTTTGGAAGATTTCTAGTGGCCTGGTCTCCAAACTACTTTTGCTTTGGTTGTTCTCAAAAAATCCATTTGCCAGTCATCAATGACTCTTATTGACGAAGCCTGAGATATCTCCCTTTTGTTCCTTTAAGCTTAAGACCCAAGGAAGATATTGGCCTCTTGTGGTTTAATCATGGAAACTCTATCTGTATGGAGAAAATATCAAAATATATTGGTTGAACCTCATGGGGGCCTTTAGTAATTTGGTAAAGCTCTGAGAATCTTTGACAAGCAAAGAGACAGACATATGGCGGTCTGGTAATGAGAGATCACAGAATCTTCAGATTATTAATTTAAAAACAGAAGAACCCTCAGAGACAATTTAGTTCAACGATCAGGCATTCTTCCTATATGAAAATGATAATAATAGCACTTTAAAATTTGCAAAGCTCTTGACAGATATTATGTCTTTTGACCCTCAAACTAACCCTATGAGATAGGAGCTATCATAGCTGGTTTTCAGTTGTGTACAACTCTTCATAACCTTATTTGAGTTTTCTTGGCAAAGATTCTGGAATTATTTGCCATTTCCTTTTCCAGCTCATTTTGCAGATGAGAAAACTGAGGCAAACAAAGTTAAAAGACTTGCCATGTGTGGGAACTGTCTGAGGCTAGATTTGAACCCAGGAAGATGAGTCTTCCTGGCTCCAGGGCCAGCATTCTATCCACTGTGTCATCTAGATACCCCAGGAAACATTATTACCAATGCTAGTTTATAAATGTGGAAAAGGAAAAGCTAAGTGACCCGCTTACATAGGCAGTAAGTAAGCAGTAACTTAAGCACGATTTACCTCTGACACCAAGACTAGTGAGGAAGCCTCCTTTAACCTAGCAGATGTTGAAAAAATAAGTGGGGTTTTCCTTTAAGGAATATTTTATGAATATGTATAAATGTATGAACATTTATGGACATAGCACTGAGAGGCCCCCCACAGCTCAGGCTATGCTCCTGAGAAAACACAACTTCTCTGACTGCTCTTAATGTGGAAATCCAAATGCCTGGTATTTTCCTAAGAGATACAAATATTTCCACTTGGGATCTCCTGGCCTGATCCTACATTTTAAGAGGTGGGTAACTACCAAGGGTTTAAACTAGTCCTGTCCTGATGTGTTAGGAGGACTGGCAATTCACACGCCCTTCACAAGAAGACACCAAGGGATGAGTCTGACATTTTATCAGCCAGTTGATTTATTTGTATCTCTTCTATACACAAGGGAGAGGAGCACAGAACATCAATTCTTACTCCCCACTGCCCCTGCTTATTGCCAACCCTCTGAGATGAATGTGGGTGTTCCTCCATGGGGTCTAAGGGCCAATTTCTCTATGTTACAGGGCTGAACATAAACACTCAGACGGGTGACAGACAGGAGGAGTAAGTGAAGCCAGCTATGTGGAATGCTCAGATTAACTAATTCTCCAAACCCCTTCTCCTTCCTCCTGGCCTAATACGCAGCAGTCTCCAGCATCTCTTCTTCATTTCTCTCACCCAGGTCCCTACTTACTCAAGCTAAGAAGCAGCTGAAAATGCAGAAAAGAGCACCTGTGTTGAAGTCACAACTTTGAGAGATGGGGATGATGCAGGAGCAGGGAGAATGGAACTTCTCTGATGTGGCTTCCTTGATAAATTATTGCCTGATATCAATTTCCACCAGCTCCAATGAGATGCCTTAATGACAGAGGAAGGTAGTGGCTAAGCTAGTGTCCTCTGCTTGTGCTGCCAGCACTCACCTGTTCTGGACCATGCTCATGGCCATCCAGTCCTGGGGATACACGTTCTTCCCAATGAGATCCTTAAACATGATGAATGTTTCCATCAAGAAGTCCTGTAATGATGAAATAGATCAGAGCTATAACCTAGAATCCCTGGAGAAATCTTTTGCCACACAATATCCAATTCCTAATCTCTCTCTCTCTCTCTCTCTCTCTCTCTCTCTCTCTCTCTCTCTCTCTCTCTCTCTCCTCTCCTCTCCTCTCCTCTCCTCTCCTCTCCTCTCCTCTCCCCTTCTCTTCCTTAAATGTGTATCAAAAGTTCATACCTGTGGAACTAGAAGGGACTTTATCAGTCATTTCATCCAATCCCCTCACTTTATTTTTCGTATTTTCCCCAATTACACATAGAAAAAATATTAACATTTATTTTTTTAAACCCTTAACTTCTGTGTATTGGCTCCTAGGTGGAAGAGTGGTAAGAGTGGGCAATGGGGGTCAAGTGACTTGCCCAGGGTCACACAGCTGGGAAGTGTCTGAGGCCGGATTTGAACCTAGGACCTCCCTTCTCTAGGCCTGAGAATCAATCCACTGAGTTACCCAGTTGCCCCTTAACATTTATTTTTTGGCATTCTATGACCCAAATTCTCTTCTTCCTTCCCTGCCCTAAATGGCAAGTAATCTGATATAGCCAACCCACCCACTCAAAAGTTGAGGAAACTGAGGCCCTGAGAGGTTCAAACATCAGAGACAGGATTTGAACCTAAGGCATCTGGCTTTAGCGATGATATTATTTTCCCTATACCAAGGAAGATAAGGCTAACTTGCAAACCTCTCAGAAAGTCAGTGATATAAAATGAACAGCAGACTTCAAATGCCAACTTAAAAGTTCATTACCCGGAGCCTGTCACACAAAGATAAGTAGTACACAAAAATGGAAAGAAAAACACCCTCACAATAAGCCATTGCTAATTCCTGTCTTGAGGAGGAAGGAAATAAAAGCTTTCTTTGATGTAGCAATTTTTAAATTATCATCCCAAATATGAACTTGAAAAGGAAATAACCTACATCATATGAAAGCATCTCAGTTCATCGCTCCCATAAACTATTATTAAAATGAACGCATAATTAAAAGTGCTGTAAATACAGCTAATTCACAAGTCTCTCCTTCACTTCTTTCTCTCTCTCCCTCTCTCTCTCTCTCTCTCTCTCTCTCTCTCTCTCTCTTACAATGATAAAAAGATTTTAAAAAATAAGAAGTTTGGGGGTTTAGGATTAAATGAGAAAAAGAGGAATTAATATTTTTTTAAGCATCTATCATATGCTAAGCACAGTGCTAAGAGATTTACAGATATTATCTCATTTGACCCTCAAAACTCTGGGAGGTAGGGTGCTATTATTATGTATAGATAGGAAACTCTGGAAAACAAAAGTTAAGTGACTTGCCCAGGATCACATTGCTAATTAGCATCTAAGAACTGAATTTGAACTCTTGACTCCAGACCCAGTGCTCCATCCACTGCATTACCTGGCTGTCTAAATAAGTGGTAAGGAGGCTTGAGAATTTTTCAACAGACATCTGGAAAATTACCATCAGATCACAGATTTAGAGCTGGAAGAGATCTTTAGAGGTGGTCAATTCTAATCTTGTTTTTATAGGTAAATTAACAAACACAAAGAGGTTGTTCTTTATTCACAAGTAATAAAAGTGAAGGTGAGATTTGAACCCAAGTCTTTTAACCCAAATACAGTGCTATTTCCACAAACAATAACAATAGCTAGCATCTATTGTTGAGATATAATTAATTCACAAATTTGGTTATAAGTACTTTAGGGTAAACATTGTGTTTTTTAAACATATATCTCATTTTATCCTTATATTAACCCTGGGAGATGGTATTAATATTTGTAGTACTAATAGTTACCTCTGAGGTCAGATTTGAACTCAGGTCTTCCATTCTCCAGTTTAGTACACTATTCACTCTAGCACCTTGCTATGTCTATGCCATGTTATAACACAATAATATGAGGATTCCATTCATACAACACTTTAGAGTGACAAAGTACTTTCAGAGATATCACCTGATCTGCTCCCTCAATAACCCATTAAGGTAGATAAATCAAATGTTATTATTTTTTTTTTTTTTTTTTTTTTTTTTACAAATGAGGGCATTTCAGGCTCTTTCTCCTTCCAGATCCCAAGACATACAAATGGATTAGGAGAAGATGAGATCACCGAGCTGCCTCATTTAAAACAACCACCAATACATATATTTAGTTCCAGAATCTGCTTCAATTTCTTACTGATCTGTATCAGTTTGGAATACTTCCCCACACCCTTTAAGACGAGTCACTTTAGCTCTCTAAACCACTGTTTAATCATCTATAAAATAAGGGGTTGGACCAGGTGAACTCTAAGGTACTCTTCAGCCTAACCTATGATTCCCAAATGATGCAGAAAGCAGACAAAGGCTTCTTAATTAAGTCCCTTCCTCTGGGGCTCAGGAATTTTATTAGACTGTGAGAATCCCCTGATGACAGGGGCCATGTCTTATTCAACTTTGCATATCCTAAAGTGAATTGCCCAGAGTAATTACTCATTTGAGGGAAGGATGTAGAGGAGGAAAGACAGCCAAGACTTGTGGTTTATCCATGTAGACAATACATAGCATAGGACCCTCCTTCTGCGTGCTAAAGATCATCAAGCCAGCTTCAATTTCTAGTCTTAGAGAGTCATTTGGACCACTGAGATGTTAAATAACTCATCTATGATCACACAGGTTATTCTGGTCAGTGGCAGAACTAGAACTTAAGTCTTTTTGATTCCAAAGTCAGTACTCTATCGATTGTATCATTGTGTCTCTCAATCTATGGAATGAAATTCTAACTCACTCTTGTTGGCCTGATAACCTTATCCCATGGCCATCTGAAGAGTTAGTAGTATAAGCTTCTTGAGGGCATGGGCTATTCCATTTCTGATTTTTGTTTTTTTTTGTTTTTCTGATTTTTTAAAAATTTTCTGATTTTTTTCTCATTTTGTCTGTCTCTTAGCTTAGTACTTGACACAAAATAGGTATTTCCTAAAGCCTTAACAATTTATTGATGATTTCAAAATAAAACTCTAAATTAAAATTAGAAAAATAAATTATATTGGCATTTAAAAATTATTGATGTCACCATAATACTGTGGTGGTAGGCAGTGGTACCCATCTCCCTAAGTTCAAATCTGGCCTCAAACATTTACTAGCTGTATGACCCTTAGCAAGCCACTTAACACAGTTTACCTCAGTTTCCTCATCCATCAAATGAGCTGGAGAAGGAAGTGGTAAATTGCTTATCTTTGCCAAGGAAGTCCCAGATGGGGTCACAAAGAGGCAGGAAAAATGGGAAAAACAAATGAACAACAAAAAGTATAAGCTTTTTGAGAGCAGAGGCTGTTTCACTTCTTTGTTTCCTCAGTTCTTAGCACAGAGCCTGTCACATAACAGGTGCTTAATAAAGTTTTATGGGTTTACTCAGAGTTGTCATAATACTGTGGCTGTGCAGGGCAGTGGTAGAGAAGCCTATGGGAAAGGTGGTCATGTTGTATAAATAAGTATCATCCCAGGAAGTGACAATACTATAAGCTCCAGAAATGGGATGATTAATGAGGGAAGAATATGTGTTTATTTCAAATTGGGTCCTATGTCATAATGCAGATCCTATGGATTTCCATGGCCAAAGAATTCACCTCTTAAAAGGTTATCCTTCTGGAGAGGAATCTTTCCCTATCTAGTGAGGCTGGTTCTAACACAGCAGACTTGGTCTGTTTCTGAGACTGTATTTGAACCCTTTCCAGCTTAGGAGAATGTGCCAGAACTTTTGGGGAAGAGAAGTACTTCCATTTGCATATGCAAGTATATATGTGTACACATATGCCTTCCACCCCCATCCATACACATACTTTTACTCTAATCCCAACCAAGAAAGGTCTCTTGGGGAAAAAGTGAGTTCTGATCAAATAAGATAATATTTGAAAAGTGTTTCACACATTACTTAATATATAATACTCCCTCATTAAGTCCTTGTTTCCACCTCATCCCTTTCTTTGATACTCATTGATCCTAAATATAATAATGGTATTATCCCTGTAACTGTGTTATATGTACAGTTATATATTAGCATTTTCACATAAATTTTCTCATTTGAGCCAAGAGAGGGTGGCACAGTGGATAAAGCACTGGGAAGCCAGGAAGACCTGAGTTAGAATCCTCATATATTTACTGTCTGTTTCACTTTGGGTGAGTCACTTACCTTTTGTTTGCCTTAGTTTCCTCAACTCTAAAGATAATAATACTGTATGCCTTGCAGAGTTGTTATGAGGATCAAAGGATAATCTTTTTTACGTACTTAGCAAAAAGCTTGGCACACAGTGGGGCTATATAAATGCTTATTACTTCCCCTTCCCCTTCCCCTTCCTGCACAACACTTGCAGAGAACCCTGTCATTCCCAAAATAGAGATGAGAAAATAGAGACTTGAAGAGATTAAATAATTTACAACAGATTAAGCAACTGAGCTATTAAGTAGCAAAGCTGGTATGTGAACCCAGAATCAGGAATTCAGAGAAAGAGAGAATACCTTCACAGAAATCACGTTTATATTAGTCTTTATGCAAAGGAATGCAATCTGTGTCCAAAGGGCCAGGATGAGCCCCTTCCACTGAAATGCGATAACTCCTGTTTTATTGTTTTATTTTATTTTTAAACCCTTAGCTCCTGTCTTAGTATCAATTCTAAGCTAGACTGTAGGGGTTAAGTGACATTCCTAGGGTCACACCACTAGGAAAGATCTAAGGCCAGATTTGAAGCTAGGTCCAGTCCTGGAGCTCTATCCACTGTATACATGGGACATTGTATCCAGCTGTCCCATGACTCTCCTTTTAAACTTCAATATTATCTCACAGCCAAGTCATTGCTGGGTTGTTTTCAGTCATGTTTGACAATTTGTGATCCCATTTGGGGTTTTCTTGGCAAAGATACTGAAGTGGTTTGCCATTTCCTCCTCTAGATAATTTTATAGATGAAGAAACTCAAGTAGAATTAAGTGCCTTATTCAGGGTCACACAGCTAGTACATATCTGAGGCCAGATTTGAATGCAGGGAAATAAGTTCCCAATTCCATGACCAACCCTCTATCCATTGTAGCAACTAGCTGTCTTCATACATGTGGGCACTCCCTAAATTAATTCAGCTCAGAACCTAACCACATCTTCCTAGGCTGGATGATTCTTGTCCATCTTCTCCCATGTAATAAATGCAATAAATGGTTTAGACTTTGCTGAAGGGTTCTCCTCCCCTATTTAATGGGCATCAAAATAGCTCTTGGGCTCTAACTTTCTTATCCTTCGCTCTCACTACAATAAACAGTTCCTTCCTTCTCTTACTATATTCTGACTCTTAATCCTTAACTTGAAATAAATTAAGTGACATCTGCCCTAGAATTATTAAACTCCCACTGTATAGTAGGAAAATCTTGAACCCCTAAAGACTGCATTGCCCAGAGTTTCTTTCTATATTACCTAGAATGCTTTTCCTTTTATTTACATTTGCATGGTCATGCTTGTATAAGTTCTGAGGCTCCACCTCTTTCTTTTTCTTTTGTTCCTGGGAGGTCTCTGTTAGTTTATTATTAATAAAATATTCAAAAACATAATATTTAGTATTTTGCATATTAATTTTAATCTCCACACTACATAACTGTGAACCATAATTTATTAAGAACCCACTATGTCAAGTGATATAGTAAGTGCTGGAGATACAAAGACTAAAATGAAAATGAATGTTGGTGGGAATTTGCCCATAATCTGATGTCCCCATTCCTTTTTCCCCATTTTTCCTAACCAAACTTACCACAAGCTCAGAACTGGTCTGGAAAGTCTCAATGTAGAAAGAATAGTGCTGATCTCCCATCTGGTTTAAGATGGCTGTCATGCATGCCACAAAATGACTCTGTAAGGAATATATATATAAAAAAGAAAAGTCCATGAAACAATGAAAGAATAAGTCCACACTGTCAAACTCTAGAGTTTCAAACCTAGAGAGAACCTCAAAAACCCATTTAATCCCCTTATCTTTGATTGGGATCTCACCTCGGACATCTTGGATAGGACACTGGACTAGACACTGGGAGAGCTTAGTTAAATGTCTGTCATTAATTCCCTTTGGGGCCATAGAGACTTTCCATCTCTCGTCTTCAGCTGAATCATATATAAAATGAATGATTCAGGCAAAACTGATCTCTAAGTTAGTTATACAAGTTCTATGTCAAGGGTGGAAATCCTTTCATCTTTCAAAAACTTCCATGGAGATGGAAATTCCCTCAGTGATATTTCACCATCTTGACTCTTTTCTGATGAGAAATGGTCCTTTGTAGCTTATTTCCCTCTTCCTAGCTGCTTGTGGTATAACAGAAAAGATGTTTGAATAGGGAGTTAAAAAAATTAGGATGTAATTCTAGGGCAAGTCATTTCATTTCTTTCTTTTAACCCTTACTTTCTGTCTTAGAACTGATAGTAAGTATTTGGTTCTGACGCTGAAAAGCTGTAAAGGCTAGACAATTGGGGTTAAGTGATTTGCCCAGGGTCACACAGCTAGGAAGTGTCTGAGGCCAGACTTGCACCCAGGACCTCCCATCTTCAGATCTGGCTTTCTTTCCACTGAGCCACCTAGTTGCCCTTACTTCATTCTTTTTGGCTCAGTTATCTTGCTTATGAAATAGAGATCATCATTCATTCTTTCCTTCCTCATAAGATTAGTGTAAAACTGAATAAGGCAATGGATTAAAATGTAAACTCCATGATGATAGAGACTCTCTCCCTTTTGTAATTATATCCTCAACAACTGATACAGAGGATGCATTTAAGAAACATTTTTAAAAATATTTTTTCATTCATTCTCTTATTCACAGATATCTTATAGATATGACCTGCAATGCAAATATAGGAGATAATTATCCTTTTTCATTCTGTCATTAGTGGAAGTGGATTATAGCTAGCCAGCTATCATTCTCTAAGTAATACTCAATAAGCTTTTATTGAGCAACTACTAGGTACCCAAATCCTACACTTGATCCTCCTCTGTGGGTGATAGTTTTTCTTAAGTGTAAGTTATGGTCACTGATCTCAAAGAGTTTACAATCTGGTTGGGAAGACTAAAACTCTTTAAACAACAAATTGATACAAGCCAGTATGTGATTAAATACTAAACTGTATGGAATAGCTCGTACGGTCTGTAGGAGTTCAGAGAAAGGTAAGATCAATGAGACTGGAATAGTCAAGGATATATATTTTAATTGTTACTTGAAAAATAAGGCAGGATTGGAAATTGAGGGGATGCCTATCAATTAGAGAATGGCTAAATATATTATAGTATATAATTGTGATGGAATACTACTATGCTATAAGAGATGACAAATAGGTTGGTTGTAGAAAAACATGGAAAGATTTGGATGAAATAATGCAGAATAAAATGAACAAAACCAAAAGAATACTGTGTATGGTAATAGCAATATTGTCCAAAGAGTAACTGTGAATGACTAAGCTATTCTGAGTAATATGATCATTCATATCAACTATGAAGGACTTATGAAGGAAAAATGCTATCTACTTCTAGAAAAAGAACTAATGTTTTGAAGTATGTATTGCATGATTCGATATATTTATCTGTATCAAATGTTGGACTTTTCCAATGCAGGGTGGGAAAGGAGTGAGGGAGACAACTTGAAACTCAAAATGTAGCAAAAAAACTAAATTTTTAAAAAAGAATGGTGAGTATTTGAAAAGGTAACAGAGGCTCCTCATTTATAAAATGAGGGGTGAGAGCATCAGTTCTTTAAGAAAATTACCAGTCTTAAATCTCATGAATGTATGGCTTTTGGGGAACCCCATTCTTTGGTATCCCAGTCCAATAGAGGCCCAGAGAAAGAAATGGACTTGTAAGAGGTACTAATGGGACTGGAGTTTCAGGGAACCTTAATAAAGGTTGTGTAGTAAATTATAGTGCCAGAACAGATCTTCATAATACGGGCTACTTTCAGTAAAAAATAAGTTCCTTGAGGGCAGGGCCAGTTTTTCTTTTTGTCTTTATATTCCCAGGTTGTAGCAGAATTTCTGGTATATTTTAGGCAAAGATGTGCATCAAGCACTATGCTAGGCAGGAAGAATAAAAATATAAATAAGAGACAGTCCTTGTCCTCAAGAGTATGTCCTACAAAGTACTTAACAAGTGCTTGTGAAACTGAAATGAACTGCTTGAAATATAAAAAGGCATATAGGTTACCATAGGATATTCTTCATTAAAAAAAGAAAAACAAACTATTAAAGCCAGTTGGACAAAAACGTATCCTCAGAGATTGTATGACATGTTTTATTTGCAGAACTATATAGAGTCTTCTTTTCCTTGCTTCACAGAAAATAAACTATATAACAAGTGCTCTCTTAGCCTTATTCTTCCAAAGACAGTTCTGGAGAAGCTACTTTGATGGTATTCTTCAAATTAATCTCATCTTAAACAAGGAACAAGACTTAGATCCTCCTAAGACCCAGTTAGTTTATCAATTTCTGTTCAATGAAAGTTCAAAACCATCAATGGATTCTAGAGATGATATTAGCAGCAACTCAAACCAATAGCAATACTGAGAGCAAAGGAGGTCCCTCTGTAGAGAAGGAGATGAATTGCCTTTGATGGAGAATCAAGAGATTCCTTAGATAATAAAACTCACTCTTACTTGGTCCCCAGGGGGTAGTGAATGTTTGAAAAGTTAGATTCCTCCCTCCCTGAATCTCGAGAGATGGAGAATTCTACTGTCATTACCAACTCAACAAAATAATGAAAGAACTCTATCTAGCCTGAGAGTCAGCAGACCTGGTTCTAGTCCTGAATCTGCCATCGACTCTCTGTAAGACCTAGGACAAGTCACTTAACCTCTTTGGGTATCAATCTCCTCATCCTAAAATAAGAGGGTTGGACTAGCTTGGTCTTTAAAGTCCTTTCCAACCCGTAACAGTTTTGTGCTTCTGTGCCAGGCATGCTTCTCTGAGGAATCTCGGCTGAGGTCTGCAGTCTCACATCATTTGGTCTATTTACTTGAGACAAGAATGTAAATGCTCTATTCCCATAGTCTCTTCAATCTTTCTTTCTCCTAACTCTCTCCATCCCCCTTCTCTCTCTTTCTCCCTCCTCCCTGTCCCCTTCTCCTCCCCCGCCTTGTCTCTCAAAGAGTTCAGTGTGTGACCACTAGAGGTCTTTTTCTTTCACATGGTAGCTGCTGTGCATGGCACGGCTTTTCATTTATTCCTACGTGAGCAGACCCACTACACTTCTTGCATATAAACAGTGAAAATTACAATCTAAAGGACTAATATACCTTCTCTTGGAGTAATTTTACCACTAGTCAAAGCCTTGCCTGCCTAGCACCGCTGAAGTACATTTTCTGCAGGTAATTCTGACACCTCAAGGTAAGAAATCTGTGTTTTATTGTTATTAATGGTCTTCTACATCTCTCCGACAATAGTTTTTCTTCCGAAGATCTTGTTGAAATGAGTCGGGGGGTGGGGGGGGATGGATTTGTGTGTTTGTGTCGATGTGTGTTTCTATAGAGATGCCTATTTTGGATAAAAATCCACCACCACCAGAAATGCAGGTTGTCCTAGTAGGCAGTATGAGGGGGCTGCCAGAGATTTCAAATGGCTTAATTTGAATTTAAAGAAGGAAAAAAGGACTCACTAAAGCAATCATTTTTAGATCAAATTGTCAGGTATTAGCCAGAAAAGCCAGGTTGTACCAAGCCTTGCTTTTAGAAACTTCACTGCTGGGGGGAGTGAAAAAAAGGGGGGGTCTTTTCTCCATTTACAGAAAGTAACCATTTTATGAACCGTTATCTCTTTATAAGTCTCTGGTTAATGTGGCATTGCTCATAGAGCAATCTAAATGACTTTTATCTGCTTATCAATTCTGGTTATAAGTATATTTGAGGAAAAAAAATTTAGCTGGCATTCTGCACAATTCTATACCCCATGTGATGGAAGTTTGGGCAACTGTGGATAAAAACTGAGCAAATATCCTGACGTTTTGGCACTAATGAAAAATGACGGTGTCCTGCTTCTGACTAAAATCATCTGTTTTTTCCAGGCTAGCCAGTTTCTAGTATCAAAGCTGTCAGAAATCACATCAGTGTGACTGATCGGTATATAAGACAGAACAAGACACTACAAAATCAGGTCTGCTTTGGCAAAATACCCCTTTCCCTGCTTTAAAAAAAATCCCCTTTGCTACACTGGAGAGGGATGATGTACTAACATTGTACTTGTATGACCTTTAGTAATTTCTTAGTAGCAGCTGCCAAAAATGACATTCATCCCTTACTCTTTTTCTCCTTTATAAGTTTGAGTCTTTATTTATAAAAAATATTGTTTTCTTTTTTTCTTCCTTCCTTCCTTCCTTTCTTTTGTGTTTTCCCTTCCTTCCTTCCTTCCTTCCTTCCTTCCTTCCTTCCTTCCTTCCTTTCTCTCTCTCTTTCTTTCTTTCTTTCTTTCTTTCTTTCTTTCTTTCTTTCTTTCTTTACTTCTTTCCTTCTTCCCTTCTTTCTATCTTCCTTTCTTTACTTCTTTGTTTAACATTTGGGAAATAGGAAAGTAGAAAAATATCAGGACTTCATTTGTCCCTAGATTCTGACACTCCCCAAACTCACGGTAGCTTATCACTTCCTCTCTATCTTGACATTGTTCAAACTTTATAGCACTAGACCTCCAACTGCCAGCTCTGTCAGCATCCTAGGTAATAACCAATGTTCTTGTCTGGATAATGTGCAGGATGGTCAGTGGGGGTGGGAATGTTCCCACCCCCTGTCCAAGTTCATGATTAAAGTACTCTACTTGTGAAGATTCTCCCAATGGGGACAAGCCAGTGATCAATGTGTATTTACTACTGAGGCATGAGGTAGTCACTCATCTATCTCCTCTCAGCCTGCCAGGGGACCGGATGGGAAATTGCCTTTTAAGCCCAATACTCGGGGACCTGCATATTAAATTCTGGAGCACTGTATCTGAGCAGTGAGCGTAGCCCAGCCCAGCCACCTCTGCTACATTTAGGCTTGTTGAAATGCATCTAATGAATCGGAGCATGGAGGTACAAGATTGAAACTAGGTCAAATATGTAAAAATAAGTGTAATCACAGGAGACACTTGGATGATGAGGGAATACTCAGACCCTAGCAATGGCAGGACTTATTTGGTATCTGTAACACTCTCCAGTTATGCTGAACAATCAATCCTGTCAATTAAGTTGCTGCATTAGCATGGAGGTCTGTACACCTGAGTGAGAACTTAACCTCCAAAGGAAACAGTGACCATTAACTGGGCAGTGGGCAGTGGGCAAGGAGCCAAGTATAATGTGCTAAAAATTAATTAGCTAGGATCTAAGATTGTTTTGTAGAGAGTGAGGTTACAAATGCCCCTGGAAATATTCAAACTAACAATGGACGCCTGGGGGAAGGGAATGAGCAGGGTTTGGTGCAGAACATCTGTCAGATTTTTTAAATATATTCATTTATCCACCCAAATACAAGCACGCCTGAGCAACCTCAGACCAGCAGCCTAAACACCCCTGGTGCCCGGTGTGCTTGGGAACACAGGATTATCTCAGCGTCTGGCCACCAGAGGATCAGTGCCCCATCCAGTGGAACAGGGTGTGTTTCAGATGGGAAGGAGACTCACCCCACTTGGCTGGACCGAGTGGGAGGGATGAGTTCCTCGGAGAACCTAGTTGAAACCAGGGGGTTTTGAAACTTCAGAAGCCAGCAATGAAAACCCTAACATTACTATGCAATAGCAGCTGGTGACATGTTGCTATAGTAACTTCAAATCATGTGCAAGACCAAAATAAAATAAAATATATAAAGCTCCAAAGACATGTCATGAGGAAAACTTGGCAAGGGGGGATGAAAGGAACAAAAAAGTTCCTTTCATCAGTCACCTGGGCTTTGTGTGGCCAGTGGCCAGTGACTGTTTACATGGAGCCCTCCCATTTGGTCCCAAGTGTGTCGTGTGGTTATATAACCGCTGTCTAGTCTCCGATGGAGTTGATTCTGGAAGTGTGTTTCAGTGGAAGGTCAAAGCATTTGGTGTAAGCAGATCTGAGTTCGAATATGTGCTTGGCCATTTCTTCCCCATAAGACCCTGGGTAAGTAAGGGAACTTCCCTGGTCTTTCATTCTCTCATGTGTAAAATGAAGCCTTAGGCAAGATTATTTCTCAGATGCCTTCTAGCTCTAAGACTGTGATCCTGTGAAGCAGGTCTTAGACTGGAAATAGAAGGATGCTTTGTGTTAGAAATAATAAAATAATAATAATAATAATAATAGCACTATTATAGAACTATGTTAACTTACTTGATCTTCACAAATACTCTATGAGATAAAGGTTATGAAAACTAATTTTTTTAAACCCTTACCTTCCATCTTAGAATCAATACTGTGTATTGGCTCCAGGGAAGAAGAGTGGTAAGGGCTAGGAATTGGGGTTTAAGTGACTTGCCCAGGGTCCCACAGCTAGGAAGTGTCTGAGGCCATATTTGAAACCAGGACCTCCCGTCTCTAGGCCAGGCTCTCACTCCACTATCCCCTGAAAACTAATTTATACTTAAAGAAACTGAGGCTTAGAGAAACAAAGTGACTTACCCAAAAGCCACGCAACTAAGTGGTTGAGGCAGAATTTGAACACATTGTCCTGATCCAAAATCCAACATGATAACCACATTAGCTGGACTTGCTGAGGAGAATGGAATGCAGTAGCAAGAGTACCATTTCGAATCAGAACTGAGTTCAAAACCTGGTCCTTTGTACCTAGCAAGCTATGTAAACGATTTCCCTTGTGGATCTCAATTTCTCTCCCCATAAAATGAAGGGATTTGGAATGAGACATCTCAAAAGATCCTTACAACTTTGGCATTCTACCAGTTATTTCCTCCCATTAAGGTTTATGGTGACTTGTTCAGGGCCCTCTCCTTTTGCATCTCAGGAAGCTGGAAGAGGGGATGTGTGAGTCAGTCTCACTGAGTAACTGATCTGAGGTCTCCCTCGGATGATGTGTGTGCTTAGGTGAAGTCATGCTGAGGCAGCTTCCTCCCCTAACTCCTGGCCCAGCTCCAGGGAGGCTATATGGATTAGCTCATTAACTATTCTGACCTAGGAGGAGGAAATTATGGCTCTCAGTATCATGCCTGTCTTCAAATGATGGGAAATGCTGCACACTCAAAGCTTTGAGGGAGAAAATAAAACAGCAAAATGCACTTTGACCCCGAAACTATGTTTTCAGTTACAAATATGCCAAATGTCCAGCCACTTAGTAAATCGAGTACGTGCCTACTGAAACTGAGCACAGTGAGACATTAATATTATTTAGCAGAAATTACTGGCAGGTAGAGGCAGCATGGAGGAGACAGATATGGGGGTTGGTGGGTCCGAATCATGCTTTTAACAATTACTAGCTCTTTGACACAAAACAAGTTACTTAACCTCTGAATACTTTTGGAAACTCTTTAGGACTTAGTATGGTGTCATGGACAGAATTTTGAATTTGGAACCAGAGGACTTAGTTCAAATCTGTCACTACCTGTGTGACCTTGGGCAAGTGACAACAAACACCTCCAGAAGGAAAAGATTAGCTCTTGTGATTGCTAAGGTATATTGCACATCTTGGTCTCTGACCACTGGAGCTAGTTTCCTAGAGCATAGACCTTGCATGAGCATCGACCCTTCCACTGAAAAAGGATCAGAATCATGAGTGGCAACAGTGGAGGCATTGTTGATGAGGGGGAAGGAAGGGAAGGGAAGGGGACAATATCAATTGTGCTGAGCCAGAACATCTAGCATTTGCTCTATGCAAAGTAATGACTGGCTACATGATATTGGGAAAGTCACTGAACTTCCCAATATTTTAGGCAACTCTAACACTTTAAGCTGTGGAGCAAGTACAAGTCTTCATTGGTAGGTTTTCATCATCCATGAAATCACAAATTCAATGATATATATATATATATGTATATATATATATATATATATATATAATTCAGTCAAAGATGGGTGATGATCTGCTTAGTGGAGGGAGGTCTCCATGCTTTGGAAATCACAGATCCTTCATGTATTCATATAAGCTGGCAGGTAGGAAAAGGAATTTAAGAAGATCAAAGTCTAGACACTTGAAATGAAATCATGTGCATCAAAAAACTTTATTCTATAACTGAATGGCTTTATCTGCCTCTTATATATTCTGGACATCACTTAGGGATGGGGGATTCTTCCATGGGAAGGTTTCTAAAGTCTCCATTGCTGTTGAGTGGGTCTTTTGGTGTAATAAAGTCTGCATAGTTACAGTTGGTGAATGCTCTAATGTGTTAAAAGTGTAACTTAGCCAAGAAACAGAGAGGTTGCCACCTGGAGGCTTTGCAGTCACGATGTGCCTTGATGGTTTCCATCTGCTGCAACATGGCAGTTCTTGTAAAGGAAGCTGTTGTGGGCCCAATAACTCCACAGTAGGCATTCATGATGGATCAGCTCTCTAGCATGAACTGGGACCTAGCCATTGCCCCAGAAACACAAGTTGCGTCTTCAGAAGTGATTTCTCATTGATAGGGAACCAAGTGAAAAGTAGACCCTTAGGCCAATGCTACTCAAAATAGGCAAGGAATGGAGTCAGAATTCAACCATGTCATTGACAAAGGAGCAAATCTCACCTCATATGCCATTTTAATACTCTCTAGATGTTTATAGCAAAGGGATTACATGGGCTTAAATAACCTTGTGTATGCCTACATAATAATGGTATTCTGGGCCTTTCAAAGGATATAGCATCTCTTTTAGCTAAAGCATCAATAAAATTTGTAATGGTTTATTTCAGGGAATGCACATCAAGCTCTTAAGAACTGCATGTGGATCATAGGTCCAGGGGCAGGCCACTTCTATTGTACCCAGAAATGAAGCCATCCTAGGTGTTTCGAGGGGATGCCATAAATCTGGAACAGGCTGAGCCTTGAGTTAAACCCCTCCAAAATCCAAGGGAACACATGTTTAGTTGCCATCTCTGCATCATAATGATATGATTGGTGATGGGGCCATGAATTTATGGAATGTGTAAATTACATTTTCCATGCTGAATCTTCCTTGCTCCTGGTGTTGGCACTGCTAATCGACAAGCATTTTTTCTACTGATGATTATTTTTACAGTGGAAGTTGTCCTTCTTTAAGTAGGGGCAGCTTTTAGGCTCTATTTTTACAGTGATTCCTGAGGTCTTCAAGTTCATTGGGCTTCTCTTCCTGTCTTTCAGAGCTGAATGTATAAAAACTAAGCTAGTCTATTTGTATATCATCCTGACAGTTTCTAGCTTATGAATTCAAGTCATGTAAGTCTATAGCAGCCAGGATATGTTGCTTTCTTAGGAAAGTGGACATTATTTAGCACTCAATGACATTTAACTCAATAAAAGACAATTTTCTAAATGTTATATTAATTAGGAAAAAATTAATGAATGTAGTTTCCAAAAAATTGAGAAGAGATGTCGTCAATAGTTGTATTGCTATTAACCATCCCAGTTCCATCTTTTTTTTAAATGAATTTTTGCCTTCCATCTTAGAACTGATACTAAATATTACTTCCAAAGGCAGAAAAGAGGTAAGGACTGAGAAACTGGGATTAAATGACTTGCCTAGGGTTATATAGCTGGGAAGTATCTGAGGATGGATTTGAACACAGTACCTTCCATCTCTAGCATGAGCTGCCCCATCTTACTTCTATCTTGAATATCTTTACATCTTTGCTTAGCTCTTTTTGCTTAAGAAATTCTTCTCTGTCCCAGTGTCCCACAGATTATATCATGACACTCTAAATTATAGGCTATGCTCTTAATCTTCACTTAGAAAGCTATAGATCTAAGTCATCCTTCATGGAGTGTGAGAACCAGGACCATTCTTAGGGAGGTATCAAGGTCCTTGAGCAATAATAATGTTGATAACGAACAATAAAGATAAAGAACTTATGGGATTGGACATGTGTACATACTGGCTTGAGTAAGAAGACCTCAGTTCAAACTCTACTAATGAATTTGAAAAAGTCATTTCCCCTTCACGAATCTCCTTCTCAACATTTATAAAATGAGAGAATCAGATTCGACCTTTGAAGTTCCTTTGAACTCCAAATCTATAATCCCATGATCCTGGCATCAATCATGGCAGCTTATCTTCATGATACTTTTTAGTACTTTTCTTAGAACAAGTCTATTAGGAAGGCAATCCAAGAAAAGTTTTGTCCATTTTATAGATGAGGAAACTTAGGCTTGGAGAAGCCAAATGACTGCTTCAGATTCACAGAGCAAAGGAGTGATAGATCCTGGAAAAATCACATTACACATTCCTTTCCTCCTCTCCACATATTTATCTAGATATTATAAAATTAAAAAAGGAATTATAGAGGCAGCCTTAAAGGCAAAAAGAAGTCACAAAGAAAAAGTGCAGCTTGACAAGTAGTTGTAAAGGGAGAAAGGGCTTTTTCTTGGCAGTGTAGAATTTATAGGATGATTATGGAACTCCTATGAGTTACACCCATTTTTAGTACTAGCTAGCAAGAACCATTACTATTTCCACTTCTATTGGATGCTTCCCTGAGTCACTGTCCACCTAGGAACATCTCATGACTCCTCCAAAACATGACATTTGGGGTAATTACCTCAATTCACCCTATCCTAGGACTGACTGTCCTTAGAATATTGACTTTAGGGGTCAT
Source organism: Gracilinanus agilis (assembly GCF_016433145.1). NCBI lineage: Eukaryota > Metazoa > Chordata > Mammalia > Didelphimorphia > Didelphidae > Gracilinanus > Gracilinanus agilis. The sequence continues at coordinate 367,888,766 of NC_058131.1, forward strand.
TCACACAATGACAGGAAGTAAATCTGCTCTCCTAACTTTGTAAGACCTGGGCTTTGCCAGGGATGTAACAGTGATCTCATGAAGGAAGAACAAACAACCATAACAGGCATCATTGAGAGTGATTTAAAAACAACAACAACATATTCATATAGTGCTTTAAAGTTTACAAAGCCCCCCTAGGAGTTTCTATAAAGTTTAAAGATTAAGTGCCACCACCCCCCATTTAACAGAAAAGTAGAATGAGGCTAAGAAAGAAGAAATTATTTACCTACAGTCACATAGTTGGTTCATTTAAAATCAATAAATAAAACTTTTAGGCTTAAAGCAGTAGCATGGGAGAACAGATAGCTCTACCTACTAGAAAGAATATTTTTGGAAGAGAGGAATGCAATCATTGCTTTATAATTTGCCCCATTTTGCTTCCTAAAGATGAAGGAAGAAAGCTTTCAGTAGGATAAGTTCATAGCCATCATCTTCTAAAGTATTAGTGTTAGAAGGAGAATAAGAGATTTAATTCAGTCTCAGTAACCTCTTCTCTCTCTCTCTCTCTCTCTCTCTCTCTCTCTCTCTCTCTCTCTCTCTTTCTCTGCATATATATATATAAATAATATGCATGATATTATTATACATGTGTATGTAGCATACACACACATGTTGTCTTATTGCATTTTTCACTTAGGACACAGAAACTTATAATCTGAGAACCCAAAATGGGTAGCATAATTTGAGAATTCCCCAAGAATGATAAAATCTAGGTGTTAATTGAATACTTGAAAAGATGATTAAGACTGACCAAGAATTTACAACATCCCTAACAAGTGGTGACATCTCTTATAAAGACCTAATAAGTGCCAAGGTCAAGGAAGGGACTTTCTACACCTCTTCCCCATCCCTAATACAATTTCTTGAGAGCAGAAACTATCTTTTGTGTTACTTTGTATTCTCAGAACTTACCACAGTGTCTGGTATATAGTAGATGTTCAATAAGTATTTATTGACTGACTAATTATTAGGAAAATTTATTTTTCTCTATATCAAGCCTACATCAACCTCAATTATACTCATTGTTCTCTCATCCAAGTACATAACAAGTTTAATTCCTCTTCATCTGAATAGCCTTTTACTTATTACACCATATACCAAAAAATGGAATAAAAATGGGTCTTAGAAACCAACTATGATCAGAGGGGACCATTCTAGAGATTAAACCATAGAGTGCAGCTGTGTGAGTCATGGAGAGGGATGAGGGATAACTAAGGAGACAAAGTATGAGAAAAAGTGAAGAATAGTAAGATAGAGAATAGAAAAATATTCCTGGGAGATAATGACACTTTAGTTAATGCAGAGGGATTAGGCATGGAAATCTTAGGAAAAAAAGACTGGAAAAAGCCTGGAGATGGAGGTAAGATTGTGGAAGTCCTTGAATGTCAGGTCAGGTCAAGGTGTTTGGATGTCATTCCAAAGGTAGTGAGATTTCTGGAGGGCAGTTGTCTCAAGTGCTGGTGCCTAGAGGACTATGAATTTGACAAATCTCTAAAGTATTTTACGTTGGAAAACCATTTAACATGCTTCCTTTCCTCACTCTTCCCCTACCCCCATCCTTCTGCAAGGAGAGTATTATTTGATCTGTTAGCAACAGAAACAGGCAAATCAAGCTTGACATGAAGTTAGATTCTGGTGATGACAAAAATCCTCTGAAGCCAAAAAGAGAGACAACATTTGAAAGCTTGATACTAAACATTCACACTCCAGCACACTTCTGGACACAACACTCCTTCCCATACCTTGTGCCAAAGAGCCTCACAGAATCTAAGCATATTTGCTCCTAAGGTGAGGAGGGGATGTAGAGTCACTCCCTGGAGCCTCAGGTATGTACACGCAGACCAGTCAGGTGAGGAAGGATGGTGTGGGGCAAACTAGCCTTCATTTCCTTTTGAACTAGAGCTCCCTACAGAAAGCCTGTCCTCTATCCCCTCCCTCCAACTCCAAACAATGAGCTTTGCTCAAGGAATGCTACTGCATTGATTGATTGGCTTCCAATTTTCCAGATGACATCATGTTCCATTTTTCCCCTCCCCACACTTCTAATTCCCACTTGTCCCACTTCTCTGCCCTTCGGAATGGCAACAACACCTTCCAATTACCGTCATCGGCAGCCTGCATTAGCCACCTGCTGACTCCCTCTCTCTGTCACCATTAATAAAGGTGACAGGGAAGCCTGGTGCAAATACAGAACGTCCCTGCCACCTTGTGTCCCATGGAGGGCTCCCTGCCCATGCAACTCTTTGCTTAGAAATCTTTCTTCTCAGACTAGGTCCCTGGCCCTATATTCTAATTCACACTCAATTAAAAGGAAGAAATCAAGGAACAATGAAAAATGAGATCAAGGGCTGTAAGTGCTATAACTTCCCAAGATCTAATCTACTTAATACATTTCTTTATCTGCTAATTTTATCTAAAAAAGATGTCACATTTGTCTGGAGAGATTTGTTTTTTAGAACCTCAATTTCCTTTCAAACAGAGAGCCCAAGCAAAATTTAATTCCTCAAAAATGTCGTATTCAAAAGAATAAATGGGTTATGAGAGGGGAGGCACAATGGTTAAAATGATGATAATAATTTATATTGTCTTTATGATTCTAAAAGGCTTTCCTTACATAATCATAGGAAAATAAATTTAGAGTTGAGAAGGATTATCTAAGCCAGTGATTCCCAAAGTGGGTGCTACCGCCCCCTGGTGGGTGCTGCAGCACTTCAGGAAAGCAGTGATGGCCACAGGTGCATTTATCTTTCCTATTACTTGCTATTAAATTTTTTTAAAAATTAATTTCCAGGGGGCTAAGTAATATTTTTCTGGAAAGGGGGTGGTAGGCCAAAAAAGTTTGGGAACCACTGATCTAAGCCAAGCCCCTCGTTTTGTAAGAGAAGAAATAGGCCCAGGAAGTTTAAGTAAAAATTATTAATAGCTTTTTTTGTAGTGCTTTAAGGTTTATGAAGTATTTTAAAAATACATTATCACCACAAATCTATGAGGGAAGTGCTATTTAATTAGCCTTGTTTCACAGATAAGGGAGCAGAGGCAGACAGAGTTGAAGTGACTTGCCCAGGGTCAAATGGCTAGTAAGTGTCTGAATTTGGATTTGAACTTGGCTTTTCCCACACTATCCATTGTGCCACCTAGCTAGCTGTCTTGTAAGTCTTAGAGGTAGGAGTAGAACCCAGATCTTATAACTCCAGGGCCAATGTTCTTTCTACTTTACCATTCTACCTCAGCATTTGAGCCTTACAAAAATGCTTTGTTGTTGTTGTTGAGTCAGTTTTCAGTCACCTCCGACTCTTCATGACCCCATTTAGGGTTTTCTTGGCAGAAATACTAGAGTGGTTTGCCATTTCCTTCTCTCACAACAATGCCATGAAGCATTGTAATCATGATAATTATCTCTTAAAATCTGGAAGTAACCCCTGGGATCTCTAGTCTAGCTCCTTTTTTCACAAAGGTACTAAGCAGAATAGGTAATTATTATTCCTTTTTGACAGAGGAAGAAACTGTGGTTCCAGGAGGTTAAAGGAGTCATCTGAAGTCATAAACATAGTATTTCATTTGTTTTCTAAGTATAATTCAGGTAAGGAATTTGCCTGACCTCCCAAACTAATAAAGCTTTTACCAGTTATTAAGGCTAATATTTGTGATACAAATTTCTTTGAACTCATATACACCTGGGTTCATAGATGGCGGTGGGAGAACCAAGTCCCATTAGTGCTGATTTAGGCATTCAGAAAAAGAATGAAAAACCATCTTCCAAGCAGTCTTTTATCTAGGTGCCCTGTATCCAGTAGACATAACTGGGACAGGGGTAGAAAACTAAAATTAAAAGCCAAAGGATCACTCACTCTGCTTAATGTGGTGAACAACAACAACAACAAAAATCCATACATTTATACAAAGTAGTACCTGGGCTTCTGAGGGGTTTCCAAGGCAACTTCCAACAAGATGAATGGAGAGAGAGGGCATTGCTTTCATTAGTGACAATTAACAACTCAAATTCCTATACCAAAAACACTTTGAGGTTTGCAAAATGTTTTCCTTACAACCATCCTACGTGGTTGGTCTAGCAACTATTATTACCCCATTAGGGAGGAGAATCCCCAGATGCAGAGAAGTTAAATGGTTTGCTCAGGGTCACAGAGCTTCAGGATCTGAAACCAGCTCTTTTGACCTAAGATCCTTTCATTTATCCTTGGCTATAGTTCTGGGTCCTGTTGCTGTAGTCTAAGATATCAAAGGAAAAATGACATTGACAGTAGGAAGGTCCATCATGATGATTCTTATTGCCAAAGCTTATTTGATGCTAATAAATATCTTATAGAGCTAAATGCTGTTCTGATGCAGAAATCAAATCAATTTTTTTTCCGTGTCCCTGAAAAAAGATGAATAATAATGCTACCTTCCAAGCCCTCATCAGCAACCTTTCATATTGGGCCTCATATCTTAAAATCCCAAATTCTGAGAGTTAGAAGGGAACTCAGGTCCTTCTATTCAATCTTTATTTGACTAAGAATCTTTTCTACAACATAGTTGACAAGTGGTCATCCAGATTTTGCTGGAAGACCACAAATGACAGATAACTCACTACCTCCTAAGGCAGTCAATTCTACTTTCAACTCTCTTAGGTGCTGGGAAGTTTTTGCCTCCATCCTTTACATCAAGTTTTAGTATGCTGCTTCTTCACTAGAAGAATGTTGGGTGTCACTGACTAGCAGGTCTGCTATTACAGTACAGCATCCTGGGAAATGAGTTATGTTTGCAAAGCATCTCAATTAGTTAAAGCACTTCAAGGTATGATTGAGGTCAAACCTTGTCGTAGATAGTCACACTGCCTGTCAACTCAATTCTCAATTATACAGAGGAAGGGATATTGAGTACTTCAATTTATACACTATCCAGCCACTTGGCTATTCATTACAATTCATTGCTTTCGCAACTATGTTAAGCATGTACAGAGTCCGGTGCAAAGAGGGATTGGGAAGGTGAGATACCACAAAGGACAAGAAAGTTTAAGTAAGACATTTTTCCCTCCCTGGTATCTTTTCAAGCATTATAAAGAAAAAAGACACACAGAGCGAAAACAGACAAAAATTAATAAGTGCATTCCAGAAGGGGAAGGGAGAAGACTTCAGAGCAAGTGGTATTTGATTTGTACTTTAAAGGATGGGTAAGGATTTGATAGCATAAACTGGGAAAGGAGGATATTCTAGAGAGAGAGAACACAGTCAGCAAAAGCAGTTAGACAAACCTAAGGCAAGTTCAGGAGACAGAGTCAGTCAGTTTGCCTAGAGCAGAGTGTCTGGTACCTAGCAAAGAAAAGCCCTTGACAATTAGGCCTCGATTTTGTTTTGGTTGTTTAAAATAAGAAACCTTTGGAATGGCACCTGAATCATATTACCCTACTGACAGTCCTAGGGGGACAACCCCCAAAGAATCAAACTTGGAGACAGAAGAGGGAAGAAACTCTGCCTGTCTTTAATGGCTTTCAGCTGATGGATTAGGTGACTTTGGCCCAGAAAAAGAGACTATATGTGAGATCCTGCAGGGGATAGTCCACCAGCCAATTCTCTTAGGGCAGAGATAAGACAATATTATATGATTGGCCTGAGTCTAATAAAGCAGAGTGTTTTCATTTCTCTTTTTATGATAGTTCACATTTTCCTTAGAGCTTTTAGATTCAGTGTATTTTACATAAATCATTTTTACATGATTCATTTATATTTACATGATTTTCATTGGACCCTTACAACAACCCTAGGAAGTAGGTGCTCTTCTTACCCCCATTTTCAGATAAGGAAATTGAGTATCAAAGAGAGTTAAGTGACTCTTTAGCGTTACATGAGTGTCTGAGGTAGGATCCAGGTTTCTTTGTTTTAGTAAGCAAACCCCAGGATGTTGCCTGAGGCACAGGGTCCCCTACCTAGTAGGCATCAGAAACAGGCTTTGAATTCTTGTCTTCAGAACTGCTACTAGTCCATAGTTTAAAAGCAGGGGTATGCTAGACCCAGATCTCATTCCTATCTATCAATTTTCAGCATGAGCATTTACATCTCAGAAACTGGCAAGCATTCCAAATTACTGCTTGATTTAGAACTTTCTGACTTTCCAGACTTAAGAAAAAGATGAAGAAATTTTAATAACTTAGATAAACATTTACCAGACCACCCTTCGTTGAAAGTAACAAGGGCAGAATTTGAACACAGGTCCTCTTACTCAAAATCTAGAGCTCTTTCTACTATTCCACCAACATGTAATCTACACTATCATTTTGTTGTTTTTTGTTGTGGATTAGATGGCCTTTTCTGCTCCATTCATGGGTGATTAGGTTAGGGAAAATAGGAGGAATGAGGATTAGGAATAAAATTCTTCTACTGGTTATCCTCAAAGTAGAGAGAAGCTTTTTTTATTTGCCATGTAGGACCACCCTTTTGACCTTTTTAATTCCATCAGCTACAAGCAAAAAAGGGAAAGAGAAGCCTTTTCCTTGTTAACAGCTGCCAGTTGGCATGGCCAAGAAGGATGCTGCTTTAGCCCTGCATTACAGATGAGCAAGTTAATAGTTTGCTGCATAGTGAAGATACAATGTTGGCTGATGAAACTGGAAATGATGCTTTGTCTGAGTCATGCCAACTGATGGAGGTCTAGGTGGGTACCAACTGGCAGCACTCTGTATCTCTGTATTTCAGTTGCAGACACAATGGCAACAATCTACTATAATTAAAACAATCAACCTGTATCTGTACTGCTCCGAGTCACCAATTATGTTTACTCCATAATGTGATTATGTTTTTCATTTCAGAGTTTTAAAGGCTAGTCTACAACCTTGAAGTACAATTCTCAACATGCTATCATCTCATATTTGGAAAAATGGTGTGAAGGAAATTTCCTCATCAGTGGCAGATCAAGCTGATATACTCTGTGTGTGTGTGTGTGTGTGTGTGTGTGTGTGTGTGTGTGTGTGTGTGTGTGTGTGCCTGTGGCAGCTCCAGGGAGGCCTTTCTGCAGATCAGGGTGCTCTTGCCCCTGCCTGAGCATAAACAGTGTAGAGATAGAGATGCCTAAATTTCCCTAGGGGTTGGTATTAGTCCAGAAAGAAGAAAAATAACACAGCATAATAGGTAAAGCACTGGTCTTAGAGTTAGGAAGACCTGGGTTGAATTGTACTTTTAAAATTATTTATTTGTTTCTTTGTTATATTAAAATTCCTCGGTAACTCCCTCCCTTCCCTGAACTAGGGAAGACACCATTTGACAAAAAGATTTATGTATATGTGAAACTATGTCTTGCTAGTTTCCATTTACCAGTTCTTTCTCAGGAGATAGAAATACACAAGTCATTCTTCAAACAATATTTCTCTTGCTGTATGTAATGTTTTCTTGCTTCTGCTCCTTTATTCTTCATAATTTCATGTAGATCTTTCTATTTTTCCCCAAATTAGCCCCCATCATTTCTTACAGAGCAGTTTATTCCATCACAATCACAATTGTTTAGACCTCCCCCAATTAATGGACATCCCCTCAATTTCCATTTCTTGGCCACAACAAAGAGAGCTGCTATAAATATTTTAGAACATTTTTCTTTCCTTTTTTCTCTGATCACCTTCAGAAATAAAACTAATAGTGATGCTGGTGGGTCAAAAGGTAGACACAGTTTTATAATTCTTGGCATAATTCTAGATGGTTCTGCAAAATGACTGTCCCCATTTTCCCACATCCTCTCAAAATCTGTCATTTTGTCCTTTTAGCATTTAAATGTATTTGAATTTAAAAATTAAAAAATTAATCTTATAGGTGTGAAATATCTTACAGTTGTTTTGATTTGGATTTCTCCAATCAATAATGATCAAGAGCATTTTTATATAGTTAAATATATATGTATATATCTTTAATTGCTTCATCTAGCAAACATCTATTTATATCTTTTGACCATTTATCAGTTGGGAAATGGTTCATATTTTAATAAATTTAACAAAGTTCTCCATATAGTTTAGATATGAGATGTCTGTCTGAGAAAAGGTCTATAAAATCCACCCCCCCTAATTTTCTGCTTTCCTTCTAATCTTGGCTGCATTCGTTTTCTTCATACAAAAAATTTAAATTAATGTATTGAAAATTATCAGTTTTACATCTCTCACATTGTTTTCTCTCTCTTATTTACTGAATTATAATTCATACACTAATGATATAGTCATTTTTTTCAGTCATGTATGATTCTTCATGACTTCATTTGGGGTTTTCTTGGAAAAGATACTGGAGTAGTTTGCCATTTTCTTCTCCAGTTCATTTTACAGATGAATAAACTGAGACACAAATAGGGTTAAGTAACTTACCCAGAGCCAAACATCTAGTAAGTATTGAATGCCAGATTTGAACTCAGGAAGATGGGACTCCAGGGTTGGCACTCTATTCTAGCACCACTTAGCTACCCCACTAGTTGTATGATACTGGGCTATTCATAACCTCTCTGATTCTTAGTTGTATTATCTGCAAAATAAGGACAAAACAGTACCTACCTCACAGGTATGTCATGAGATCAAAGAAGATGATAAAACTTCAGTAATACCTAGTGTTTGATGAATCCAAAGACCCTAGCCTTTGAGATAAGAACTCACTACTTAACAAAAAATTGCTGGGAAATAGGAAAACAATATGACAGAAACTAGTTATAGGCCAATATCTCATACCCTATATACCAAGATAAAGTCAAAATGAGTATATGATTTAGATAAATAAAAAGTAAATTAGGGGAACATAGAAGAATTTACCTTAGAGATCTATGGAAAAGGGAAGAATTTGTAACCAAACAAGAGATAGAGAACATTATGAGATATAAAATGAAAATTTAAATTTAAAAAAAAAACAATGAAACCAAGATTAGAAGAGAAACAACAAACTGGGGAACATTTTTTATAACAAATTTCCTTGATAAAGGTCTCATTTCTCAAATCCATAGAGAACTATGTCAAATTTATAAGAATATAAGCCATTCCTCAACTAACAAATGATCAAAGGATATGAACAAACATTTTTCAGATGAAGAAATCAAAGCTATCAATAATCACCTGAAAATGTTCTAAATCACTCTTGATTAGAGAAATGTAAATTAAAACAATGCTGAGACACTACTGCAAACCTATAAGATTGTCCAATGTTATAATAAAGAAAAGTAATAAATATTGGCGGGACTGTGGCAAAGTTGGGACACTAATACATTGTTGGTGGAGTTGTGAACTGATCCAATCATTCTGGAGGGTAATTTGGAAATACGTTCAAAGGGCAATAAAATTGGGCATACCCTTTGATCCTGTAATACCACTACTAGGTCAATATCTCAAAGAGGTCATAAAAAGGGAGGAAGGACATATTGTACAAAAATATTTATAGTAGCTATTTTTTTTTGTGGTTGGAAATTGAGGAGATAGCCATTAATTGGGGAATGGCTGAACAAACTGGTATATGTTGATAATGGAATACTATTGTACTAGAAGAAATGATAAGCAGGATGATTTCAGAAAAAGGTGGAAATATTTCCATTAACTGATGCAGAGAAAAATAAGCAGAAACAGGAGAATATTGTACAGAGTATCAGCAATATTATATGATGCTCAATTCTGAAAATTTGACTACTATCAACAATGCAATGATCTGGCACAATTTTGAAGAATTTATGACAAAGAATGCTCTCTATCTCCAGAGGAAGAATTGTTGGACTTGGATAAATGCAGATCAAAGCATTTTATCTTTCACAAAGCATACTATCTTTCACATCAGTGTATTTACAATTTTATTTTGGGATTTTGGATTTATATGAGTGTGTTCTTATAACAATGACCAATATGAAAGTGTCCTTAGCATGATAATACATGTATTCCCCAAGTGGGGGGAAAAAGGAAGGGAGGGAGATGGTCTGCATCTTATAGTTTTGGAAATCGTATATTGAAAATTATTATTACATGTAATTAGGAAAATGAAATATCTTTGAATAAAAAATTCATGTGCTGGGATATAATTATTGTTATGGCATACATCTCTAACTGGAAAAAGAATCATGGCACAGTGAATAGAATGTAAGACTTGGAATTAGGAAGATTTGCTTCAAATCTCCTATCTGATATTTATTAGCTTTGTGGTAAATCAATTAACTTCTTAGTGGCCCTGGCAATTCCTAGAACTTGTTTTAACGGGTCATAGTTGGATTGGGGTAACCAGGTGACACGATGGATAGAGTGCTGACCCTGGAGATTCATCTTTTTTTTTTTAAACCCTTACCTTCCATCTTGGAGTCAATACTATGTATTGGCTCCAAGGCAGAAGAGTGGTAAAGGCTAAGCAATGGGGGTCAAGTGACTTGCCCAGGGTCCCACAGCTAGGAAATGTCTGAGGCCATATTTGAACCAGGGACCTCTCATCTCTAGGCCTGGCTCTCAATCTACTGAGCCACCCAGCTGCTCCCAGATTCATCTTCTTGAGTTCAAATCTGACCTCAGACACTTACTGTGTGATCCCAGGCAAGTCGCTTAACCCTGTTTGCCTCAGTTTCTTGAACAAGAGAAGGAAATAGCAGACCATTCCAGCATCCTTGCCAAGAAAACTTCAAATGGGATCACAAAGAATTGGACTAACTGACTAAATAAGCAGGATTAAAATCTGAGTTGTGGAAGTATGAGTAAGTATGGAATTCCCATACTGGGATAGGAAAACTGTCCCATACTGCTTACTAATCAACAAATATTGCTGAGCTTGAGTCCAAAGGGTAATACATTCAGAGTTGTACTAGAGCCAATGGCTTTATTTGGGGGTATTTATATCTCAGAAAGCAACAAAGGTTTCAAATGAGGGCTCGATTTACTGTTTTATTGATTGTCTAGACCTAAGAAAGTGATGGAGAAAATGTTAAAGATGAAGATAAAACTTAAAAGTATGTTGTCTGCACTTCTCCCTCCAACCCCCAGACAACTATTAAACATTTGCCAGCACATCCCTGCATGTATGTGAGTCTCCTACTCAATCTGTTCAATTATCAAAATGGTCATCATGGTAATCACATCACAATTTGATTCCTCCAGAGGAAGAAAATGGGTCAGATGCCTATTATTCCATTTTGTTCATCGTTTAATTACCTACTACGTGCAAAGTGCTAGGGATTCAAAGATTAAAAAATAATTATTATCTGTCCTAAAAGCATATATTTGTCTCAGAAGCTAAGAAGTAAACATCAAATATATACAGAATAATTTAAGAGGGAAATGGTGCTAACAATTGGGCAAGTCAGGGGTTCTAGACCTGCAGGAAGTAAGGAGGGAGTACATTTCTGAAATAGGGACAAACTCGTTCAAAGCATGGAAGCAGAAAATGTATTTTCACATACAGCAAATAATTAGCAAGCCAATTAGCTTGAAAGAGAAAGTATATAGGGGAGGGTCTGTGAGGGAGGATGATCATATGAAATTAGATTAGAAAAGCAAGTGGAAATCAGCTTGTGGAGAACTTCTAATGCCAAGCTGAGGAGTGTGTATGTTATCCTAAAGGCAATAATGAAGCACTGAAGTTTTCTGAGTAAGTATGAAACATGATTGGGTCTATATTTTAGGAATTTCAGTTTGACTACTGTTTTGAGGGATATAGTGGAGAGGGGAGACAATGGAGATGGGCTACCAGTTCAAAGGTTATTGTAATAATCCTGAGGAGAGGCAATGAGAACGTGAATTATGATAGAGATTGTATAGGTGGAAAGAAGGGACTAGATTGAAGAGGTATGATGGATTGGACATTGGAGTTGAGGGAGAGGGATTGTCAAGGATGACTTGAAGGTTTCAAACCTGAATAAAGCTAGAAAGATGGTGTGTTTTCAACAAAACTAGTGACATTTGGAAGAGAGGAAGGTTCGAGGGAAACGCATAATGACTTTTTTTGGACATGTTGATTTTGAAATACTTCTGAGACATGCATAAAGAAGTGTCCAGCAGGCAATTGGTAATACAAGACTAGAGTGCAGGAAAGAGATTAGAAATTCAAATAAAGATTTAGGAATCATTGGAATAGAGAAAATATCTTAACCCTTAAGACCAAGAATAGGGAGAGAGAAGAGAAAAGGGCCTGGGATAGATTTTGTAGATCCTCACTTTAAGTAAAAGAGTCTGGAAAGGACTAGATAGAAAGAGAATCATTTTTTGTTTACATAATATGTAATGAGGTTGGGAAACTAGAAATCCTCTCTTCTGCTTGTTTTTATCAGGTGCCCTAAATAATTTTATCATTATGCCCATAGAGAAGGAAGTCTAGAAAATAATCCCCCCACCTAAGTGCTTCATTATAATTATTACTGAAGATTGTAGAGCTGTTGAAGAGCTATGACTGCTACTTAATTGCCAAAAAGTAATAAGCTCATCAAAAGTCGATGAGAACATATTTAAATAACTTATTCTACTGACTTTAGCCCAAGTGCAAAACATTAATAGATAATAAAAGTAGTTTAACTTTGATGATAGCACACTGATATCACAACCTACAAAGACTGCCCTCTCTACTACTGCCACTTCTCAAACTAAGCCTCTTTTCTTCTAATTATCACTTCCCTCCCATATCTTTTTTTCTCTTAACTAGCCAGTCTATCAAAAAAATTAAAATTAATATGTATTGTATGCATATACATATGTACATGTATGTATGCATAAATATATGCATATAAATATATACACACATATGATATGCTTCCCTTTTTCTTAATTTCAGAGAAATGAATATTTTCTATTTCTCTCTCCAAAAATTATGCCTTGTTACTTTTTTTCTCTAAAAGTACCTGATCAATATTCTCCCCCAACCTCCTGCCACCATCTATGGATAATCAGACCTCAACAAAGAATTTCTTACCCTTATTACATGGAGACTGTCACAAAAAATGGCGGCCAACTTGAGGACAAGACATTGTCTTTTGTTTTCCTGGTTAACTTCCCAGACTCCCTTAGCATAGAATTTCAAACATAGTGGCCCTTTAATTAACATTGACTAAGGTTTAGAAAGTCATTTCCTAAAGTCGTGTCCTTTACTAAAGAACTTTCCCAGTTCAGAAGACTGAAAAACAACAATGAGATTTAAGTTATGAACACTCAGCTGGATTGTCAGGTCTTCCTGGTATAATTCTCATTTGCCTATACAGCTAGAAACTGATTAGTATGAATAAAGAATCCCCTGAAGTGATCTCATGTATTCAAATTCACACTATTTGAAGTTACAATTGTGTAAAATATGGTAACTGGTTCCAACCCGAAGGAAATGGGCAATGTAAATTCAAATAATACAACTGCTTCAGGGGATTCATGATTCTAACTAATCAGCACCAAACTGCATAGACAAACTTCCTGTTAAGCAATTACATTGCTAGGAAACATAACATGGGGAACTATATGTGTGTGTGTGTATGTGTGTGCTTCCGCTTTATTGATAAAACCCAAACATCAGTACCATGGAGTAAACCTTTTACTGAGAAACCAGTTGATTCTGTTGAAACCCAGTTTGCCAAATCAGAGGGATTTACAGATTAGGCAGTTCTCCAAAACAGTCACTTTGTTTGGATCCCTTGAAAGAGTTTTGCCTTTCTCCATGGTGATGGCTGAGAAGAGGAGGCTGCCTTGTATGCCAGGACCTGTCAGGTGAGGTTGGCTCCCCTGTTTTTTGTGCAAATGGTCAGTTTGAGAGCCTGTCAACTAATACTCCTCTGACACAAGTGTCTGATCCTAGTTCCTTCTTCTTCCAGTGGTTTTTATCATTTCACATACACATGTCATTTTCTTGTAAGTAGATTTTGTAGACAATGCATTGCCTCTCATTTGATAAGCCTTAACAGAGGAGAAAATTCAATGCTATGGGAAGGGAGATGGGTGGGAATAAAGCAGGGGCTTAGCTTTCCTTCAATCACTTGATTTGGCTCTGCCTAGACTGAGCTGAGGCAGCATGACATAGTATCCAGAATCCTTCAGAGTCAGAAAGACCTAGCTTCATATCTTGCTCCTCTGATGCCATGCAAGTCACTTAACCTTTTTGCTCCCCTCAACATCTCCCTAGGATTTAATCCTGCAGAAGTCAGGATCAATCACAACTGGCAAGATTTTCACCAGAGTCAATGGTGAGATGAAAGGAGACATATCTGATCTGAAAACCCAGACCCTATCATTAACTTAATAGCCATTCATCTAACTGCTATTTTCTTTGTATTTTCTTTGTACCATGAACTTAAATGAAGGTGAGGGGGAAAGTACTGGTGAAGAAGAGAATACAGTCCTCAAGAAAGTAGCCTCAAATTCTACAGGAAAACCATGGAGCTTCTCTCTCTCTCTCTCTCTCTCTCTCTCTCTCTCTCTCTCTATATATATATATATATATATATATATATGTATGTATGTATTTTTAATCACAGGAGCCTATTTAAGATATATTGACATGAGATACAGCCTGCATTAGGTCAGGGTGGCCATATGCAGTCCTAGAAAGCCCAGGTCAGAGTTTCACCCTGCCTCTTCCTTCAACAATTAATTGTCCAGCCTCTAGGCCAGTGATTCCCAAAGTGGGCGCTACTGCCCCCTGGTGGGTGCTGCAGTGATCCAGAGGAGTGGTGATGGCCACACTTTTTTATATTCTATTCTATTCTGAGTTCAATAAATAGTTTCATAATTTCCAGGAGGCTGCTAAGTAATATTTTTTTCTGGAAAGGGGGCAATAGGCCAAAAAAGCTTGGGAACCAAAGAGTCTAAACCGGTGGTTCCCAAACTTTTTTGGCCTACCACCCCCTTTCCAGAAAAATATTACTTAGCCCCCTGGAAATTAATTTTTAAAAAAATTTAATAGCAAGTAATAGGAAAGATAAATGCACCTGTGGCCATCACAGCTCTCCTGGATTGCTGCAGCACCCACCAGGGGGCCGTGGCACCCACTTTGGGAATCACTGGTCTAGACCCTTCAATATAGGTGGAAGGCAACTTCCAAGTCCACTTTGCCCTAAGTCTCCTGCTCCTTCTTTCTTCTTAGGGATTAGCCTGACCACAATCCCCATCCTGGGCCCTTACCTCCATACCTCATTGGGAAGAAGTAGGCTACCACCACTGAGAGTAAAACAAATTCACTAGTGGACAAAGCCAATGGCAGAACAAGCACATGAGGAAGTCAGTTGCAGATGCTCAGGACAGAGCTAGGCAGGGGAAGAAGGGCTCAAGAGGAACTAGGAAGCAAGAGCATGAAAGTAGGCAGGAAAGCAATTAACCAATGACTATGGGAATTGTATAAAAAAAGATGTCTGGCTTTATAGAATCAAGGTGGCCCTGAAAAAGTGGTGTATAATTTAATTTGTAAATTGAATTATATTTTAAATATATTTACCATTTCAAGAAATCTCATAAGTTCATTCATAATTGTATAATTTTTTTATCAATTGAATAATGTCATTTCAAAAAAATGTTAATTGTGACTTTCATTTACTGGATTTCTTTTAAATAGGAATCTTCTCTTGCTGGAAAGGATGCACTCCTTTCATTTCAGCTTTCCCTGAAGCCATTATACCACATGGATTTATTTGGTTTTTGGTTTGTTTGGTTTTTTTTTAACTTAAAATAAAGGGACCAGTTGTCTCCTAATACAAATATGACTTGACTTATTAGTGAATAGAGGTAAGTTAAGGGACTACAAAAGGCAGACACCAAGATTCATGTTCTCATAGCCTGAGCTCCAGAGGAGGGGAAAAATAGATCTCCCAAGCTCTTACCCTATTCAAATTTCCTCCACCCACCCTGGCTTCATGGCAGCAATTTCACTTCAAATACTTATTAGTAGAACATAAGTAGTATTAACAGTTCATAGTATGACAACAACACTTGAAATTCATACATCCTCGTGTCTCGGACTACTTTCACCAGTGAACATATGGGAGGTAGAGAGGGCACATATTATTATTTAATTTGATAAATTAACCCACTGAGGCTCAGAGTGTGCGAATGAGTTGCCCAAGACTATACAGTTAGTGGCAGAACTAGGAATCAAATCACAGTAGCATAGTGGAGAGAAAATTTAAATTTAAATGAGTTTAAATCTTGACAAGTATGCCTGTGGACAAGTCATTTAACTTCCCTGGGCCTGAAAAAAATGAAGAAGTTGTATTAAATTATCTCTAAGGTCCCTTATAGTTCTAAATTCTACACAATGCAAGTCTTCTTACATTGTTCCCAAGGTATCACGATGGATGCCCTGTTACATACAATTCTTGAGCCCCAGCACAAGGCACTCAGGAAGTTGCTTTTCCAGTAATAAGTCCAGAGCCCATAGGGAGGCAGGGAAGAAGGTATGACTGATCTATTCACATTTATTCATCTAATATTTTTGTGGAACCAGTGGCATTTGCAGTCTGGCTGACCATGGGACAGAGTAAAGTTAACTGGCCTACAAAGAAATCAAGCTCATCTCAGTTACAAAAACATCATACTCTCAGAAATAACTCAGTGATACAAATACAGTCACAAGGTAAATAAAGATTAAAGAAGGGCTGTTAATAAAAGACTGGTAAATTCACTCCAGGGAAAGTGATTCTCTTGTTAATCTCTTGCCTTGTTAATCAGTCCTGGGAGCCTAGGACCCTTTTAAACAGAAACCTTTTGCTAAGATTTATTTACTTATTTTATTTGTTTGAGAAGTACAGCCTACCTACCATCAAATTGGATTTGAAAGTCTTTATTGATAAGACCATTAATGATAAAATTGAATGGAGTTCACCTCAAAGAAAGCAGATCTAAATGGAACCAAATATTTAATTGGCCTAAATTTTCTGTTCACTAAGAGAAATGGGAAAGGTTATCAGCTAGATAGTTTTCATTTCAGACAACACTATACAAATACTCTAAGCAACTGAGTTAATCTTAAAAAAAATAAAATTGGGCAGGACTTCATCATGTGGATCTTCATATAGAAGGCATGGGGTGACAGTGGTCAATACTTTCAACCACAGTTTTACAAAAGGAATATTGTTCACCGAAATTATAATAACCCACAATAGAAACATTAAATCAGATGTCATTTTGAGAAAAGCTTAGATAATGTGATCCAGGTACTTTACTTTTCTGCTGGCCTAGCTTAATGCAGATTTAATTGAATTTAAACCCATTTCCTCTTGTTCTATCCTCAACAGAAACCAAGTAGATGTCCGCTACTTGGCAACACACCATCCTAAAAAACTCTTCTCCCAAAACAATCTCAATTGTATCTTCTGCAGAACAAACCACCTGACGTATTACCCTTTTTCAAAATTAACATCTTCCTAATTTTCTTTTAAATGCCTTCTATATTCTTCCATCTTTTTATAGACTCTTCTCATTTTTAGGTCCAGCATCTATGATTTAGTTCAGTTAGGAAGTTGCTCAAGAGACATATAGTTTCTTCAACCTGATGTCCAATTATTTCTTTTAGTTTTTATATGTTCTAGCACATGAGTAATGGATCTTGGCCACATCATCCATGACTTCAACTTTTTATTTGTTTTAAAAATGTAATTAAGTTAAATTTTTCAGATGTCTTGAAGCAATTCTTTATCTTCATAGATATAAATATTTTATAAGTACCAGATTTTTTCATTAGGACTTATTCAGAACAATATTTTATTAAGAATCCCAAAGGGAAGACTTTTCTGTGCTCATTTTTGTAGTTTCTGATTTTTTTACTACCCAGTCATTGTTCATCTGCCAAGTAGTGTCTGAAATTTATATTTGAATGGATCCAGAATGTATTTTTGTCTTTAGTGTTAAGTTGCATGTTTACAGATTTCTAGCATGTACTTTGCCTAAAAGACTGTGCAAAAAATATTTTAAATTCCATGACACATTAGAGGAATTAAAGAACTAGTCATCAGATTTAAATGTTATACACAGCTTTAATTAAGGTGATGATCATTTTATTAAAAAAAAAAAAAGGTAGACAAAAAAACCAAGTCAGGGAAGAAGAGGCTGAAAATCTGCTTTCTCTGAGTCTATTCCTAAACATTTGACTATGGTGACTTTTCTTGCTTTCTTCCTGGTAAAAAGATGAGGAATATGTTTCCATTTTGAGTTGATGAGATTGTTGTTGTTCAGTTGTTTCAGTTGTATCCTATTCTTCATGACTCCATTTGGGCTTTCCTTGGCAGAGAACCTGGAATCGTTTGCCATTTCCTTCTCCACATCATTTTACAGATGAGGAAGTAAGGCAAACAAGGTTACGTGACCTGCCCAGGATACTAGACACAGTTAGTACACATCTGAGATGAGATTTGAATTCTGAAAGATGAGTCTTCCTGCTCTCATTGTGCTACCTAGCTTTTCTTCCCCCAGAAAAGGGAACTGATTAAAAACAAATTCTCACCATTGGCTCTGAAGTCTGAGAATATAAATTCAACTTCAATCCCTGACCTTTGCTGTCTGTGTGACCTTAGACAAGTCACTAACCTATCTGGGCTTCAGTTTTCTCCTCTGTAAAACTGAGAGAGGTAGGTGTGGATTAGATGACCTTTAGGACCTCTTTCAGCTCTAGATCTAGGACCTTTGCATCCAATGAGCAGAATGTCAACAATCAGAGTCATTAACTAGGGTGGGGACTTTGCTCAGGGTTAGTTAGGGCCCACCATACTTCTAATACATTGGCAGCATAAAACCAACAACAATTTATTTCCTACTTGACAAAAATAAGTTAAGGTGGGAATCTATGAGAGGACAAGCAGAGGTGAGCCCTTCTCCTATCCCTGGGATTCTCCTCAGCTATTACCTCCTGAGAGTTTCCCAGTGTTTATGTATCCCCTCAATGGATAGCAACTCCCACCCCCACCAAATGAGAGTGATACTTCCCTTGGCAAACTTGTGGGGGGGGGGCTGTTCCTAGGCACGAAAATTGCCTGATTCAGCTCTAACTACAGTATATTCAGAAGGGTCTCTGCTCAGCCCGATCCTTATTAGAGGGGAGAAGAGAGAGTACTGAGAAGAAACCTGCCCTTTCTTAAGCTTACCCCAGGGTCACTGCAGCACACCATAGTCCTGCCTAATTACTCAGAAGTTATTTCTGCCTTTGTCCAGGCGAGTTCACCCCTGAAGCCAGTCATTTAAAAGAGGGAGACTACTTCATTGGGTTTTCAGGAACAGACATGATTCCTCATCAAAACCATCATCAGCCGGACAGGCTGGTAATGTCAGCCATCATCTACAATCATTTCAGTTGTATAAAATGTGCTCAGGTACCTACAGACATAGATATTTGGAGAGGAGGAGGTGGAAAGGGCTGGCTGTGTGTGTCTACATGCATATATGTGTGTATCTATATATTTGTATTATTTATACATACATACATTGTCATTTTTCACTTGTGTCTGAAGCTACCCACTGTGCCACTTAGCTAGCTGTGTCTGTATACATATACCCATATGTACACAGAAAAGCAAGCATGTACACATATACACACACACACACACACACACACATATATGTACCTCCTCACAAGTAATCTTGGCAAAATGTAGAATTATAAAAAGATGAGGAGATGAGGAATATGTTTCCATTTTGAGTTGATGAGAGTATGGCCAGAAGCTTGAAAATGACAGGAGACCCAATCTACATGGAAGGCATGGAGGGTTTGCAAAATGGTTTTCCTTTTGTTCTGGATATTTTCCTTAAACTCCTTGAGAGGGCTTTATATCTAACATAGAACTTTAAAACACTACATTATTAAAATGAATATTCATACAGCATGTAGCAAATTCCCACTAAAAGGGGGGGCCTTTGCCCTCTATTTTAATAATACAAGAAGGGGAACAAGGGAGGAAGAGAAACAAGATTGTAATGCAGCTTGTGCATAGAAAGCTATAATTTCAATGTGAACACCATGTTACCAAAGGCTATTCATCTTAACTGAGCACATTCTATGTATGCAGTCACCTCTTTAGTATTCAGTGGGTGGGTTTTCTAGAGCTTTCTCTCTGTTTCTCTCTCTGTGTCTCCCCTGATATCTCTCTCTCTCTCTCTCTCTCTCTCTCTCTCTCTCTCTCTCTCTCTTTCTACCTCTTTACTTCTCTCTCTCTGTCTCTCTTTCTCTCTGATTCTCTCTTTGTGTCTTTCTCTCTCTGTTTCTCTCTGTTTCTCTATTTCTCTCTTTCTGTGTCTTTCTCTCTCTGTTTCTCTCTTCCTTTGTCTCTGTTTCTCTCTGTGTGTGTCTTTCTCTCTGTGTCTTTCTGTTTCTCTCTCTCTCTCTCTTTGTCTTTCTCCCTGTCTTTAATTCTCTCTGTCTGTCTGTCCTCTCTCTGTCTCTGTCTCTCTCTGTCTCTGTCTCTCTCTGTCTCTCTCTGTCTTTCTCTGTCTCTGTCTCACTGTCTCTCTATCTCTCAGTATCTCTGTGTGTGTATGTGTATCTCTGTCTCCCTGCCCCCCATCTCTATCCCCTACTCTGATTTTTTTATGATTTTACTGCCCTCTGTTTTCACTAGCTAAGGCATGGGCAGATGAAAGAAAAGAAGAAAAAGCAACAACTTGCCACTTTGTCATTCTAATAACCCATGATTCTAGCATTCTAAGTTACTTCCTCATTGAAAGTTGTGCAAAACATTGTGATGAAGGAGGAGGAATTTGTAGTTCTTAGTTAAAATGAAGCTCATACATTTATAGATAAATAACTGGCAAGGACTTCAGAGGCTATCTATTCAATTTCATTTTACAGATGAGGAAACGGAAGTACAAGAAGTAATAATGACTTGTCCAAAGTCACATATGCAGTAAATGACAAAAAAGAGACTCTGAATCCAGATTCCTAGATTATCCTATAAGCTTCTTGAGGTCAGGGATTGCTTTTTGTTCTAGACTAACTCTCACCAAAAGTGCTCCATGTAGGTGGCTAGTTGAGGGCAAGGAGAGTTAGATAGAGGTCATTAGGTTTGACTCTTCTCTCAAAAGACTCCAAGTTCTTTGAAGGCTGAATTATTTCATTTGTATCTCTGTATCCTCAGTGTCTAGTATAGTTGATGGGCCCATAATAGATCCCTAATATGTGTTTCTTGAATGAATGGCTACGGATTTCATTTATCCAGACTCCCATTCTCCCCTCTACCAATAATAATAAAAAAAGATGGAACTTACTAAGTAGTGCTTTTTGTGCGTGCATGTTATATATTTTAAATATACACACATCCATCATCTTTTTTTGTGAGACTATTCCAATGTGTGAATTTCAAATGTGCCTACGCTGTAATATTTGCAGTCTCACAGTACATCAATTTCTTAGCAGAAGAGAGCTTGCAGAGAGGTAATGTCATCCTTTTCTAGTTAGAATAGACTTAACAATTTGACACAGGTCCTTTCTGCCCACAATTGTGTGTCTGTGTGTTTTCATGTCTTTGCATGTGTACATGTTTGGACAAAAATAAGCATCTCTGGATAGGTAGTGAGGGACCAGGGGAAGAAGAATTGATAACCATAACACAGCTAGGTTTGTTGTTGTTCAGTCATATTCAACTTTTTGTGATCCTATTTGAGGTTTTCTTGGCAAAGACAATGGAATGATTTACCATTTCCTTCTCTAACTCATTTTACAAATGAGGAAACTGATGCAAAGAGGATTAAGTGACTTGCCCAGGATCATATGGTAAGGTTTTGAGATCAGATTTCAACTCAGGGAAATGAGTATTAACTTTAAATCTGATACTCTAGCCACTGTCTAAGTAGGCACTTATCTTTTTTTCCCCCCCAGAGGAAGCATTGCTTAGTGGACAGGGAATTGGACTTGAAGTCAGGGAGAGGGAATTCAGATTCTGCCTCAGACACTTACTAGTTGGTGACCCTGCTAAGCTATTTAACCTCTCTGGCTCATTGGTCTTCTCTATAAAATGAGGGGTTTGGATTTGGTGTCCTCTATGTTATCTTCCATCTCCAAATCTATGCTCCTATGATCTCTGTACAACATGAAATAATGACCATTTGATGGCAAGGTTTCAGTCTGTTTACATATGAAGAATTGGATATCAACTATGAGCGAGTTGCTTTACTTCCTCTTTAAGTCTTAACTTCCTTCTAAATTAGAAGTTAGATTTGATAAGCCTAAGGATCCTTCCAGTTCTAACATGCTGTGATCCTTGACTTCTGAGAATAACTAGCCTCCAAACCTGGAACACTTGGAGAAATGGTTAGAACCATTGGCTTGAGCTGGTCTGATGAGACATCTTCTACAGTTTGCTATCTGTGTTATGTAGTCAAGCACCACTGTGAAATAATCAGTAGAGAGCAGATCTGTAAGAACATTGGCTCAACATTGACCTTTATAGGCTGAAAATCGCCATCTTGGCTAAAGCATGCAAAGTGTGTATCTGTGTGTATGTATATATATAGTGTGGGTTTTCCCTAAATTTTATTGCTTACAGGAACCATAAGAGATCATCATATTCTTTTCTCTGCCCCTGAGAGAGTCTGCCCTAGAATGATTAGTCCATAATAGAAGGGGGAAAAAAGTAAACATACTCTGCTTTAAGACTATAAATAAATGAATTTGAATGAACAAAAATATACTGTATTGTGATTATTTACATGACAAAATGTTTATCAGCTTTGCAAAATAATTCCCTTGGATTCCTGCAAATGAAAGATTCTTACTCTTTTTTGAATTATTGGCATTCTCTATGGTATCTTCCATCTCCACTCTATGCTCCTGTGATCTCTCTACAATATGAGACTCTTTGACATTCCAGTGAATGGATACCTTTGCAAAGTGCTTTACAAATATGTTCATTTTATTCTCACAACAACCCTAGATAGAGATGCTCTTTTTGTCTCTTTTAAAGATGAGGAAACTGAGGCAGGCAGAGTTTAAAAGACTTGCCCAGGGTCACACTACTAGTACGTGAACTCAGGTCTTCCTGAAATCCAGGTCTATCTATTGTACCACCTCCTTCCAAATGCTGACAAATCAGAAGTATTATTATTACACTGTTTAAGAAAAATAAACGATGGCTTAAATGATCTGTGGTTTTCAGATACTCTAGACATAATATTGAAGCAGTGACTATTGAACACAGAAAGGTCATCATTGATCTTTCAAACAAAACAATAACACTACAAAAATTTCAGAACAAAATAACAAAAATTCCCCTTCAGAAGAAATATCCTCACCCAAGTAAGTATGGTGGAAAAGGTAAGAAGCAGGGGAGGCACAACTTTTTTTGCCAAGTCTTTGTGTCCCCTCTATGCTGTATTCACTGGAACATCAATTGGCCTATTTATTTCATCCACTAATCTCTTTGCCCAAACCTTTCCCATATTGTACAAGGTATCATCTTGCAAGAGGACCCCTTTTCAGAATAATGCTTTAAATGCATAAAGTAAAAATAAAATAAAATTAAATAAATGCATAAAGTACATACTATTGTAAAGGAAACCAATTATACTGAAATACAGTTGTTGAAATATTTTTTCCCATCCAAATTCACAGATCCTGCTACTTTAAATAATAATCTCTTCAAAGACTCGAAGTATGGCTCTTTTACTTAGATTCACTCCTCACACAACTTTTCTAAAATGAGCTTCTTGTGTAAAACAAGGACATTTATTCTCCATTTTTAAGGCTTCCACAGAGATTACAGAGACCTTTCCAGTCACCTCTTCCCATATCTAAGGATTCTAAATTTTAATGGAAAGATCAATGAGATGCCTTTTAAGTGTTTTTGTAAGTAGCAGAATGTGAGACCTCAGTTAAAGCTAAGAAGGTTAAATCTCCTACTAGTTAACTGTGGGAATGTGTGATTAAATCGGGCCTGTTAATTATGAGAGAACACTAGTTCAGCTGTGAAAGCTTAGAAACTTAGTCTGAAAAGTCTTTCTAGACAAGAAATAAGCTTGTGCTAGAGGCAGCTTTGCAATGCAAGGACCTAATAGGCAAAGTAGGCGTCAGGGCATTTCCTCCCAGTGCCAAGAAGAAATCCAAAAGGATTTGTATGAAAAGAACACCTTGTCAGTGGGTACAGTCTGATCTGTTTGCATTCTCCTTCAAGTTCCAACCCTGAGCAAATTGTACATGAACCTTTTTACTAGAAAGAATGTCCATCCCTTTAAGTGTCTACGTAGCAAGATGAGCTCTGGTCTCTAATATTTGTCCTTTCCTCATTCCATCAATTGCTACCCTGTGCTGTTCATTTAAAGAGGGAAAACCTGGGCCGTGAGAATGCTCATAGGCTCTTGTCTCTCCCATTCAGTGGCCCAGCTAGCCAGCATTCGTTCTTCTCAGAAACACCTCAAGGTTACCACGTTGCCTTTCTCAGGAGGGCACAGAAAATGCTTAGCTCTGCTTTCGTTCTCTCTTATACTGGAGCGTTGTGACTGTGCGTTTCCTCTCCTCTGAGTTCTTCCTTTGGAGAGTTTCCAAGCAAGGCAAGCAAGGTAAAGGCTACGATTGATTCTTAATGCCCCTGCTAAGATTTTAACAACAGGCGAAAATACCTTCTCATATTTCACTGACACTTCAGTAGCTTACAGTGGAAGTCATTATTGATTTTGTAATCGGGTTGCATACACTTAGAGACTCGGTAGGCTTGTCTACTCCTTACTTAACTAAACAGGGTGTCCTCCTCGGTACCACCTGGCTTATCTCCCCTAAAGTTTCAGCTGGAGGGGAATGGGCAGGTCCTATTAATAATTTTCTCTGAATCTTTGATACAGGGGAAAGCATGTTGGGTTTGGAACCAGAGGCCCTGAGTTCACCTTGAACAAATCAGCTCACCTCTCTGGCTCTGAGTTTTCATCCCTTCTGGGGAAGAAAGAAAAGCAAAGAAAGAAAAAAGGAAATTGGACTAGATTGCCTCAAGGATCTGTTCCAGTTTGGAATCTATGATCTATTCATTTTGGACAGTATCAGAAATTTATGAAACAGCAATTTTGAGAGTGAAACTGATACTCTTGTAAGGTGATGCCTTGTACAACAACGGACAGGTTTGGTCAAAGAGATTATTAGATGAAATAAACAGTCCAGTTGGTGTATCAAGGAATAGAGGAAACAAAGGACTCCTCAAAAGAGAGAACAGTGTCTCCTCAACACCTTAACTTCCCTACTATACTTACTTGGGTGAAGATATTTCTTCTAAAAGAGGA
Source organism: Gracilinanus agilis (assembly GCF_016433145.1). Classification (NCBI taxonomy): domain Eukaryota; kingdom Metazoa; phylum Chordata; class Mammalia; order Didelphimorphia; family Didelphidae; genus Gracilinanus; species Gracilinanus agilis. Next base: position 367,913,922 of record NC_058131.1, read on the forward strand.
TTTTTGTTAATTTGTTCTCCAATGATGATCTTTCCCCTTTTGGTAATCATAGCTTTAATACTGTCTCTGAAACCTACAGGTAATTCAAACCATCAGGGTATCTTTCTTAAAAACTGTAATAATAGTATCACTTCTGATGTGACAGCCTGAGAAGTGAGGTGGTTCAATAGATAAAGTATTAGACCTGGATTCCAGCAAGACTTGAATTCACATAGGTACTAGCAATGTGACCCTAGGCAAACCACTTAACCTCTGCCTGCCTCAATTTTCTTATCCTTAAAATGGGATAATAATAGCACCTACTTCTAGGGTTGTAGTAAGGCTAAAATGAGACCAGATTTGTAAAGCATTTTGGAAACTTTAACCTATTATCTAAACGCTACTCCCATCATCATCATCATAATTATTGTTAGCCATGTTTAATCAGAGATACTTTCAGAGCAGCTCAACAAAAGGTACAGATAAGAGATGGATATAGGCAATACACAAGGAACACATCATGGGGTAACCTTGTAGGTGCTGATGCCCTACAATGAGGTCTTCAGTTCAGTAACTGAACCCCCTTAGATGGGATCCAAGACAAATGACCTTATAGCCACTCCATTACGTGCCAAACCAGAGTTACAAGCAGTTTCCAATGTAGTAAGGTCAGGACAGACATGAAGACTAATGCAGGAACTGAATTTCCCATCCAAATATAAAACTCCTATTCAGACAGTCGGGATCAATTCCAACCTTGTTGAGATGGTTTCCTCTCCACCTCCTTCACCTTCTAAAGCAAAATATTAAGACACTTTTTTTTCCTTCTCATGAAAGGAAATGGCTAGATCTTAAAAGGCATTAAAGAGAAAAATAAACCTTGAGCACAGTTATTACATCACAGGTTATTCAGAATGATGTGAATAACAAAGTAACAGTGTTAGAAGGGACCTTAAAAATGATCAAGTCCCACCTCCCCATTTTATAGATGAGGAAAACGATGGTGCCTTTTTCCCAAAGAATGATGAGATTTTCCCAAGGTGAGTTGGTAGTAGAGAAGAGACTAGAAGGGAGGGCTAATAGCTGGTCCAGTTTTCTTTCTATTCCACATGATAATAACCAGTATTATATGTCTTTCAAAGATGGCAAAATCCTTTTCCCATGTCCACTCATTTGATCCTCATAACGACGCTATAAGGAAGATATAGTTATTATCATCATTTTTACAAATGAGAAAAGTAAGACACAGAAAGAAGAGATTGAATGATTTGTCCAAGATTAGCTAGGGCATGTCTGAGTCAGTTTTTGAACTCAGGTCTTCCTAGCTCTAAGTCCAGGGCTCTGTCCATTGCATCACCTAATTGCCTTAATTGTCTCATGCTGTTACACATTTCTTCCATTAATGATATCAAAAAGAAAATTAAGCAAAAAGACACAATGCCAGGAAAGAACTTTGGATCTTTGATCATAAGGTCTGATAGGTACTGGATCTGTCCTTTTAAAGGAATCACATTTTCTCTCTCGATCTCAGATTTGTCTGCAAAATGAAGAGATTAGGGGGTAAAAGAGATTGACTTGGCTCCTCTCTAGATTCAAATCTCATGATCCCATTTGTTTTCTTATTTGTTAGTTGAAAACAATAGGGGAGCTCCCTATACTGCTATGCAGAAAATGGGCAGTAAAACTGGGATTCACAAAACCAACCAAAGGAGAAAATTTTTTGTGGGTTAACTCTATATATTGGCTAAATAAATATGTGTTGACTGATTGATAACTCTCAATATAACAGTCATACTGGTAGTAATAAGACAATGGGGCACTTCAAAGCTCAGTCTCTCAATCGTAGGAATACGATATAAACCACAATTTTCTCTGGCACATTTCTCAAGGCCTAAAAGCTTCTGTGGTCCGAAACCTTAACCTCTAAAACACAATTCAACAAAATGATTAGGGATCCTGCATGGTTCTTTGACCTTTTCAAACCCTATAGGTAAAGGGAAGGGTAGAATGGGGAATAAGAGGATGGCCGAAAAGCAAGGGACCCATATCTCCTGCGAGTGATTTTAAGAGTGGACATAAAATGACACCAACATCATCCCTGGATTTTTCCAGCATGATGAATTTATACAGGTTATTATTACTATAGAATCATTAGATTTCTATAACCCAACAAACATATATTGTTGGAATCATAGAATTTAGAGTTAGGGGAAATAATTTTAGAGGTTCTCTAGTTCAATCCCTTAGTTTTATGAGTGAAGAAACTGAGGTTGGAAAGAGGAAGGGACTTGCCCAATATTACTCTGGGTAGAGAAATGCCAGGGATTGAACTCAAGTCCTCTGACTTTCTAACCCAGAGCTTTTTTCCAAAAATCACCATCCACACTGCCTTTCATTCTGCCCTCTGTAAATATCTGGACCCCCCACTCCAGAAGTTCACGGGGAATCATTTCACTTATTATTCACTTTAGAAAATACTGGACAAAGCAAGTCACCATCTAACAGAGACACAGATGGAAGCCTCCAGGTCTCTCCTTTAATTCTGGCTACTTAAAAGTCAGAGCTAACATTACTTTAGACATTTGACCAAAGTGGCATGGGGCTGAGTACATGGGCTAATGTCTCACCTTATTAAATTATCTCTGAAATGTTACCTAATTTTTACACTCAGATACTCACTCTAATTCTGTTCTGTTTGATCCTTGAGAGTTATTTTAAAGATTACGTCACATCTGCCCTTTGTTCTAAAAGTCTTGCAACAGCCTTTGGCCAAAAGCAATCCAATTTTGACAGGACCACGCTCTTGCCTGAATAGCCCTTCATTATTTATCTAAGAAGAAACCAAAAGATGGGCACTATCCCCTTGGACTTCTGACTCATAGAATATGAAGCAACAAAACTTCCCTGAAGGCAGCAAGCCCTTTAACATTTAAAAGAGACAAGACTTTGATTTTTCCATCCATCCAACCATTCTTCTATCCATTCAGTCTTCCAGTCAGCAAATACTTTTAGAGATGATGATAATCCCTTATCTTTGAAGCAGGTAGGTAGCCCAGTGAGTAGAGCCCTAGGTACTAAGTCAGGAAGATCAGAGTTCAAATCAGCCTCAGACACTGACTAGCTGTGTTATCTATCCTAGGCAGGTCACATAACCTGTTTGCCTCAGTTTTCTCATCTCTATCATGAAGATATAAAGTACCTACCTCCCGGAGTTGTTGTGATATTCAAATGAGATAATATTTGTAAAGCACTTAGCCCAGTTCCTGGCACAAAGCAGGTACCATATAAATGTTTATTCCATTTCCCTTTCTACCCCCTCACTCCTTTAAGTTTTATCAACCACCTTGCATAAATTATCTTACTTGACCTTTGCCTTGTGAGGTAGGAAGAAGGATCTCTTTTACAGGTGAGGAAACTGAATTTTAGAGAAGTTAATTTACTTAGTCCCCCAAGATCACCCAGGAAGGCAATGCTTACAAAGGTTAATAAGGCATGGTCTCTGCCCTAAGAAGCTTCAAACTTATAATGGAGATGGGAAGTGTGCAAAAATAGCATTTAAGGCAAGGAAGATTCTAAAAGGGTGAGAGTAAGAGGAAGTAAAGGTAATTCTATTTGTGGGGAAATGCTATCGTTCCAAAAGGAAAAGAATGGCTTTCTTTCTATTTTCATAGATTTCACGAGGTATTATATGAAATGCAATATATGAAATTTAAAATGATCAAATTAAAACAGTACCTTTTGTCCAAGTAAGTGTGAGCACCAGAATCTGGGTCTAGAGCACACAAGTGCAACCTTTTTGTGTGTCAATATATATGTCTATGTGTATGTACTTTCTGTCATATCTAAGTCATGATCTCATTTGGGGTTTTCTTGGCCATTTCTGTCTCTAGCTCCCTTTACAGATGAGGAAACCAAAGCAAACAAGGTTAAGTGATTTGCCCAAGGCCACACAGCTAGTAAATGTCTAGGATCAGACTTGAACTTAGGAAGAGAAGTCATTCTGATTTCAGGTCTGGCATTCTATCCACTGTACCACCTACCTGTCCCTATATGTGAATAGATATGTACATGCATACATATCTATACACACAGATGATGTATATAAGATATGTAAGTGCTTATATGTGCACACAAAAATACATATACAATGCATGCATATTATAAGCACATCCTTCCATGTCTATTCTGTATACATGTATAAAAATCATGGCTATATTTACTTAAATTTAACTGTAGCTCTAAAGATTTTACTATTGAGGGACATTTTCCTTTGTACAATTTCTGAGTTAAGACAACACAACTTTCAATCTAGTGTCATCGGCCCGGGAGAAATAGGTTTCATGGCAAAAACCTGAGTGTGAGATTCTTTCTAATCCTGCCCTTGCTCCTGACTCCCTGTGAGAACACAGGTTGCAATCAGGGGAAATCTAACTCCTGGCAAATATCCTTTCCTTCTTGAAGCCTGCTTTCCACTCCTCTCAAAGGAGAATTCTTTAAGTTTTAGGAGTATATTTTTCACTGAGGGCTTATCCATTCAATGTCAATAAAGAGAGATGTACCTGGGGGCTCTTTCCTGAACAATCTAAGGTCCTTTATCTCTAAATATCAAAACAACTGCTTATGTCACTTTGCCTAAAGATAGGTATCCAGAGAAGTCCTGTGGGTCTCTGTGTGACTGATCTTAGCCAGGAACAGAGTTAGGACGCTTAACATTTCAAGACCCCCCAACATTCTTCCTTCCAGAAATAACCCCTAGGCATGGACCAACAGTGGGAGCTAAAGCACAGCCCAGTCTTCTTACTCTATGTTGATAGATTGACAGCTTGGGGACAGGCATGCTGTCCTTCCCTCAAAGTGACCGAGAGAGACTGATTGTCCCCAGTGCCTGGCGAGTCTATTAAATTAGTGCCTCTTCACAATTCCGGGCAGCTGAGGTTTGCCATCTCTGAGTGGAACCTGGTTCCCTTCTGTAAACATATCCATGGTGCTGGGGAGATTAAATGAGCTAATAGCTTGTGAATGGATGTGGTGCAGGGAGGAGAAGGAATCACATTAGGGGCTGTTCTCTCTGCCCAAGCCAGGTTAAGCAGGGCAAGAGTTGCTCGATTTACAGGATCGGTGTTTGGCTTTGATTGGGTGGTTATTGAAAAGATGCATGCAAAATTACAGCTATCACAAAAATAGCCTCGTTCCAGGAGCTCCAGGTCAGAAAGAAATCAGGTACGTGATGAAAACTGTCTGTAACCAAATAGAAATTAAAACTCCAAATGGAAATATCATCCCAAGGCTGGATTGCTTGGGCTTATAGAATTAGAATACAAAGGGGCCTTATAGATCATCTGATCTAATTTCACAGATGCAGAAATTAAAAGGTCTCTAGAGGCTTTGCCTTGTCTGAAGTCACATAGGGACTAAGTAGCAGAGCCAGAATTTGAACCTAGCTCCTCCAACCTCAAATTCTTCTTTCTACAATGGCATGTTGCTGCTCTACTTTATTCAAAATGAAATTTATTGCTATCTAAAGTCATTTTTATTTTCAAAGTTGTTGCATTTGGATTTTACTCTTTTGATATAACTTTTGCTAGGCAGCTATATGGTAGAGTGGAGAGAGTACCAGATCTGGAGCCAAGAAGACCCATCTTCCTGAGTTCAAATCTGGCCTCAGACACTAGCACTGTGACCATGGGCAAGTCACTTAACTACATTTGTTTCAGTTTCCTCATCTGTAAAAACGAGCCGGAGAAAAAAAGAGCAAATCCTTCCAGTGTTTCTGCCAGGAAAGCCTCAAATGGGATCATGAAAAGTTGAACATGACTGAACAATATGGCTTTGCTTACTCTGCATCACTTCACATAGATCTTGGTATAGAGAAGAGCAGTTTTCTTTTATAGCAGTATCCACTTTCCTGTTGCTACCAATCAGTCTCCTCTGGAGTCAGGGGGAGCCCTGGCACAAGGCAAAATACCAAGAAAAGCGATTTGTTAGCTCTATAGCTAACATACAGAATTATGCCCTCTTCCATAAAAAAGAAGGATTGCAGATCATTAAGTGGTAAAACTGAAGTGTAAGCTACTTGAGTGCAAAAACTGCCTCAGCTTTGTTGAGGCAGGTAGATGGTAAAATGGACAGAGCTCTAGTGTGGGAGGCAGGAAGATCTGAGTTCATATCCTGCCTCAGATGCTAACTTAGCTTCATGTTCCTGGGAGAGTCACTTAATCCCCTCTCAGCCTCAGTTTTTTTATTAATGAAATGGGGATAATAAGAGCAATAGAGCTGTGAAGAACAAATGAGATAATATATGTAAAGTCTTTTGCAAACATTAACAAGTACTTATTGATTGTCTAGAATGGATCTTACTCCTCCAACCCCCTATTATTAGTGTCAGTCTTGACTGATGGGAGTTTGACCAAGAGACTAATAAGCCTAGAATGAGGTGGTAAAACAAAGGCTTTATTGGAAACAAGGAAAGGGGTGGGGGACAATGGAATTGAAGGAAGAGACAGAGTTGGCATAGCAAGGCTATATTGGAGGCAAGGAGGGGCAAGGTGGGGTATTCTGGTGACAGTAGAGGTGACTGTGGAGTCCCAGAGAGAGGAAGGAAAAAGGGGAGCAAGGTGAAGATCAACACCAGCAAAGATGACTGCCAAGTCTCTACCTGAATGGAGATGGGTCCAGCCTCTTATAGGATGTTGTCAGGGATGAGGTAACCTGAATTGCCTTGAATTAGTTCAGATGAGTTACCTGGACCAACCAACCTCCTTAGATGGCCCTAAGGGGGTGTGGAACCTCCATCTCTGGTGGTAGGGGGAAGTTCTTAGGCTTGATGGTCAGTCATGTAGGATGGGCTAAGGAACAGACAGAATCTTGGTGTCCTACCAGGCAGGTGTTAGGACTGTCAGATGCTGGGGTAGGGAGGCCTGTTAGTTTTGAAAAGGCTTAGGGAGAAGGGGTTTTTGGTCCCATGTTCTATAAATTGGTGGGATCATTTAGGCCCCCCAAAAGAAGGAGGTTTTGGCCATGAGAACACACAGAGCTGATTGGGGTAGAGCTGGGACCAACCTAGGAGTCCTGACACCCTACAGTACTTTCTCCCCCAGCAAAGAATTCACAAAGGAAAAAAATCCTAAATATTTCTCAAATAGCATAGCATCAGTTCTTTAAATTCTATAAAATCAACTCATTCTCCAAAACTAGACAACAGCTTAATACCAAAGAGCCAGAACATTACAAAGCAGGGACATTCCCTTGAAGAACAAAGCAGGAAATATAAACTCTGGAGCAGCCGTGCCCTTGTCTGGAGGCTTTGTACTCCACAGACCTTCAATAGATGTTTGACCATCCAGGCCGATTCCCATATTTCAATTCCTTTGTTGAGTACTCATTTGGGCACACAGTCAGAGACTGGCTTGTATTATTGTCAAGTGGGTGAGAAGGGCCATTTCTTTGAGCATATGCAGATATTCTGGTCCTGCTTCCTGTTGAGCCTGTGGGAACTTTGAGGTCCTGCTTCCAGCCATGAGCAACACAGGGCTTCATATTGTGTGATGATGAAGGATACTCTAACTGGCTGCTAAGGTGGGAGAGTAGATGACTCAGTGAAGATGTAAAAGAAGGGGCAGTTTCTGGCTGATGGTCTCTTGGCTATAGCCCTTCAGATGATACTCCAATAAGGGCTGGGAAAATGACAGGTTTGTTCTCTAACCTGGTTTTATGGTGCTTCCCCCCATGTGGCAATTAGTGCCAGGAGACTTAACCAGGAGGGGTCTTTCTGATGTAGAAACTTCCCCTGTCACTGCAGCTCTAGAGACACTGCAACAGCTAGCCTTGGCAAGACTCCTAGGACCTTCTGCCCTGTCAGAATTCACAAAGGATGTGTCCTTCTTCAAGTTACTACTCCATTATCTTTTCAGAGAAGGGAACACGAGAGGCAAAGGTAGCTTTTCCAGATACCTGGGGGAAGGTTACCTGGTGTAATCCCCTGGCCCTTGGGATCACAGTGACACTGGGGCAGAGGAGGACTCTATCTTCCTCTCACCACCTAGAAGAATCACGTCTTATTAACTGGAGACATACAACCCAGAGATTACTAGCTAGAAATTGTCTATTTAGAAAAAAACACCTTATTTTCTATCTCAGAATTGATACTAGATATCAGTTCAAAGACAAAAGAGTGGTAAGGTCTAGGCAATGGAGATTAAGTGACTTGCCCAAGGTCATGCAACTAGAAGTATCTGAGGCCAGATTTGAACCCAGGATCTCCAGTCTCCATGCCTGGCACTCTATCCACCTAACTGCCCCATCAAACTTTTTTTTTTAACAGGTTCACCGAATCATCATCCTCCCAGCTCAGCAGTCAATTAGAAGATCCATCATCATTGTGAGCCTTTCATTCATGCATGGCTTTATCTCAAGGTAGCCATATAATCAATAGGAAGCAGGCAGAGAATAACCACACATAGTCCAAGAAATGGTCCAAAGAAACTGGTTCACTCATGTTACATTATTATTTAGAGAGATAGACAGGCAAGGTCTGGAGTACAACAGACATGGGTCAATCCTGCCATTTATACATGTAGCTGAGCAAGGCATTTAACATCTCAGTGCTCCCATACAGTTCTCTGCCCCTCTAAGTTACAGGGGAATTGCTGAATTGCATAAGCGGAGGAAATTTCTAATCAATCAATCAAAAAGCATTTATTTAGTGCCTTTTGTGTAGCAGCCACTGAATTAAGGGCTAGGGTTACAAGGACAAAAATAAAAAATGGTTCTTGCCTTCAAGTAATATAAATACATTTTATACTGGGAACTCTCTATACAAATGAAATCACAGGTTCAGACCTAAACCCCATCCCCCAAAGTATCAAGCAATGAAGTTTCATTTCACTGTGTATTTTCTTCCCATGAGAAAGTAAGCTCTTTATGGGCAGGGAATAGTTCTTATTCTTCTCCATACTCTGCTTCTATTTAAAATGGATCTATAGCCCATTACCTAAGGCTCTTAATAAAAAGGTGAAAGAATTCTAGTACACTGAAGACTATCTTGAAGAGATTCTCTCTTTTCAGAAATGAACACAGAAGAGGAAATTACAGTTTTCCTTAAGATATGTAAATAGATTCCTACAAATGAGTTCAAATTTATGATAATTTGCCAATACCTAAAGACATTCTACTTGAACATCTGTGTGGTTCATTGAAGAGTGCATGAACTGTTGCTAATCAGTAATAAACTGTGCAGAATTCATATACCAATGCTATTGCTCATTTTTGGGTGTTCCCATCATGCATGAACTTCCTGTAAATTAATTACTCAATGAGAGTGTTGTGAAAATTTTGCAGCTTTCAGTGTAACCAGCCCTCCATGATGCTGGGGCATAGGACCAAATTCTCTCCCCACTGACATTTGATTTTATGCCCCACAAAGCAATCAACAAGGTTTACAACAGAACAGATTTTTTCCAGGTGTCAACATCTTAACAAGTAAATCTGTTTCCTGACACCAGGGAAAAGGTCAATAAAAGAGAAAACAGAGACAGCCAGGGCTGCATCATTTCCCTCTGAATTGCCCCAGCTCATGTTAATGGTAGACACTGTAATTTTTATGTCATATTTGAGAACAGATGTGAAGCAGAAATGATTGTTGTAAAGTTTTATTTTAAAATGTTGCATATCATAAAGTTGGCAGGGCTGGGGGTGGGTTGTGAGTTGGTACTTGACATTTCTGAAATACCGAGTGTCCCAGTAATGGACATCATGGGGCAGTGGAATGGGTGCTAAACTGAGGGTGAGAAAAAACAGCTTCAGTTCTTCTGAGTGACATTTACTGACTATGTAACTATATCATTTAGCCTTGGTGAGTCTTAATTTTCTCATCTGTAAAATGAGAATAATAACATTTTCTCATTTATTTGTTTAATCCTCACAACAACCTTGGAGGTAGATGCTATTATTATTATCCCCATTTTTTATATTGTTCAGTCATGTCTGATTCTTGGTGACCCTATTTGGGGTTTTCTTGGCATAAATAATGTTGTGGTTTTCCATTTCTTTCATTTTGTAGATGAGGAAATTGAGGCTAACTAGGTTAACTGACTTGCCCAAGGTCACACAGTCAATAAGTGTCAGAGAAGGAATTTGAACTCATGAAGATGAATCTTCTGATTCTAAGCCTAGTGCTCTATCCACTGTACCACATAGCTACTGTCCCCAATAATATTTGGGGTGCTGCCTAACTTACAGTGTAAAGGAAGTGATTTACAAATCATAAATCATAATCTAAATCTAATAAATCATAAACAATATCTAAAATGAGGGTTGCTGCTAGGTGCTCAGGCACCAACTGGGAGTGTTCTCCACAGGAAGAAATGATTAATTTGAAAGACTAAGCTTTCCATTTCCAATAATACAATAGAAAGAGAACTGAACTAGAAACTAGAAAGTCAAATACCTGAGCTCTAACCTCATTTTAATATTATGGCATTGAGTCACCTCTCCTCTCTGGACCTCAGTTTGCTCCTCTGCAAAATAAGGAACTTATAAGTCCTTTCCAGATCTAAGGATGTATCATTCTAAGAAAGAAGTTTCTAGATTACTCCAGCCCACAATAATTTCCTTTTATTCCCAAAGCACTTATTGTCTGCTTTAAATAGTTTTACTAATACTTCTCTGGAACCCCTTCTTGGGGATTAGGCTCTTCTCCCAACTAAATCCAAGAGGGTAGAGAATGTACTATATACTTTTCTTATGTTCTTTATAGCACCTAGATAGAGGATTATAAGCATTATAAGAATTTAATAAATATTTGAAGAGTTAAATTAAGGGAAAATTTTAGGCAAAAACAACCATTATAATTTATGAAATGGAAGCTTTGGTTGAGCGGTCCAGGAATTTTTCTCTTTCTTCCTTTCTTTCTTTCTTCCTTCCTTCCTTTCTTTAGCTTTCTTTCTTTCTTTCCCTTGCTGTCCATCTTAAATGTGTAATTAAAGAAGAAGAACAGTATGAGCTAGGCAATGGGGGTGAAGTAACTTGCCCAGGATCACACAGCAAGGAAGTATCTGAGGTCACATTTGAATCCAGGACCTCTCATCTTTAGGCCTGGCTCTCAGTCCACTGAATCACCCATCTGCCTCCTCTAGGGATTTTTCTAAGCAAACTTGCATTAAAGGTCCCTCTAAGAGTCTAACGGCTGATGATAATTTCAGGTTTCCAAATATAATTATGTTGTTCATTGAGAAGAGAGTAAGAAGAGTCATGAAGCTGTGATGGAACTTCAAAATATTCTCCTACTGACAGGACTGAAGAGTTCAAGATTAATTGCTCTGTAAAACAGAGGGATAAAAGGACTACTGCCCCCAAAGAGAACTATTGCTCCTACTTGGGTCCTTTGCATCTTTGCAGAACTCAAGATTTCCCTTCTCCATGACAACCCTTTAAACACTTAGAGACAAATGAACTTGTATCCCACTCCTCCTGCCTCCAAGTGTCCCTTCTCTTCTCTAGCCAAAACATCCCAAGTACAGAATGTTCTGAATTTGGAATCAGAGGACCAAGTTTTCAAACCAGCTCTCTACAAGCAAGAGAGAAGCAAAAAAAAAAAAAAAATGAGCTTTGTTTGATTCTTCCTTAAACATGTTTGAATTATTAAGTGTCTGGCTCATTAAGTGAAGGACGCTATTATAATTCTATCACTGCAGCCCAAATTGCTATTTAAATTGAGTTTTGACAATTCAGTTAATTTACTAAGTGGGCATTATCACATCTTAATTATTATCTCCTGATCGTGGATTATTCATTAGTACAATGCAGCAAGGATATCAACTTCCTATATGCTAGTGGGTGTTCCAGTTGCTAAAAGAGTTCATTCACATACATTATAAAGTATCCTGTTGAACAATATTGTCTTCATGGGCTTCTGGCTTTCAAATACATGTTAATATTCAGAAATATGAAATAACAATTATTCTACAAATCCCTCCAGAGAGGAGAGGCATTTTAATCCTCTTGGACAGCATTACAAATAGCCATTTGCACATGGCCTGGAAGAAGAAACAGTTTATGCTTTGAAAAGATATGTTTCCTATATTTTACTTTCTCAGAGTCTCCTTGAGTACAGAAGAGTGGGCTTGCTACGCTTTTAGTGAAACAGAAAGTTCATAGATGAATGAAAGGATGAATCACTAATAGGATATTAGAACAAGAAAGAACCTTTGGAGGAATCTGGTACATTAATTTTACAGTAGAAATTGAGGCTGAGAGAGACAAAGGAGCCACAAGTATATGAAAGTGTTGTTGGATGTCGAGTTAGGAGCTATAGGTTGAAATCCTGGCTACGTCACTTACTGTGTGGACAAGTCACTTTATCTGCTCTGAAATTAAAAAGGTTGTACAACATAACCTTTGCACAACTCTGAGCCTTAGCTATGACAATACAGTGAATTATTTTTATACCTATTTGTAATAAAACCTAAAATTGCTTCCTGCCTTTTTCTTTTTCTTTCATTTTTTTTGGAGATGCAATTGTTTTAAAGTGACTTTTTGGCTACAGACAATTCTAGCTAATACCCCAAAGACCACCTGACCTCTCATTAGTCACATTTAGAATCAAGGAGTTATACCCAGGCCAGGAATGTAACTGCTAGACATTTTTTCCCTGCAAGTTTTGCTGAGTAAATGCCATTCCTAATTATCATTTCTCTACAGGACTTTTGAGTTATAATGATGAGCTTTAGCAGAAATGTCTGATTTTTGATATTTTTAGAAAGCCTGTTTTTCTCCCGTGGAGTCCGTGTACTATGCAAGAGTTGACAAGTTTTAAAACATAATATAGCATTTGAACCTCTAAGCAAAATAAAACTGTGATGAAAGATTGCTTCCCAACATCTACAATGTTCATCACTGTCTCACTATGAAGACTTTCATTTCTCTGCAAAGTAGGTAAGACATGATAAATAATCAGCTTTGTGGCTGGCATTTATTAGGGTTCTCCGCTTATTACAAACCTGCAAACACTGACCTTGTATTTTCAGTAAGGTGTTAGTAGTTTTTAAAACGGATTTTCAATTCAAACCCTCCTATTTCATTTTCACCTCAGCGAAACAAACCTTCGTGACAACACAGTGTGAGAAGAAACGATGCTTGGTACCCGAAAGGACACGGGTCTTGGTGATAGAAGGCCTGAGTTGCTATGTGACCTTGGACAATTCATTTCTCTTCTCCGGGGTTCAGTAATGTTTGCAAAATGGAGATAATAATAATTGTGAAAAGCATCTTAAAAGGTTCTTGTGAGGAAGGCAGTCTGTAATCCACAAAGGTCCGTGTTAATAGCAGATGATTATTAGCAATGAAAGGAATGAAAGATGGAAGGAGCCACTTCATTCTGTACCACGGATCAGAAAGAGAGAAGACTCGTGCATTGGCTGCCAGCATTCCATTTCTCTCTGACAGTATAAGAGTTGAGAATTTCCCCTATGCTGACTTTTCATTTTAATTCTATAATGCACAAAAGACAGGACCTGGGCTATGATTCATAGATGTTGGCTGTTGTCTGACCTATAAAAGGTATTCGGCAATGGCATGGGGAGGATTGAGATCATCCAGGCACATTCATTTCCTTTTCAATTAAGAGCTCTCTTCACAGCACTAACCAGCTCATTCTGGAGGAATACAACCCCCCCACCACACTGCCTGAGCCTGCCGCCCACATTCTTCATTAAAATCTTCCATAGAACTTCGGAATATATCCTGCACCCAAACTCCCAGGGGCACAGTGAAGAAATAAAAAGATCCATAGATTCATAGACTCATAAAATCATAAAATGTTAGAGCTGAAAAGGACTTTGGAGATAATTTAGTCCAACCCCTTCATTTTACAGACGAGGAAATGGGCCCACGGAGAAGATGTAACATCTGTAAGGTCACACAGCTATTCGGTGGCATAACTGCCTGGGACCGAAACCCTGGTCATTAAATGTTTGAAGGCTGCCCGTGGAAGAAGTATCGGATAGGTTCTGCTTGGCCCCGGAGGACAGAATTAGGAATAATGCATGAACGTGGCAAAAAGGCAGATTTAAGTTTGATGTTGGAAAAAATTTCCTAACAATTAGCGCTATCCCTGAATGGGAGGGAGAGCAGCTAGGTGGCACAATGGCCATTTTGCTGGGCCTGGAGTCAGAAAGACTCATTTTCATGAGTTCAAATCCGGTCTCAGACATTTACTAGTTGTGTGACCCTCAGCAAGTCACTTATCCTTGTTTGCCTCAGTTTCCTCATCTGTAAAATGAGGTAGAGAAGGAAATGGCAAACCACTCCAGAATCTCTGACAAGAAAATCCCAAATGGTGTCACAAAGAGTCAGATGTGACTGAGAAAAAAAAACAAACAACGATCTAACAACAATAGCGAAGGAGGAATTGGTTTGGGAGGAACTGGGTTCCCCCACAAGCAAAGGCTAGAAGACCCATTTTAGATGCTGTGGAGGGGATTCTTGTTCAGATGAGTTGGGTTAGATAGATGTGGGGGTGGCAAGAATGTAAACATTTATAAGGTGCCTACTATATATTAGGCATATTATCTCATTCAATCTTCACAATAATCATAATATATAATTTATTATATAGAATTATATATTTATGTAATATTATATGATATAAGAGTTGTGATTAATTAGTATGTAATAAAATATAGAATATAATATAAATGTTTTAATCATTTACTTTTCTAAGTATAACTTTTATATTATATATTATAACTTTTATATATCATATAAATTCATAACCAATAATTATAGCTTTTATATTATATTCCATATTTTATTGCATATTAAACATATCTATTATATCATGTAACATCATGTATGAATATATAATTATATATAATACATTACACAGAATATCATGTGTATAATATAATATTATGTATATTTTACAGATGAGAAAACTGAGGCAAGCAAATGTTGGGTAACTTGGCCAGGGTCACACAGGTAGTAAGTATTTGAGGTGAGATTTGAATTCTGAGATCCATCTCAGTTCTGAAATTCTACGATTCTGCTTTTTTTTTTTAAATTTCAAGTCTATCACTTTTTTTAAAAAAAAAACAACATAATAGTGAACTAAAGCAATTCATATCTCTGATCTCAATTGAGGATCATAATAATTTTTGTGAACTAGGTAGTGAAGACAATTATTATTCCCATTTTACAAAGCTATAACTGAGGTATAGAGAGTAACCATAAGCCTATGGTTATACAAGCAGGATTAGAACCCAAGTACCATGATACCAAATTCAAGTACCTTTTCCATTCAATGACAATTTCTTTATCACAAAAGCTAAAATCCTACCAATGAATGGGCTATAAATTCCAAATTATTCCAGTGGCGAGAAGGAGCTCTTCTAGGTTGTTCTACTAGTGATATGTTTAGAGGTACGTATAGAATCATGAGGAAGAGGCTGAGATGTGCTGGCCCACCTCTGTGAGAGCAATTCTTATTGTTTTTTCCTATTCTCCCTGCAACAGGAAGAAGTCAATGAGAGAACCACCAAGAGACTTTATCTTCCTTAAAAAATAAACTTAGTTATGATACAAGCCTAACTTACAAGTAAATGAGCTAGAGATAGCATGACAAAGGAGAAGGAATTTTGAATTTAGGGTCAATATATTTGTTTTCAAATTCTGGCTTCCTAAAAATTTTGCTACATCTGTAAACTGAGGCAAATTATTGGATTTCTTCGAGCCTCTGTTTCCTTATCTGTAAAATAAAGGAGTTTGACTCAAAGACCTATAATGTTCTTTCTAGCTCTAAACCTATAATCTCATGATCCTAAGAACTGTGGATAACTCACACATATGAACACTTACTGAGGGAAATCTGAGTCCTGAGCCCCAGTCCCCAACCACTGGGACAATAACAACCTTTGGGTCTCCAATTCAGAATATACCAGCAGTGACTGACCTGGAGAAGTAATTTAAAGCAGATTACGGAGATGGAGAGGTATTTTCTCCTGCATAAAGAGAGTGCAGAAAGATCTCTTCTTTTATGCAAAGTTTTAAGTTTTAAGAGGTTCCTTCCCTTATACAGATTATAGATATAAAGCCTTGTTTTCATAGCCATACATGTGTTATAAAGAGATACCTTCTCATGGGGATGTGAGAACAAAAAGGTCTATACAAATTTATTTGGGACATCTAAGTGGCACAATGCATAAAGTACTGGGTTTGGAGTCAGGAAGATCCATATTCTTGAGTTCAAATCTGGTCTCAGACACTTACTAGCTGTGTGACCCTGGGCAAATAATCATGTTGGCCTCAGTTTCCTCATCTGAAAATAAGCTGGAGAAGGAAATGGAAAACTATTTCAGCTTTTTTGCTAAGAAAGTCCCAAATGAGACTATGAAGAGTCAGACTGGACTGAAAAATGACTAAACAGTAAATTTAATTAGGACCCACTTCTAAAGCACATACAGAGGTAGCAAGGCACCTTCTCTTACACCACTGAGAAGTTAGGCTCCATAATAGATAAAGACACATACACACTTCACAGTCACATGTAATCCCAGAAATCTGCAACACGAGTCATTAAATTAGCACTGCTGAAGATAAGCAATTAATAACACTTTAAGGGAGTGGTTGGCACTGAGCATACGCTCTTGGTTCATTCTTTATTTATTTGTGATTACAGCAAGTTTGGACTTCAGCCATAGCACATATATTTCTCTATTTGTAAACCTTCAGGTTGAAAAGAAGCCATGAAGGGAATCCAAAGGAGGGCAAATGCTAGGAAGCTGGAGTAGCAAGTGAATGACCCCAGAGCTGTTAAAAGGGCAGAACCAGAGAAGCTTTTTCTTTGTGTGGCTGCCTTTACAAAAGGGTGCCCAGTAAGGTGGGCATCCCATCATTAACCAAGCCCTTCAGAAGACAGCCAGCTATATCCAAAAAGAAAAGGAAATGGGGCAGTGGGGAGGAGAGGAGCAGAATAAAGTTTCCTTCTTAAAATTGTGCTAATGAGCATACTACTTACCCAGCTGAGTGCAGTACCAATATTAAAAGAAAGCAAAGTACGTATTTTCATTTATGCCAAATGTTAATGCTCATGATAATGACTAATTTACTGGAAGGTGGAGAGCGGTCCTATTGGCTACTGTGCCACACTCTGGAGAGATAGCTGCTACTTGTAAACACAACCCCATTTCCATGGCAACAGGCAATTCAGTATCTCTTTCAGCACAGACAAAAAGGTAAATTATTTAGTTCTCTTTCTTTCTCCTTTTTAGGTACCAAGGCTTTGAGAGTCAGGCCACCTCTTTGAGTTAATGATTGCTTAGGGTATGGGGTGCAGAGATTTAGGCTTGTCTGTCAATAGCAGCTGGAGAAATGTCTTCCCTGAAAGAGAATAGCAGGCAGATACAGACAGGGTTTGTGGGGAAGCAGCCAAGGCTGAGGCTTGTCCAAGGGAAGCCCTGGGGTGTGCAGTGGCAGCACCCAAGGGGGAATGATTTGCCAATGTTTACTCTGGCCTCAGTCCCAGAGGCGATGGAGTTAGGTATCCCCCTTGAAAAGTACAGGAGGGAGAGAAATCGTTTCAGGAAGGCTAGGTTCACAGAGGAATATGTCTTGTCACTCTCCAGTGAACTGGGTCTTACATTGGAATTTCAATCCTCCTTCCAATAGGCTCATTAACCAGATCTGACAGCGGTAAGCAGGGAAGACACTTAAGTTGTAAGAGGGGGTTCATGCGACACCTCAGAAGAGCAAACCACTTGGGCAGAAGTTTGAGAGTTATCCAGGGACTGGCACACTATGGGGCCATAGTACATAATTTTGTGCTTCTTTGGCATTTTGTAAGTGAAGAACAGCATGCACAAAAAAAAATGATCTTGACCTGTTAATAGAGTATATGTTGTGAGGTTCTTTATCATAAAAAAATCTCTTCATGCCTAATACCAAGCTTTGCACATAATAGGCACCCCTAAGTCAATACTTAGGAAAATTCTTATTTGCTGAATAGTATTGGGACTGTATTACATACTAAGCAAGGTATAATAGAAATAGCCATGAACTTGAAGTCAGAAGCCTCACTGCAATACATTTCTGTTATCTTCAAAATACACCATTCATGATAGCATCACAGGAATTTATGTTTGAGATAAAGAGGTCCTTGGATATGCCATAGATTCTCTCTCTCTCTCTCTCTCTCTCTCTCTCTCTCTCTCTCTCTCTCTCTCTCTCTCTCTCTCTCTCTCTTTCCCTCCCTCTCTCTCATATAATATATATGAAGACATTAATAAAGTAGGTTATATGGCATCCCCTGAAACAGCTCTGGAACCAGCCACCTTGTGTTTCTTACCTATGTGACTCTGAGCATGACAATAAACCATTCTGGGCCTCAGTTTCAACATCTGTAAAATGAAGGAGTTGAGAATGGATGACCACTAAGGTCACTACCAACTATAAATCCTATGAGCTATGATCTCATCACTGAGGTTCCTCTTTCTACTTATACAGATCATATATACACTCTAGGAGTTGGTATTTCTAAGTTGCTAAAGTTAAAAAAAAATAAGTCATGATTCGGCACATCAGTCCTCTGGTAATGAAGCCCTGGTATATTTAGTTTTGTTCTGGGATGAACATTATCATCATAGCCACTATTTATATTCCATTTACTTTGTGCTAAGCCCACATTTGAACTCAGATCTCTTTAATTTCAGTCCTACACTCTACTCTCTGTGCCACCTAGCTGCCAAAGCTAGGATGAGACACAAACTTTTCCAGTTTTGTAGAATTTTCCAGAGTTTGTGTTCTACTAGCTTAACCTTTAAGGGCTTTGTGGATCAGTAAGACATTAAAATAGGACTTTGGTAGGTTGTTGTTTGTTTTTTGTAGCAAAGCACCCTTGGTATGGTAGAAAGGCAGCTGATCTTGAACCCAGGAAGACTTTGGTTCAAGGGCAACCTCTGATACATGTCTATGTGATTCTGGTGAAGTCACTTACGTTCTCAGTATTCCAGGCAACTCTCTAAGATTATAAATTGCAGAGAAGTTGTTGGACAGCGGTGACACTTGGGGCTTCGCCAACAGGGGAGTTCCCTAAATCAGTGAAACCACAGGTTCAGCTCCTATTTTAATATTATTTTTCATAACATCACACTCTCTCAATTGCCCTTTTCATGACTTGAAGCAGCTACATGACTCAGGAGGTGGAGCACTGATTGGATTTGAAGTTGAGAAGACCTGAGTTCAAATCCAACCTCTAATACTTTCTGGCTCTGTGACAGTCACTTAATTGCTATCTGCCTCAGTTTTCTCAACTGTAAAATTGAGATAATACTAGTACTACCTCCCAGGGTTGTTGTAAGGATCAAATGAGATAATATTTGAAAAGTGCTTATCACAGTGCTTGGTACATACACAGTATATGTTTAATGAATCCTTCCTTCCTTGCCTGGCATGTGATGGTGAAACAGTTGCCTAGAATTTGGTCATGGACTCAAAGCAGCATTTTCTCTCTATAGAAAGCTCCAACTGGCAAAAATAAGAGTCACAACTGTGCCCCAGGTTTTATTAGTACTGTGAGGTAACCAAAAGAGCGAGCTAGCCAAAGGCACTAAGTCCCCTTCACAGAGAAGGTGGCTTGATGTCTAAATTACTTTGCCTTAAGAGAGAATTCACATTTTTCTCTCTCCTATACTCTGTCGAGCACCAGGTACCTGCTTGTATGTAGCTACGTTTGTGATGAAGAGGACCGAGCAAGCTAAGAACCACACTATTCTCCAGACCTCTATCAGCATTAGCAGAATAGCTAGAGCTCTTAAAATTTGCAGATATATACAAGAACAAATACATACATTATGGTATTTGATCAGGATATCTTCCTTATGGACCTAGCCAAGCAAAGGTGTTTTTCTTTTATTGTTCAGGTTTTTTTGCTTGTTTGTTTGCGTTTAGGTTTTTTCCCCACCTCACTTATGCTCATTGTATGTTGCAAATATATAGAGAAAATGATACAGAATGTGACAAAGGGGATGAAAAAGAGGCTGGGGAGGAAATGGAGAGAGACCTAAACGCTGGTTTGGGGGCTAGGGATGGGAAAGGGAGA
The DNA here is from genome assembly GCF_016433145.1 of Gracilinanus agilis. Taxonomy (NCBI): domain Eukaryota; kingdom Metazoa; phylum Chordata; class Mammalia; order Didelphimorphia; family Didelphidae; genus Gracilinanus; species Gracilinanus agilis. Next base: position 367,933,987 of record NC_058131.1, read on the forward strand.
CTGGGGGTAGAGTAAGGGACAGTCATACCAATATCATTCTTATTTGACAGTGAATAAGCTTAAACACGATTGTTAAAAGAAAGAGAAAAGAGCCCACCTACTTGGAATCAATAATTCAAGGAAGGATTCTAAATCTTAATTACTCTCTGTCAGCAACAGCTCAGCCCAGTCTACAGACATTTTGCACAAATTGGTCAGGATCATCACATTCATTTCTTTTTAAACCCTTGCCTTGCATTTTAGAATCAGTGCTGCATATTGGTTCCAAAGCCAAAGAGGATTGGGCTAGTCAAAAAGAGTTAAGTGACTTTTCATGATCACACAGCTGGGAACAATCTGTGACCAGATTTGAACCCAGGATCTCTTGTCTCTACGTCTGGCTCTCAATCCACTGAGCCACCTAGCTGCCCCCCCTCCCAATAAATTCACTTTTACTATATCTTACAAAGTTGTCTCCTTCCCCCAATAATCTTTGGCAGATTTACGTGCTCCAAATAAATGGACAAGATGAATGGGACATACGTATATTATCTAAGAGGGGGAAATAAATTACCTGGTTGGAGGAAGGCGTCTCACCCAAATTAAGTCAGGAGGCGATCAAGCCACAGACGTGCAGCAGGACAGAGTGTTATTGAGGAGGGTGCTGAGAGTTTTAAGCAAAAGGAATGAAACTAAGGCAATGAATCAGTTTCCCAAAGCTGTGCCCAGGGATAAGGGGAACTGCAAGAAAGGACACCTGGGATCAAAGTACCTCAGATTTAAAAACTGAAAAGTACCTTAGAGGCCATTTCTCAAGGTCAACCGTTAGATGTCCTCTACTGAGCTAGTTTAGGAAAGACCTAGAAGGAAAGGCTGCAGCTTCCATTTCTTTTCATGGCAGCTTTTTACCTGTACGAGAAACAGTCACATGCTTATTACATTGGCTAACATGGGAGGAAAAGAGGAAGAAAAGATATTAATGGTTAAAAGCAATTCTGGATGAGACACAGAGAGAATAAAGCTGGCCCTCATTGGTTTGACCTAACATTGCATTACAGATTACCCACGAGAACAGACAACACCCACCAGCTACTCGTGCTGAGGTTGGCTAACAATAAACTAACTCTGCCCACGGTACCATGGAGCTTTTAATATAGTAGGTCAGTGCTGGGCACAGGTAGAACAGGGTTATTTCTGCTGTATTTGGCAGGTTCCAGAGATAAAACCTGACATGAGTTCACCTCTTCCTGATTACTATGTATTGGGTTTCTTACATCAGCTATTTTGGCCCAACTCCAGGCATATCTTGCTGTAATTACTACCGCAGTATCTGACATTTCTTAAGCTATTCAAGCAAGACTGAAAGCACCTGGAGCAAAGCATATTATTTACACAATTAATAATTCCTCTTATTAAATTAATGGCTATGTAGTGGTTAACTTCAGAATATATATGAGATGGAAACACAGCCATCTTGCTCGCTCTTTAACTGCAACCTCATTTCTGCCTTCAATATTCCACTTGAAATTTTCTAAGATCATATTTCTGTGGTCTTATCTAATCCATTTTCCTACTCAAATAGCTATTTTCTCCCTACTTTTTATTCTCAATTCTCAAGGTGCATAGTGGCCTATTGATAACTCATTTCCTGATTTTTTTCTCTTCGGGCCATTGCACTACTCTGTTATAATTTCTATCTTTTAGAACAGTCTCTCTTCATTGAGTTTCAATATGATGACCAATTCACGAGGTCTACTCTGTGTGGAATAGTTTGCTGGGTGCTAGAAGAGATAAAAATATAAATGACACTCCTTGTTTTCATGGTGCTTCAGTCTAATAGGAGAATATGGTACAGCCATAAATAATTATAATGAAAAATGGAACATGATAAGTGTCTGAGAGAAATACAAATCATATGTAAGGTAACTGTTGCCTTTTCAGAGTTACCATATTAGAAGACAGACAAGCTGACTGTTGGATAAAGCATTTGTAAAGTGCTTAATAATCATCTGACTCTGTGCTAACTAAATAAGGCTTGGGATACAAGTAAGAGCAGTCAATACAACCCTTACCCTCAAGGAACTTTCATTCTAATGGAGGAAGACAAATAATGGGAAAGTAGAAAGAGAGTAGATAAGCCTAAAGCACACAAGATTAAGGTGGCTGCCAACTAAGAGTCCAAAGTGTGGAGTCCCTTAAGAAATAGTGGTCAGAATGGGGCACTAACTAATCAGGAGAGCAGGTCTCAAGGGAGAGACTTCTCCATGGTGGAAAGGATGTTTTTAAGGAGGGGGAAAATTTGGATACTGAGTCAAGTGGGAATTTTTAAAAATTTTTTTGTTGATTAATTAAGAAAATTTTTCCATGGTTACAAGATTCATGTTCTTTCCCTCCCCTCCTCCCTCACCCCTCCTGTAGTCAATGCACAATCCCACTGGGTTTTCCATGTGTCATTGATCAAGACCTATTTCCATATTATTAATATTTGCAGTAGGGTGATTGCTTAGAGTCTACATCCCCCATCATATCCCTATCAACCCATGTGATCAAGAAGTTGTTTTTCTTCTGTGTTTCTGGTCAAGTGGAAATGTTTTAAGAACTGTGAGTATTGCCATTAGAAAAACCACATAGAGATTCGGGGACCAAATGAAATATGTTGAAAGCATTATCCAACCATGCCTTCCTCGTTGTACACTATGAGTGCAAGACTTTACATATATTGCTGATTATTTCACTGTGTCAGTGAAATGTTTTAGCCCATAGAGGTCTTTCTGTATTTTAACTTGGTCTTCTGATGTGCTTAACTGTCCCTTCCATTTGTGTTTTCTGCAAATTTGATGATTGTGCCATGGATAACTTTAGCCAAATTGTTGATAAAACTATTCAAAAGCACAAGTCCTTGGTCTCACTGGAACCTCCTTACCATGGTGACAATTGAACAAGGACCCACTACATTTTGAGTATGGCCAGACAACTAATTCTAAATTCATCCAACTGCATCATTGTCTAATTCATTCATTCAATTAGAGGTAAGCTAGGTGGTTCAGTAGATTGAGAGCCAGCCCCAGAGATGGGAGGTCCTGGGTTCAAATCTGGCTTCAGATACTTCCTAACTGTGTGACCCTGGACAAGTCACTTAACCCCCACTACCTAGTCCTTAACACTCTTCTGCCTTGGAACCAATACATAGTATTGACTCTAAGATGAAGGGCAAGGGTTTAAAAATAAATAAATAAACTCCTTCAGTTGTATCACTGTCCAGTCTAGAGACATCAAATAGCAGGATTAGATTAAAATCTAATTGTCAAATGTTAAAATAAAGAAATAAAAATGTTAATCTGTGGTTTTCTAAGCTCATATTCCACCTGTATAAATCATTTCTATTTGAGTTTGAAACTACTGGTCTATTCCAAAATTCTCCATTTTCTCCAGAAGAATAGTAAGAGATACTTTATCAAATGCTTCACTGAAATATATGCAAACTATAAATACAATATTCTCCTAATCTGGCAGTATAACAACAAAATAAAGTTAGTCTGACATGACTTGAGCTCCATGTAGTCATGTTGGCTCTTCTAATTGCTGCTTCCCTTTGTTAATATTCATTAACATCTCTTTGATGATCTGCTCAGGAATTTTCTCAGGAATTAAAGTTGTTCACTGGCCCATAGTTTGTGGACTTTATTATAGTCTTCTTTTTAAAATCTGGACAATGTTTGACTTTCTCCCATACCATGCTGTTTCTCTTGTTTTTCACAGTCTTCAAATTCACTAATTCTGGTCCATTTCCCTATATCCCAAATCTTTCCATTTACAACCCCTGCTCTTATTTTCCACTTTGTGGGCCCCAACTTTACCCTACATCTTTATAAACTCCTGCCTGAATGACTCCACCATCTTCTAATACAAGAGAATCTCTGTTTTAATCTATCTTAGAGGCAGCTTCCAGATAAATCTTCTTAAACACCCTTCTCATCACCCTCTTGGGACCATACTTCTGAAACACATAGAAGATTCATCCCACTTAGAACAATGCCAAGCTTTATATGACTAGTAAAAGAACTGATCTGGGAGCATTGACACCCTCCAGCTATACAATAGTGACATGATATGACCCACAGACAAATCATTTTACCTCTCCTAAACCTCAGTTTCCTCTCTTGTAAAATGGAGAAAAGACTATCTTTAATACCTGTTATTAAGATAGAATGATATGATGTCTGCAAAACAATGTTATTTTATATAAAATACTTCATTTAAAAAAGTAAAACAGTTTGGAAACTTTGAAATAGACAAAAATGACAACTATTATGTCCCTAAAAAGTAAGTCTATTTAGTACACACTAGACTATAAGCCCATCAGTTCCTATTTTGAACATCTCCTTCCTAATGTGGTCTAGAGCTCTAAAGTTCTTACTAACCTAATTAAGCTAGTGATTGATTTTGGAGACTTCTACACATACTGTGTAGTTTAGATATGATCATTTACCAAATAATAGAAATTACTTCAATTTTTCTCTAAGGTCAAGATAGGTCTGGAGCCAAGTCTGCCTGCTTTAAAATAGGTCATCTAAAAGACAAAGGTATCCTTTGCTTCAGAGGCAGTTAGGTGGCCACGTGAATAGAGAGTGCTAGACCTGGAATCTGGAAGACTCATCTTCATGTGTTCAAATCTGACTTCAGATACTTACTGGCTCTGTGACCCTACACAAGTCATTTAGCCCTATTTCTCTCAGTTTCCTCAACTATAAAATGAGATGAAGAAGAAATGGAAAACTATTCCAGTGTCTTTGCAAAGAAATCAAAAATGGGGTGATAAGTGTTGGACACCACCAAAAAGATTCTAATCCTCTGGATCAACCAGAACTCAAGTTATTATGAATTTTAGGCATCTCTTTCAATTATTCCTTGATCCAAAACATTTATCCCCTACAAAGAATGTTATACAAAGGCTCTCTCCTTACCAATTTATCCAGTCCAATGGCAAGTACTTTGAGGGTGGGGCCCTTCCCATTTTGTATTTGTGAGAAGGAAAAGCTAGGTGGCACAGTTGATAAGGGGCTAGATTGTGATTCAGGAAGACTTGCATTCAAATCCTGATATTTACTAACTGTTTGACTTGGGGAAAGTCACTTTACTTTCTCTACCTCAATTTATTCATCTCTAAAATTGGAATAATGATAGCACAGTCTCAGTTTTTTTCATTTGTAAAGTGGGAATAATGAGAGCACATAAGGTTCTTTTAATGATCACATCAGATAATACATAGAAAGTACTTTGCAAGCCTTAAAACTCTCTATAATGATAGGTAGTTTGATTACCATCATTAGCATTATCATCATACAAAGCAACTAATTCAATACTTGCCATATAATAAATGCTTATAAATACTTGCTGATTGATCAGCTCATGGGTGTTCATTTGTCTGTGTGCAGAGAACTGCTAAATCTTTCCAAGGACCCCTAATCTTTCTTGTATTCCATATCTTCATGGTCATTGGCCCACTGGGCATCTCTACTTGGATGTCCCATCAGCTTCTGAGGATGAACATGTTCGAAACAGAAGTGATTATTTTACTTCTAAATGTACCCCACCCCCTTCCAATTTCCTAATCTCAGTGGAGAGGACCAACATCTCACTAGGCAACTTAGGTTCTTAATCATGGCGCCATCTTTGAGTTTTCCTTGCCCTTCACTTTCCCTCCCCATTGTTATCACTGTCACCCTTCTCAAATGATCTTACATTTATTTGTGTACATTTTGTTCACTTTGTGGGAAATAGTAAAGGCATACTTAGAAGTATGATAACTAGCCAGGTATGCTGGTGCACATCAGTAATAGTCACCAGTCAGTCAGTAAACATTTATTAATTGCCTACAATGAACCATGCACCATACTAAACATCGTATTGGTCCTAGCTCCCAGGAATGCTGAAGTTCGAAGATCTCTGGAGTTCAGCAGTTCTGACCTGCATAGGGTCAGGCACATCTCTAAACTAAGTAGACCCTTGGCAGAGGGAAGAGGGGCAGAGGGGAGGCCACTAGCTTGCCTGAAGGGAAGCAAACTGGCCCAGGTCAGACCTAGAACAAAACAAAACCCTTGGTCCATGAGCAGCCCCTGCACTACAAGCCTGGGTGTGATAGGAAGCTAGTCTTTTCCCCCACAAAAGTATAACTAGAGTTTCTAGTTGGCTCAAACTAGTCCTAGTTTCTGATTTTTTTTTTCCAGAAAAATGAGCTGTGTTCCATGGTTTGTTTTTTTTGGTCCCCTAAACTCTGAAGTACTTTGTTGCTCTGTGTATGCCCATATCTAAGGTAGGCTGTATAAGTGGTTGTTCACAAAGAGAGTCACCAGATTACCAAATTGTTAACAATTTGGGCCTCTATGCCCCTAGACTGAAGCACAAAGATGATACTGAAAGAGCAACTATATAACCCTGGGCCTGCTATGTAACAAATGGAGAAATTATTTATTTTTTGCTTTTATGTTCCCAGTGGTTAGAACAGATTAGGTACTTCATAAATGTTTATTTAATTTTTAAAAATTCATAAACCTTCACTTTTAGCCTCTCAACAGACACTTTTCTGATTCTCTTGGTCAGGGATTCATAATGCATGGTTTGACAGGAGAAACTCAATGACTACCTTACAAGATTTTTTTAGTTCATTATTACAAATTAAGTATTTGCTTCTTTCCCAAAGGAAAACAAATGGACAAGGAAAGGCAAGAGAGAGAGAAAGAGAGAGAGAGAAAGAGAGAGAGAGAGACAGACAGACAGAGAGACAGACAGAGAGACAGAGACAGAGAGAGACACACACACAGAGAAACATGAAAAGGAAAAGAAAAAAGAGAAAGTCTAATGTTGGAGAGGGAAATAATCCATCTAAAAAATAACTGAAGACTGCCTGATAAGATTGAAGCATTCACTGTATGATTGGACAGGAACAATTTTGTCTGGGTTTGATCTGTTCATTTTCAGTTCAAGGAGCTTCTGGTGGGAGTAGTTACTATTACAGTCTCAAATTAAAGAGCTGGAGTTCGGCTCTGGGTATGCCATCAATCCACCAACTGTGTGTCAAGCTGAATAGAACACTAGGAGCCACCAAACTGACAGAAAATGTTTATAGGAAGATGGTTTTGTTAATTATTCAGGTCTTATCTGTCCTTCTGTGGAAGGGCTTCAGATCTGTTATAATGACAGTGGGGAGTTTGTTCATTTTTTAGGCAGGATGGGATTGCTAATAACGACCTCAGCTCCCTTAAAATGAACTTCAGCTTGATTGAATGGAGCTGAGGAGATGAAATGGGTGTTCAATGAGAGCCTTAATAGCTATCTAGGAAGTAGCCAAATGATCCTCAAGATTCACAGTTTCCTAATTCTCCTCAGGAACAAATGAATTAGAAAATCTGTCCTACTTTAGAGTACATGGTGAGATGTGACTTTCCAATGGGATGCTGAATTGGTCACAAAATGTTCTCTCTCATGGCCAGAGAGAGAGAGAAAACACAGAGCAAGTTGGGGGTAGAGAATATGGAAAAGGAATGAGTATATAGGGTATGTGTGTGGGGGGGGGAGAGGGTAAAGAAAGGCTATTTTTCTATTATTTTCTATTTATATTAAAAAGCCTTCCCTGCCCACAGTCTGATTTCTATCAGCAACGACCTCATTTTCTGCTGGCCAGGGGCCCCAGGGTCCATATTAATGTGCATAGCTCTTGTAAATCTTACCCCTGACACTGACTCATCATTATATGTGGTTATCCAGCAAAGGATTTTCTGGGCCTGGGGCTCCTCACTACAGAGATGGGAGTAATCAGGTGAATCTGCTTCATTGCGTTAGAAGGTTGGGCTGAGGGGAAGGAAAAAGGAGAGGGAGAAATAGAGTGCATAGGCTAATTACTAATTACCATGTCCTCTGCTGATACAAAACCTCTACCTGAATGAGAAATGGTATTGCATTTTGCCAACTGCAATATTTCTACTTGCAAAGTCAGAGAATCCTCAGAGGAAATAGCAGAATGCTTATCCCCACAAAACTTTCATCCAAGCTCACAATTGGAGTGGTTAAAGAATGCAGGATAAAACTCTTAGACCACGGAGTAGAATTGAGAAAAATGATTTGTAGAGGTCATTTAGTATATCCTCTCATTTGACCACTTAGGAAACTGAGGCCTAAAGAGATTAAGTGATTTGCCCAAGGTTATGTAGTTAGTAAACTATGTAGAACTTGGAACTCAGGTCCAAGAGGACTTGATGCAATTTTTCTTTCCATTAAACTACTTTTTCCCCCCTCCAAGCAGCTCTCTTTAAACATGTTACACAAATCCTATAAATTATGGAAAATGGAATAATTGATATGGCAAAGAGAATTTGAAGAAAACTATTATCAAGTAGGTTAGAGTCCTAGTCCAGTGTTAAGACCATGTATTGATTTAAAGTTAACTCTAATTGGTCCAGCCTTTCTGAAAAGCAATATGGAATTAGGCTAAGAAAGTCACTAAAATTATAAACCAGAGATGCAAGTGCTCAGCATAAACTATAAGAAGGTCAAGGAGAGAAAGACACTATAATCACCAAAACATTTATTATAGCACCTTTGGGAAGAGAAAAAAAAATGAAAAGCAAAACAAAGCAAAATAGGTCCCAATTGGGGAATGTCTAAAAAAATTTATGATATATGAATGGACTCTAATATCATTGCATCATAAAATAGATGAATATAAAGAATTCAGAGAAGCCAAAGATGTATAAGAAAACTTATATGTAGTGAAGCAAGTAAAATCAGAAAAATTAGCAAAACAACATATGCAATGACAACAATGTAAATGGTAACAAGAACAATGCATCTACCTCATGTTTATCCTGCAAGTGAGATCTAGTTATGTCCATGTTAGAAGCTCTTTGTGGGCAGGGACTGATTTTTCTTTTTCTGTCTCCTCAAGGCTGATGTGGTGCCACATATTAAGTCCTTAAAAAAACTTGTTGTTTGATGGGAAGAGTAATAATAATAACAACACTGACAACAAATTACATTAAGTGAAGTGTAATTACCATGACCAAACTTGGCCCTAAAGAAGAGATGAAAAATGTGTCTGGGAATATGTAAAGGAATGTGATTGTTGCATATGCCATCAGAATTGGGTAATATGTCAATTAATTTTGCTGAACAACTATTTTCCCATCTTTTCTTTTAATCTTTGTAATAATAGGTGGCAAGAGGGTAGTTGAGACCTAATAGCTCAAAATAAAGGTGAGAGAAATACAAAAGTTAGCCATATTTTTAAATGAAAAAAAGTACATAATACTAAGGTTAGCCAAAGAGTCATATATCGTTAATGTTAGAAAAGACCTTAGAGATCATCTGGCCTAAACCCTTTGTTTTACAGATAAGGAAATTGAGACCTTGAAGAGTGAAGTGACAACCAATATCATAGGGGGTTGATTAAATGGCCAAGCAAAGATTCAAGATCTCTTGACTTCAAGTCTAGACCCATTTCCAATACACCAGATTCTTACACATTAAAACTTTAAAAATCAAATTCAGATGCCTAATTTGCTTTAGAGCTTTGACAAAAGTGCCCTCAGCCTTGGACCAAATTAGTTCTTTTTGAATCATCTCTGTCTCCAACCAGCCCTAAGCTGAAATGAATAAGACTGGAAACAGTTTCAGTCCAACAGCTGCAGAGTAAAAATCCTGAGAAATGGTCCCCAAACTTTTAAGAACCCAGAACTTCTGACAACTCACCCACTCAAAAAATGGAACCCACATGTCTAACCAACCTATTGACTTCCAAAATTATTCATTACACACTGAAAGCAACACAGAATTCTGCTTTGTTGGTGCAAATAAACAAATCAAGAAGCAACCTGATCCTGATATACCTGATATGGCATCAAACATGTTGCTTGAGAGGTCTGACCTTATCTAGGAAAGCAATTCCAGTTCTTCCATCTAATTTTCACAGTAATGAATACCAGTTTCTTGATAGTATACCTCATCATCATAATAACAGCAATTTGCATTTTTGTAGTGCTTACACAATTTACAAAATTATTTCCATGTTCATTCTGCTCAATAGTTAAGTGCTTAACTATGTGCTGCTGGGCATTTGGCAAGGCCCTCAGGATATGAAAATTTAAAAATGGCACATTGTCACATTTGTTCCTCTTAACAATTCTGTAAGGTAACCAAGACAGATACTATCATCCCCATTTCACAGATTAGGGCATGGAAGTTCAGAGAGACTAGAGTCTTCTCCAAGGTAATTGAAAGAGATGAAACTGAAATTAGGTCTTTTAATTCCAGATTTGGTATTCTTTTTATCAGTGAATCAACAAGCATTTACAAAATGCCCACATCTTGCTGAGCACTGTGCTAGGAGCAAGGGCTACAAATAAAAATGAGACAGTCCTTGCCCTCAACTTGCTTCTCATTATTTCAGCTGGGCAATTTATGGCTCTGCCTGTGTGACTCTAAGGTTACATTTGCTCATTTGTAAAATAGAGACATTTTGGGAGAAAGCTAGGTGGCTCAGTGAATAGAGTACTGAGCCTGGAGTCAGGAAGACCTGATTTCAAACCCAGCTTCAGCCTAGCTGTGTGACTCTAGGCAAGTCACTTCACCCTGTTTGCCATAGTTTCCTCCTCTATAAAATTAACAGGGGAAGGAAATGGAAAACTGCTCCCATATCTTTGCCAAGAACACCCAAAATGGGGTGACAAAGAAATGGACATGACTGAAAAGACTAAATGACAAAAAAGTGGAGAAATTCACTTCAGGCAAAAAAGTTGAAACTGATAACTTTTAAGGAGTCAATTATCTTCTTTAACTACTAAATGTTTCAGCTTTTGTTTTAAAAAACAGTATGGTATTTGAAAAGAAAAGAAAATGAAGAGAACTGGGTAGAAAAAAAAGTTGTTCATTTTGTGGAAGAACTGACCTCTCAGAGGTAAATACCATTAAGAAATATTTACTTAGTACCATGATATTAGATGCCTACAGAACCAAACTTTCTTTACTCTTTATCAATCACTCCTTTATCAATCACTCTTTACACTTTATCAAACAGATCTTCGATCTCATCAAATCAGCAGCAATTCAAGAGTTCTGCTTAATCAAAGCAAACTGCAAACCCATCCACTTGTTATGCTCCAATCTTGCCATGCAAACCTCCCATCTATTCATTGTCAATCTTACAAATGTCAGCATTTATTATTGATCTTACTATGTACCAGCCAATAAACTAAGCAACAAGAATACGAAATGAACAAAATTAAGGTATTTCTTACCCTAAAGGAGCTTACATTCTAACAAGGGAAGTGGGCCCATAAGAATTAGTTGAAAATGGAGGAAGAGCAGGGAAGGGTAAGGTGGAAAAGTGGGGAGAGGCAGGACAAAAGCTATGGCTGGTCAAAGGACTTTCTGTTTTGTTATTTTTAATTTTAGTTTTGAATATTTTCCCATAGTTACATGTTTCATGCTCTTTCCCTCTCCCCCAAACCTCCCCACCTCCTCCCCTGTAGCTGATGCATAATTCCACTGGGTTTTACATGTATCATTTAATTAGGACCTAATTCCATATTATTGATAGTTGGACTAGTTATCGTTTAGTGTCTACATTCCCAATAATTACACTATCAGCCCATGTGTTCAAGCAATTGTTTTTCTTCTGTGTTTCTACTCCCACAGTTCTTCCTCTGAATGTGGCTAGTTTTCTTTCTCATAAGTCCTCAGCATTGCTCCGGATCCTTGCATTGCTGCTGGTAGAGAAGTCCATTATGTTCGATTGTACCACAGTGTATCAGTCTCTGTATACAATGTTCTTCTGGATCTGCTCTTTTCAATCTGCATCATTTCCTGGAGGTCATTCCAGTTCACATGGAATTTCTCCAGTTCATCATTTCTTTGAGCACAATAGTATTTCATCACCAACAGATACCACAATTTGTTCAGCCATTCCCCAATGGAAGGACATTCCCATATTTTCCAATTTTTTGCCACCACAAAGAGCGCAGCCATAAATATTTTTGTACAAGTCTTTTTCCTTATTATCTCTTTGGGGTATAAACCAAGCAGTGCTATGGCTGGATCAAAAGGTAGACAGTCTTTTAAAGCCCTTTGGGCATAGTTCCAAATTGCCATCCAGAATGGTTGGATCAATTCACAACTCCACAAGCAAAGCATTAATGTCCCAATTTCGCCACATCCCCTCCAACATTCACCACTTTCCTTTGCTGTCATGTTAGCTAATCTGCTAAGTGTGAGGTGGTACCTCAGAATTGTTTTGATTTGCATTTCTCTAATTATAAGAGACTTAGAACACCTTTCCCAGAGATCTGACAAGTATACTATTCTGTGCTGACCTAATTTAATTATAGTTTCCTTCTTTATATTCAAGTCATTCACCCATTCTGAATTTATCTTGGTATAGGGTGTGAGATCTTGATCTAGACCCAATCTCTCCCATATTGTTTTCCAATTTTCCTAGCAGTTTTTGTCAAATAGTAGGTTTTGTCCCAAAAGCTGGGTTCTTTGGGTTTATCATAGACTGTCTTGCTGAGGTCACATACCCCAAGTCTATTCCACTGATCCTCCCTTCTCTCTCTTAGCCAGTACCATATTGTTTTGATGACTACTGCTTTATAGTACTGCTAGGCCACCTTCCTTCATATTTTTTCATTATTTCCCTTGATATTCTTGGTCTTTTGTTCTTTCAAATGAACTTGGTTATAGTTTTTTCTAATTCAGTAAAAAAGGTTTTTGGTAGCACTAAATAAGTAAACTAATTCAAGTAGGATGGTCATTTTATTATGTTAGCTCATCCTACCCATGAGCAATCAATGTTTTTCCAATTGTTTAGATCTAGTTTTAATTGTTTGGAAAGGGTTTCATAGTTGTGTTCGTAAAATTCCTGTGTTTGTCTTGACAGATAGATTCCTAAGTATTTTATATTGTCTAGGGTGGTTTTAAATGGATTTCTCTCTTTAACTTTTGCTGCTGTGATAAAAGAACTTTCTTAAATGAAGGATCTGTTCAAGAAATCACCAATGTGAAGGGGAAACTGACCACAGAAATAATGCATTGGGGGAAAAGTGGAAAAACTTGGAGAGTCAGGAGCAGAGCAAGAGAAGAGTTCTCTGCTCATGTCCATATTTAAAGTTGCTCACTGGTTATATGCTATAGCCTGCTCATACCAGTCATGTGCCATTCTATTTTTCTCTGTGTGGTGTTCATTTTTAGTTTTTCATTCCAGGTCCTGCTGTCACACAGTAACATTGATAAAATGTTTGTTTTTAAAACAGAGCCTATTCTGTTAAAGAAAGTATGGCATCAGTAAAAACTGTTTTGCAAGTTCCACATAGGAATCCATACTTATCCCATTCTCCTTTTCAACTCTTAACCTAACCCACTGCCCATTTGTACTGTTTGCCCTGATATACACCCTGTTCATCAAGCTTTTTAGGGAGCCCATTCAGATGTGTGTTGAAATATAAGATAGTAACTATACTTAATCCATTTGGCATTTCTTACAGGGATGAATATGTCAAATTTCTTTAGATCATTACAGATCTCTTCCAGGAGGTTCTGCAATGTTGTTTAGTTTGATGCAATCAGCATAGTATAATGTGCAAACAGGGGCATCCAGAGAGTCTCAGGATCCATAAACTCTAATATCCACAGGGACTCCCCTCCTCAACCTAAACTCTATATCAGTTCTCCCTCATTAATGTAGGAAATATTTTTGGCAAATATACCTCTCCTTGTTTTATGCACTGCTTAACATTTCTTAATCAGATGGTCTTTTGTTATTTCTGTTGTATTTTATTCCAAAGAACTTTGATCTATCAAAGAGACAAGCCTAGACATCAAAGAACATATAAGTCATTGTTTTGTTCTACTAGGTTGAATGCTTTTTTGGAATCAACAAATGTTAAACATAAAAGAATAATACATTCCCTACTTCTCTCAGTAGTTAAGATAATGGTAAAGTTGTGAACCATTGTTAAAAATCTTTCCCAAAAGCTTGATTGTTTCCTACTGATATCCTCATCAATAATGCTCTCAATTTATGTATGCATGATCATCATAAAGATTTTGTACACTTGGGAGGATAGGTATATAGCTTAGTAATTGTTGATGTTTTCTTGGTTACCTTTTTATAAAAAATTTGTAATGGTCCTAGATTTCTTTTTCATTCCTTTGGTATCTTCCCCTCCTTTAGATAATTTGTAAATCAATACAAACAATTGTGTTGCTTTAAACACAGATCTCCTCTCTGTATAGTTGATCCTATCTACTTCATTTCTTCATCTTTGTTTCCTTTATTTATTTATTTATTTGTTTGTTTGTTTATTTTTTAAGCCCTTACCTTCCATCTTGGAGTCTATACTGTGTATTGGCTCCAAGGCAGAAGCCTGATAAGGGTAGGCAAGGGGAGTCAAGTGACTTGCCCAGGGTCACACAGCTGGGAAGTGTCTGACCTCTCATCTCTAGGCCTGGCTCTCAATCCACTGAGCTACCTAGCTGCCCTCCTTTGTTTCCTTTAGAGAAGTTTTTGCATCCTCAGTAAGCACTGCAAGGACTGTGATGTTAGGTTCTAAGCATGGTGAATCTACCACCCTTGATAGAGTTGTAAAAATTTTTTTGGAAATTTTTTTCCATTTTTCTTTTTTTTTTTTTTGCACCTCTTTCCCTTTACATCCTTGAGTCCTCTAGGTATGATTTCACCCACTCAGTTATCTTGCAAAATTTTCTTTAGACTGGTTTTCTCATGGCTTTATTAACAATATTATTTATAATTGTTTATCATTCTTGTTCACTGTTTATCATTTTTGTTCATGATATTATACAGACGTGTCTATATTAGAGTCTAGTGTTACTTTGACAGCATATAGCATTTGTCAAGTAAACCAAATGTTTAGTGATTAAGGTGCTTTCTGGGTTCTTTTGGTCTCCTTGAACCAACTCATTTACACAGTTTTAACTGCTGGATGAAATTATTATATTTTATATCAATATCATTTCTATTGTAAATTTACCATTTTCTTCTACAGAAGTCCATAGTGTTTCTCAAAGTTTATGCCAGTAGAGACAAAGCTCTACCATGATAAAAAGGTTTTGAGCAAGTCCCCAGAAACAGAGCAAGTCAATTTTCCAGAGACAAGCCAGGCTAATCACAAAGAAATGCCTCATGAGTGGGCTAGACACCTGGTGGTGAAATGCTTATAGTCATGGCAGCTTGTGAAACTAGTGAGAGGTGGGATGTAATGGCCCTAAGGCTTGTATAGCACTGTTCTGCTTAGTACGGTCTTATAGGTACTTAAAAATGTTTATTGATATTGATCTTTAGCTTCTTCCATGCTGGTGGCAGAGTGAGAGGAAAGAGGGAAAAGGGCACACATTTTAAACCATAAACAAATTTTGATCATTGTTCAGTGACCAGAGAATGGTCATGTGGTTAGAAGAATTAGATTATATCAATTCTGACATACTTGCTATAAACAAAACTCAAAGAAAGACAGTAGATGAATCTCAATATAAAAAACAGATCACAGGTACTTCTTGGAGTGGAGAGACAGAGAAAGAAGTTCACTGAGTGAATTTGATCATACAATCACAGACAGAAAATAGTACTTCATTGGATAATTGTTCATCACAAATTACAATACTAATGACAAGCATTTGCAAAAAGAAAATAATGAAAAGTACTACATAGTAAATTATTTTTAAAATTCTACAAAGAACTTGATAAGACCCTCTGATTAAAGACAACATATATTCTGACACTTGGTGACTTTGATGTAAGGGTGCGAAAAGATGAGTGTGGGGTGAAAATGAGATAGGCCCAAGACATAAGCTTAAAGTTTCATGCTTCTATGTCATAAATGCTTGCTTTAAAAAAGAAAAGAATTGGAAAGAGCTAAAAATGTTGAGTACCAAGCAAAATAAAAAGAATGAAAGTGACTTTTTAAAAGAAAAAAGATAAAGAATTGACTAAAGATATGGGAGTTATTCCTGAATATATGTTCAGTATATCAACTCATCAGAATAGAGATCATAATTTGTAATGATCAAGAAGATTACTAATGAGAAAATGACACAGTGTACAATTAAGAAAATTTAGCTCTGAATCATTTAAATGAGTTATTGATAATCAACAAAGACAAAAATGAAAGAGTTTTAGCCCTCATGAACCTTTCGTTCTTTTGGGGAAGGGGAATAAGTAAACATATAAGTTAATATTCCACACAAAGTAACTGAAAGGGAGAGAATTACAACTGGTAAATGTCAAGCAAGAATGTTTCATGTGAGAAAAAGAATGGAAAGATTTAGTCTCTGACTTTCAGGAGTTATTGTGTCTCTACTTTATCTGTAGCAAACAGCAATGAGACTTCGATGAAGAGAAATCTTAGGAAAGAGAACTTTAGTTCATTGTTTTATTTTTTAAGTTCAGACAAAGGATCAGCAAGTAAATGGTAAGGAATGAGATCAAAAGACTAGAAATGACAATGTAGCAAAAAATAGCACTTATATTCTATATTGCATTATATCATATTGTATTATATTTTTATTATATTATAGGCAGTTAGGTGTGCAGTAGGTAAAGTCCTAGGCTTCGCCTCAGACAGTTATTACCTATATGACCCTGGGCAAGTCACTTAACCTCTGTTTCCTCATTTGTAAAATGGGGACAATAACAGCATCTCCTCCCAGGAGTACTGTGATAATCAAATGAAATCAGATTGCAAAAAAACTTAGCACAGTGCCTGGCAAATAGAAAGCACTACATTCGTTATTTTTAAGGTTAAGAAATACTTCATTACCAAAAGCCTTCTGGGGATAAATGATGTAAATATTATTATTCTCATTTTACAGGTGAAGACACTAAGGCTCATAGAGACTATCTAAAGTCATTGACTTCAGACCCAGAAGGGAACATATATCGATCATTTATTCTAGTACTCTAATTTAGGAAACTGAGACTTAGATAAATTATTTGTCCAAGGTGATCCAAGTAAGAGTCAGAGCCTGGATTCTTGACAAGGTTTGCCAAACTCAAGGTTTGGCATTTTTTCCATAACGTAAGAATTCATTTGATTTGATACTTGATACAAGCTGACACCCACTTCAAGAAGAGTTAGTTTTTCTCTCCTAGGACCCAACAAAGCTCCAGGGATCACTGGGTGGAGGTCAGTGAGTGGGAACAGTGCTTTCAAATAGATCATGCTAAGCTTTGTCATTGAGCTAGGAGGCTCTCCTGGAAGCCCAGAAGAAAAGCCAAACTGGAGTCATAAATAAAGCCAGAATGGAGACAGGAGGTGCTAAAATGAGCATGAGGCAGATGGGTAATCAGGATTATACTGTCTGTCCATCATACACCACTGAACCTGGGTAATCACCTTTTATGACATCAGCAGAGCTCCTAGAGTGAATTATAGCTCCACAGTCATACCAGACTCATCAGTTACCTACTGTAATAACTTGAATGTGGATTGCAATGATTAGCATGAGTAGTTGGGGATGGTTCCAACAATATAAATGGTGATATTCAAAGTGAAAGACAGAGCTGCATTTTTTATCTCATTCCTTCATCTTGATCACCACCCAAACACTTCTTAATTCTTGTTTTCTATCAGGGAGAGATAGAAAGGCACACAGTGACACAGACATGTAAAGGAGAAACCTGTTCCCATAGCCCTTATCTTTATCCATGCTAACTCTGCCTGCATAAAAGGAAGGTCCTCCTGTATGGTGTATAGCACATTGACCATGCTGAGATCTAAATCAATGATATTGATGAGAAGATGCAGCCTTACTAGAAAACAGCCATATATGTGATGTGATTTAGGGATCAGAGAAAAGGCCCACACTACTCAAAATAATTCCTCCAAAATGCTGGTTACTGATTGAAACATTCTTATTAATGCTTCTTTCCCTTTTACTTAATGCTTTGGTCTCTACTGAAATGAAAATAATCTGGGGAAATATAAGTTAAGCTATTATTTTGGTCATTTATAGCCTAGTGTGAATGGGGGATAAGAGAGAAGGTTTGATAGGGAACTAAGGGAGAAGGAACTACAAATGAAGAGATGGCACAGAAAGACAAATGGCAACCATTTCATAATTTTGTTCCTAGTTGGTCTCAGAGCCATAAATTTTTTAAAAATATGAACGGAATGATTTTGTTCTTTGCTTAAGGACTCTAAAATGTTGCCCATATCTCTTATTTTTTTTGTTTTATTTTGCTTCTTATCAAGGCAAGTAACATGTTCACTAAACAATAAAAACTGATCTGGGGTCTACTGCAACCATGTAAATTGACACCTGTCTGTGCACTCAGGCTTAAAGGCAACACACACACACACACACACACACACACACACACACACACACACACACACACACACCCCTCTGTCAATAGCCAGTACTCAGGCTGTGTGTCCTCACCTAAACCCTTGCTTAATGTCTTGCCTCCTCTTTTTTTTATCTCTCCAAATGATAACATTGGTGAACATGACTAAGTGTGCAGGCATCCACACACATTGGCTTCCTATCTCATTGTCTGCTTAATTAATGGATTTTCTTAAACCTTGTAGTGGCATGGAAAGAGCAATGGCACAAGCATCAAAACACCTGGCTTCTTTCTAGTCTTGGCCCTATCACTGCTTTGCTCTATGACCTTTGGCCAATCACTTCACCTTCTGGCTGTTAGTCCTCTCACCTGAAAAATGGTTAGACTAGATGATATCTAAGGTCTTTTTTGGCTCTAAAATGAGAAGAATTAGGTTTAGGTTTTGAATTTAAGAGGGAAGGGAAAAGGAATAGAAAGAAAGAGGAGAGAAAGGGGTAAGGAAAGAGAGTGAAGGAAAGAGTCTACAAGGTCCTAGGAATAAAGGAAAACAGGCAGGCAGACAAGAAGTAAAAGAGGAAGGAAAGAGAGAAGGAAGGGAGGGAGGAAGTGAGGAAGGAAGGAAAAGGGAAAGAGAGGGAAGAAAGAAAGGAATGAGAGAAAAAGAGAGGGAATGTTGATCCATAGAGTATTCATTGAAATCTTTTTTCCCTAGGATTCTATGATCAAATAAACACACTCTAGCTAAGACACCTCAGTCCTAAACATTCACGAGGAAGATGACATTTTTCTTTATTTATTATCTCACTTATGCTTCTAAAATGACAAATAGAAGCAGAGGAAAGGACTAGCATTAGCACAATAATTCCTTCTCAATTACAACTGGGATTACTTCACTGTCATAGTATCATTTAGGAAATGTATATGATGTAGCTGAGGGAAAGTCCATTGTGACATGAGGGTTTTATGAGTACTGTCATCTTCAAAGATCCTTCCTAAATGACAATCATTAAAAGTACTATCTCCTCTCTACTATCACTTTGCACAAGTAGGGAGCCTCTGGTATTTTATATTCACTGATGGACAACCATAAAAAACAAATACTCAGTAATTGATGTACACCATCTTCTGTATCATACCAAATATTCCATTTACTTGAACATAAAGATATATCAAAGGATCTTAGATCTAGGGTCAGGACCTTCAGGAGTCCCCTGGTTTAACTTCCTCATTTCATAGATGGAAGGAACAGAGGCCCAAGGAGGGTAAATCATTTAGCCAAGATCACATAAGTAATACATATCAGAGCCCACATTTGAACTCACGTCCTCTGACTCCAGAAGTATCTTAGTTGGGTCAACAAGGCTTCCTCTTATCACTGTTTCAACAAGAGTCCCTCTTGCTTTGATAGCATTCAGCAAAGAGTAATTTTTAGTACAGATTAATATTTAACAAGGCACCATGTCATCATTACTAAAAAAGCAAATTATTCCACAAATATTTGTTGACTAAATAAAAAGTAAAATCTTGGGATTTGGTCCCGAGGAAATTCAGGAATTCTATACTTCCTTCACTATCAAGTTCACAGTAGAAAATATAATGATAAGGGTTTTTATCTATCTATGGAAATGAGGGTCTAAGAGCATCTAGGGAAGAAAGCAGGTGTCACACAAAAAGAGAAGTTAAATTACTCAATTAGTACTTGTTAAGCACCAAGAACTTGCAATCAGTCCTCTGCTAAATATTGTAGAGAGAATAAAAGAAGTCTAAGAAATTGTCATTGCCTACAAAAAGCTTATGATCCAATTTGGGAGATGAGAAGATAGATGAATCACAATGTGAACAATGTAAAATAGCAGCCAGAAGCACCTAGACTGTCCAGATTGCCTATTCTTTGTTACTTTGTTTCAATATTGGGTTAGGGATTTTGTCTGTAGAAATGCTGGGACTTAATTTCTATACTGTGAATTTAATGGGGCTTTTCTTTAAAGGACAACTGTTGACAGTCTCTGTGTTTCTCCTGACCCTAGTTTTTTTTTTTCCACTGAAGCATAGTGACTAACCTTTCAATGATTCTACATACATGTACATTTAGAGGAGAGGCAAAGGAAGGGGAGGAGAGAAGAGAGAAAAAAGAGGAGAGGGGGGGAGACAGAGAAACAGAGAAAACCAGAGACAGAGAGCCAGAAGAGGGAAGAAGAAAGGAGAGGAGAGGAGAGTGGAGAAGAGCAGATAGGAAGGGAAGGAGAAAGAGAGGAGTGGAAAGAGAGAGAAGGAAGAGAAATTAAAGACCTTCATTATACTCCTTGACATAGAAAACCTTTGAATTTCTCATCACATCAAGGACTTGGGCTCTAAGACCTCAGACAAAAAGAAGTGGGGTAGCAGAGAGACTAAAAGAAATGAGAGAAGGAATAAAAATTTCTAACAAATGGGTAAAAAGAAGGCCTCTCTTTGACATAGACATAATATAGTAAGGAAAGCATTGAATTAAGAATGAGAGTTTTTAAGTTTGAATCCCACCTCTACTACTTACAATCTATGTGACCTTGAATAAGTCGTTTTACTTTCTCCATATGTAATTCTGTGCTAGGCATATTCCAACATAAAAAGTTAAAGAGCTCAGGTATCTTAAAAAGAAGATACTGGCATGAGAACTAGAAAACTTCAGCAGAGCTGTGGAGGGAAAAATAAGAGACAAAGCTGTCTCACAAGCAATTGTGCTACCATTTCCAATATATAGAGTAGGTATTTAGCTAAGGAATTTAAAGAGACTAAGGGATGATTACTGCCATTCTGCTGCCTTTGGTCTGATTTGGAGTAGTAGTGAGAGTGGAATAATCATTATCATCACTCATATTTATAGAGTGCTATAAGTTTTACAGAATGTTTTCCCTATCATAACCCAGGTAAGTTTTCATCATACAGAGAAGGATGCAGCTGTAGGCAAGTTGTTAGGTGATCCATTGTCTTTCCTTTTGCAATTGTGTAGGTTCCACAGTGATCTTGGGGGAAGGAGATAGGGAAAAAGAGCAACAGGTAACTGTGGTTTATCAGTAAGTCAGTCAATAAAGATTGATAAAGCACCTACTAAGAACAAGGAGCTGTGCTAAGCACTGTTGATTGAAGGAAGGCATAAATAAAACAGCCCCTACCCTAGAAGAGTTCACAGAGAGGAGATAACTTACAAACATTGTGTAAAACACTAGATACAGGATAAATAGGAAACAATCAATGGAGGAAATTTATTAGAAGCAAGAGGAATTGAGAAAAGCTTCCTGTATGAGGTGGAATTTTAACTAGGACTTTAAGGAAGTCAGGAAAGCCAGGATGTGGAAAGGAGAGAGAGCATCCCATGCCAAAGGAACAGCTAATAACAATGCCCAGAATTTGGAGGTTGAGTAGCTTGTTTGAAGAACAATAAGGAAGATAGGATCACTGGATCAAAGAGTATATGGAGTTTAGAGAGTGGTATAAGGTGTAAAAAGATTGGAAAGGCAGGAAGAAGGACATTTCAGGAAAAATCATTTTAGTGGCTTAGTGAAGGATGACAGAATATGGAGAGATTTACATCAGGAAGACCCACCATCAGATTATTGCAATAGCCCAAGTGTGGGAAGATGAGGAACTGTACCAAGGTGGAAGTAGATCAGTGTTTTTCTTCTCCCCAAGAATCTTGTGTATTGTAGTAATTCTTGGCATTCACTTTAGAATTGGGAGAAAGAGGGTCAGCTCATAGGAAGAGAGTTTACAAAGACCAAATAATTCAAAATTAGCTTCTGCTACTCAGATGCATCCCTAGAGGGATACAAAAGAATATCAATTTCCTTCTCTAAGAGAACCTGCCTAGGTTGAACTTGAATTACCAGGTCATCAGATGCCCAGACAAGAGGGAGAGATACAAGCATGATAAGACTGCTTTCCCTCCAACCCTCCCTGTAAGTCAGCACACTGGGAAAGTTCATAAAATGCCAAAGGAAATAAGGCACCAACTAATCCACTCAGTTGCAGCTATGCTTTTCCCCACTTGCCAAAGGTCATACAGGTCTAATCTAAACCAAATCCTGGTTTCTGGCCATACAACTATGAAAGTAAATCCTCCCCTTATTTTTCCTAACTAAATTTTTCTTTGCATTGACATGATATTGAGGTTTCTCATGAAGCAACTTCACATGGTTACTCCTCTTCCTAGCCTTACTGGTTTCCTTATTTCCCCAGGGGAAATATCTGTGCACTGTGCAATATGTAATCTGTAACTTTTTCCACCTTCATGGCCCTCCTATTTCTTCTTTCTCCCAACTATACTGACAATACCTTGTGTGAAAAATATACAAATTTATGGTCAAGCCAAAGGAGTCCATAAAGGATAGATTAAAGTGTCCTGCTACCAAGGAGACTTCAGTCAATTAGTTACTCATGTGACAAATTGGGTAAAAAGGAAAGAGAGAGGAATTTGAGGTGTTTAAAAAGTTTTAGTAATAACATGACATTCTTTCTGCTTTACAGATGTCAAAATGGACACAAGTCAGAGATATCTGACTTAGTCTTTCCTTTTCCAGGACAAAATGGATTATCTGATAATTTTTACTTGGGAGATTAGACCACAAATTAGCTTGTACTTCTGACATTTACCAGCCCACGCATTACTATCACTCTATTCAGGTGATATGTATTTTTTAGGTAATCTGATGTTTCACTGGCCCTTATAGTTTATAATAGATTGAGTTCAGCTGTGATGATCATTTACCCTGGAATATTGGGAATACAACTAAACCATTAATGGTAGTTGGGAAAAGTGGGAAGAAATATGACATTAATTGTGAAAGGTGGTTTTAGCTTTATTTACTGTAGTTTTATAGCAGTATGATTTTCTCTCCCTTCCTCCCCTTTTAATCTCAGCTGAGTCTCCAAAAAGACTCTCACTTTCTAAGAGAAATACATTTTATCTATCTTTTGGGGGAAAATAAAGATAATTGAAAGCCAACTTAATATTTTTTCTTAATAAAGACATCTGAAAAATGCTGAAGAGAGAATTAGATGGTGGAAAGACTTTATTTAAAAGATGCTACAGAGAACTGCAAGAAGGAAAGTAACAATCAGAATTAGCACCTAAATCTATTTGTTGTCTTTTTGTCTTTATTTTAGCACGACAATACTCTTCCTGTTTGCCTTAGACTTACTTTTCATCCCAAATACTGGTTCTTTTATAACCTACTACTTGCAAATATCAAGAAAATACAAAGGCCGTTTCTTCATAAAGCTGTGAAGCATCAACACTATCTGGGAACAGCAGCTGATTGCTGTTCAAGTGCTGAATCCAGCATGAGCATGCACTGTGGCTTCAATTTCACCTTTAACCATCATCTAGCAGGGCACAGGGACACCCTTCCCCTGCTACTAGCACAGTTCAAAGGGACTCTCTAGAAAAAGGAGCAAGGGAGGTCTTAATAAATGGAAACAGCTCTCCTTATTGCTCTGAATAAGATTTGCTCTGAATCCTAAATATTTGTCAGGTTTCCATCACAATTCACTCCCTTTTTCCTATTTTAACCCTTAGAGTTCTCAAAATTCATGGTATTCACAGCACCATTTCCACTGTACATCGATTGCTCCCTAAGCCATTGCTAGATAAATGAGGTTTACATCAGTCAACTAACAACATAAACTAAGCCACTCTTCAGTGTAAGTTCAATATAAGTCAGCATGACAGAAGAAGACACAGTTCCCAAATACATCCCCAATAAAATAAGTCCTTGTTAGACTGGGAGTTACACAACACATGCAGAGGTAATATTATGGATGAGAACCAGAGAGTCTAGATATCACATTAATACAGTGCAAAATGAAGAAACAAAAGCCAAGAAGCTGCATCATCAAGGCTGATCACAGTCAAGTTTAGTCAGATATCTGGGGGAAACAAAGAATTCTGCAATAAGTTCTCAAGGATTTTTTGCTAGTAACACTAGGGGAAATGACACCAGAAAAGGCCTCATCATGGGAAATGACTAGTCATAGAGAAGGAGAGAGGAGAGTAGGAAGTGATGGGGACACAGCAAGCAGATTCACTTTGATAAACCAAAAGTATACCTAAGTAGTTTTTCTCCAAAGTTTCTAGAGCATTTTATGATTAGACAGATATTTACAACACATAACTTGTAAGAATGAGGACACATTGATTTAATCTAATAATCAGAGAGACTTAGATGCAGAACTCTTATCTACACAGAAGACTGAAGTTCCATTCATAGCTCCATTATTAAGCTCTGTGACTGACTCTACACTTTATCTCTGCACCTCCCCTTCCTTTTCTGTAAAATAACTAACTAGTTATGTGACATGTTCTCTAAGGTTTCTTCAAAAATGTAGCCACTCAAATTTTACTTCTGTACAAAGAATTTTACAAACAGTAAATGCTAATTAAGTAATTTATTCAAATTAGCTGATTTTTTTAAAGACCTATTTCCACTGAGGGTGGAGGAGGGAAATATATATATGCATACTAGTTATTGCTTCTGTTTGTTTTTCCCAATATTCTATTTATCTTGAACAAAGAATCCTATAAGAGTTTGAGGCATGGGAATAAAGGTAACAGTGGACTTTTCCTCATTAAAAATCAACACCCACATTAGAAATAGCATTATTCATACCTATCAAATGCATCAATATGATATCAATATGTAGGAAGGCTCTCATTGTCCAAAACTCCCTTTTGGGAAATGCCTTCAAGAACCATCCTTTAAAGAGGCAAACAAGTGAGCCAAATTCACTATCACCAAATACAAGCATCAGATGTCAGGGATAATCCTTTCAAAATGAGAATTTGACTAATTCCAGCCTCTTCTCCTTCCCAGCAAAGCTTGGGAAAGAAAAGCAATGAGAAAAGATAGTAAACATGTCTCAGGAAGGCTCTGTATTGTCCCAAACATATATCAGGCTGATGAGTACGATTAAGGCAAAACTGAAGTTAAATGAAATAACTTTGTATACAAAAAGAAAGGTTATCTCCACACTCAGGATGAGTGGAATGAAACAGTTTCCATCAGGATCTGTAAAGCTCTATAAACTCCAATAGCGCATTCAAACTCTCATAGCACGTTAATGCAGTAGTAAAAGTATAGTTGTCCTTTAAATGTTTGTGTCTGAAGTTATGACCTGTTTCAAATGGCAGGAAACTAGAGACAGTGTTTTAATGGTTATGAATACATTTAGAAAGGAGACTTGTTTTCTAATGATGGTTGAGAAAGCACTACAATTGAAGAACAATTTACTACCAGGAAATCAATTTGAAAATTCAGAATTGCTATACAAGATTATCACCCATTAAATTGTCTTCCTTCAAAAATGTAGCCACTAAAATTTTACTTCTGGACAAGGAATTTTCAAACAATAAATGCTAATTAAGTAATCTATTCAAATGAGCTGATCTAAAAAAAAAGACTTATTTCCTTGGGGTAGGGGGAATATATATATATATCTTTGCTCTTTTCAAATATTCTTTCTTCATAGAACCCTAAGTACATTTAACCTCAAAATGTCTCAGTTTTATTATCTTTAGAGTGGATTTTAGATAGATAGATAGATAGATAGATAGATAGATAGATAGATGTTCCTTTATTTCTACCATTCAATATTATTATGGGAACAGAGATGTAAAAATGCTTTGAGATTTTGTAAGAACAATGTTGTTCATATCTTTATATTGTGTGTGAAAAATACACACAATCCTATGGATAAACACAGACATATATGTACATATATAGGCCTGCATACATATAGAAATATATATATACATGTCTATATATGTAGGTTAATACCTTTGTATATGTATATGATATGTAGGTATATAGACATATCTAAATTCATACATTTTTTAAGATTAATACAGCCAGGGATAGAAGAGTAGGTACTGCTATGCCTAGCAATAAATATAAGCCAATAGAAGGTTTTGCTTTTTTGATAAAAAGAATTAAAAGTAAAACAAAAATAATAGCAAAGAAAATGAAAATACTAAGTTTGGTTAAGTTGCAAACTGAGGTTCCATGCTTAAAGACATGCAGCACCAATTGTAGACCTAAAAGGGGAAAGGAATACATGGGAACAGGATCTGGCTCTCGCCAGTGAGTAAGACAGCTTCATTTTACAAGCAAATATGAATAACAGCATGATCTCCAGCTGCAGAAAACCATAGAAGTATAAGAGAGAATGAGAACTCACATTTTCTCACACTCACAATCCTTCATCAAAAGACTTTTGGTAATAACAAGGTTGTCTTGGCTGTTCTACAAATATTTTTTACATAGAGTCAAATACAGTCTTTCTCCTCTAAGGGATTGGGGGTGGGGGTGGGAAGAAACCAACAATCACTAAAGGAAGAGTTTAACCTTTGACATGGAAACTATCTAAAAAGTAAAATAGAACAACCTTTAAATAAGTGGGTCTATATGGCATCCAGTTCTTCAGAAATAGGGTAAAGAAAAGGCTCAAAAGCCATTTTCCCTAATGGTTTGTTGAAATAATGTGCTCATTATGTCCAGAAAGAGGGATCATTCCCTCAAGAAACCTGTCAGTGTAAGACATTTACAAAGAACAAAATCTGTCTTCATGCCTAAATAGAACTGGACAAAAAGATGGAAGCCACATGGTGAATTTGATGTGATACAACATTCCCAGCTAATTTCAAGAAACTTTCGACCTTTCACTTGAAAACAGACAGAAAAGAATTGAATATTAGCATTGACTTAACATCATGTGAAATTAGGCTTGAAGGGCATTATGTCCTCATAAAACCTAATTACTCCTAAAGTTTCATCTCAAATTGTCTCATAGGAACTCTTACCAGCAGGTAATAAACAGACTTGGAAAAATGTCACTGACCACATTAAGCATCTAGCAGACTGGGCATGGAAGGCAATTTTTGTAAAGAGCTGAATATTGCAGGCACCATTCTTGGGACTAATAACTATACTGTCTTGGATATCCTATGAAGCCAATAACATGAGAAATGCTGAAGAAAGCATTGTAGAGAATTATTTTGTACAAGTTTAGTGTGTGAGGGAAATGTAATATTTCCTTAATGAAGATCTGAAAAAAGAATACAATTCTTAAATTAATAACATTATTACTTTTTTTAAAATATCTTCATTCCATTCACACCTAACCTACTAAATAAATTGTCAATGCGAAGTAAAATGAAAATTTCAAAAACACTAATGAAAGAATATGCTCAGAGAAGAAATGAAATCATGGAGATTTTGCACATGGAATCATCACATCTCTGTTATTTTTCTTTCATGCATTACCAGAACAGTATCCATGTGCTCTTTTCCTGAGACCCTAGAAGGATGAGAGTCTTTCCTGCTTGACCATTGTTCTCACCACGTGATTCATTTTGGGTCAAATCCCCAAACTTAGCAATGACTCAGACACTCAGCCCAGTCTAGCTCATCTGGTCAGAATGACAGATGGTACAACAGACCATGTAATAATATACCAGTTAGGTCTTCTGGAGAGAGTCACTGGTCAGCAGGCCTCATAAGGGGATGTTTTTATCTAAAGGCAGAAAGATGTATGAGATTCCCTCTAAAAGGCTATGTAACTGAAAGTTCTATAAAATCATGATTTGAAATTCTACCTAAGGGATCAATGGCCAAAGTCACCATCTCCCCCAGTCTAGCAACCAATGCTGTCATTAGTTTTCTTTGGCTGCAATGTCATTAATCTACCATATGCACAAAACCTGGATTTCTTGTGTTGGAGTTATAAGCCTCTCTAAGAAAAGCATGCCATGTTAACAAGAGAATGAGACTGAAAACAGGACAGTGATGTTTTATGAATCAGTCCTGCCTGCAAAAAAGGTAAGCATGTCTCCAACTGCAAGTTGTGCAATCAATCTGTTGATTTTTTTTAAGTTAAAAGAACAGGCAATAAATCAGTGGCAGGAAGATATATTTTCTTCCATTGGACCTTTCCTGAGCCATAATTCCAAATGACTTTGCTATGACCTTGTCCTCAGATGTTAGAAACAGACAAACAAAAAAGCAGTTTTAAATAATTCTGTGTAGACACTACATTGTGACTGTTAAAAGTTCCATTTTTCATGAGTGGCTACTTTTACACATGACATGTCAAGTTATAGAGTAGTAGAATGAGTATTGAACTATGAATCATGAAATGTTACTTTGAGTCCCAGCTTTGCTTCTAATCACTTGGGTAACCTTAGGTCAGTTACTTGCATTCTCTTAATCTCAGGAGTTTTTCCTTAAAAAATGATGGCGTTCATAGATTTTTGAACTAAACAGAGTCTTAGAGGTTCTCTTTATACCTCTCAATATAAAAATAAGGAAAGAAAAATCCATAAAATTTAAATGACTAATCTTAGACCTCTCTGTTGACTGACATCAAAGATGGGACTACTATTTGCATCTCCTGTATCCTCTGTTGCATGAATGGCCTAAGGTTATACAAGAAACAAGTAGCATAGCCAGAATATGGCAAATGAATGGAAAGAGCACCATTTCTGGAGTCCAAGAATCTGGATTCAAATACCACACCTGACACATTAACTCTGTGACCTTGAGTGGATGAGTTAACCTCCCTGGGCCTCAGTGTTCTTGTTTATAAAATTAAGGACTTGAACTAGTTAGATGCTGAAGTTCTCTTCCAACTATAAACATATGATCCTATGATTCCTTGTTCAGTCATTTTCAGACATGTTTGACTCTTTGTGACTCTTTGTGATCCTATGATTCCTTGTTCAGTCATTTTCAGACATGTTTGACTCTTTTTGACTCTTTGGGGGTTTCTTGGTAGAGATACTGGAGTGGTTTGCCATTACTTTTTCCAGTTCATTTCTTAAAGATGAGAAACTGAGGCAAATAGGGTTTAAATGACTTGCCATGGGTCATACAGCTAATGTCTAAAGCTTTTTTGAACCCTTTGAGCTTCCTGACTCCAAGCCCAGCCCTCTATCTACTTCATCACCTCAGTTGCCTGATCCTATTTGTTGGACTTCAAATACAGTGTGTTTTTCTTTACTTCATGCTTTAGCTCTTGGCACAAAAATAAATTCAGGAACACAAAATAAACCCCACTCATCTCTCAAACTCTTGTACTCTTTTACCAAGTTCTTTTCAATAAGACTTATGTTGGTCTGTAGCTTCAAGTGACATTTACTACCTCATCTGAGTTTACTAAATCCAAAACCCAGCTCAAAAGGGAGTAAATGCAATTTGTATCATTAATATATTGTGCCTCAAACAAAATGACTTGGGTCACTCAGGCAATAGATTTTCTATATATATGGTGTCCTAATGCAAGATATGGATTTGGCATGAGGCTAGGAGATGAGGTGGTCTCTGAAGTCTTTTCAGGGCTTATAATTCTGATTCTATGATTCCACTATTACTTTGCTTTAATAATAATTTTATTGGCATCCTTTTTTGGCATCATTTGAATTTCTCCCCGAATTCCTAACTCTTCCAAAGAAGTATTCCTTATAATTTTTTAAATTGAAAGAGGAAGATAAAAATTTCAGCAAAACTGATCAACACATTGGAAAAAAACTAGATCATAGGCAATGTTCCACACCATTGAACCCCTAACCTCTGCAAAGGAGTAATAGTTTCCCTTCATTATGAAGAGTTGGACTCACCATTTTTGTTATTGTGGTTATTGTTGCTGTTAAAACCATGCAATAGTAGAAGGCTAAGTGAGACATGGGAACGTTACAAATCCTAATTCAAGGCAACTCAGGGTCCCATCAGTCATGAAAATAAACATGATTAGTTTTTTTAGGAATAAATGTAAAAAGCCATCACCTCCATAGATAGTGTAAACTTCCACCAAGTGTTGAGAGAAGGGAACTCTGGTGATATTCAGAGTTATAAGAACAATGCTGCTGCAGAATCAGAGGTGTTTTGCAGCTAAAATTTCTTAAAGACAAATTATATGCCCAAGAAAAAAGAAATGGAAGTGGTTTGAGCTGCTGAAGTTAACAAAGTCTAGGAAAAAACTAGGGTTTGGAGATCCTAACAAAATCCCCAGACACTACCAGTAATTAACTCCAGAGTCTCATTTTAAGAGTCAATCACTAATTTAAAAGAAACCCACCAAGGGTAGCTTTATAGCACAGTGGATAAAGCATCAATCTGGAGTTGTTAGGACCTGAGTTTATATCTGGCCTCAGATATCTTTTTGTTGTGTGTCCCTGGGCAAGTCTCTTATTCCTGATAGTCTAACTCTTGTCACTCTTCTATATTAAAATTGATACAAAGACAGAAGGTAAGGGTTTAAAAAATAAAAATAAAAAAACTAGTGTTTGGAGATCCTAACAAAATCCCCAGACACTACCAGTAATTAACTCCAGAGTCACATTTTAAGAGTCAATCACTAATTTAAAAGAAACCCACCAGGGGTAGCTTTGTAGCACAGTGGATAAAAATAAGAGGAAGGAGGCCAAAGACCAAGTCATTTTCATAGCATAAGAGTGTCAGAACTTATGGCCAATCCCATCTTGGCTAATATTAAATTTTTCATCTATAAAGAACAGTACTTTTCTGGAATACAAAGTATTTTCCTGATTTTCTCTTATATCTCTAGCAAGAAATGATAGAAGCCATTACTTTGCCATTTCAAAAGCTAAGGCACAAAGAAATGAACTATTCAAAGTTGTCACCACACAACAGCAGCAGTTAAACAATGAATGAACCCAGTTTTCCTGACTCTCAGATTAGTGTTTCCTTTTGTTTTCCTCTCATTAAATTACACAATATCTTCAATTTTGATATATTGTTTTAATTCCTTTTCATTTAAAGATAATGATCTACCTATGTGCCCAAGTATTTTTTCCATATAAGTAGAAACAAATTGATCTATCCAATAATTTCACCTAGCAACATAATCAAAAAAATATTAGAATTGGAAAGGTCCTTTAAGTCATCTATTCCAATTCTCTTATTTTATAGTGGAAGAAACTAAGACCTAGAGAAGAAAGTTATTTAAGAGATACTTGGACAAGGTTAAATTTGTTACCAAGCAGAAGATTTTCTCTCTCTCTCTCTCTCTCTCTCTCTCTCTCTCTCTCTCTCTCTCTCTCTCTGTATGTTTCTCTCTCTTTCTCTATCTCTCTTTCTAAATATATTATATAAATATATGTATACAAACATATGTATGCATGCATATACATTGTATGTATATATGTACATAAATATATGCATGTACAGATAGATGTACTTATGGAGTTAAAATGATATTTTATGATATTACATAAATTTCTCATACAGCATACCTTATTGATTTTTCTAGGCTTTTAAAAATCCTCTAATAAATTTAGTTTGTTATCAAAGGACTGGCTATAAAAATAAACTTGGCTTAAAATTAAAAGTTGATGCTATTAACATTTGTCCTGCAACCTATCAAACTCTAATAAGTTCCTTTCTGGCTTTAGTGAACTTAAACCTTTACTGAAATAGAGATGCAAACCCCACTTGAGTTTCTGCTATTTGGTAACTTTATGTTGTTCATTAATAGTCAGCACTGCCACAATTTGTTCCAAGTTACCCCTCCCCAATATCATCTCCTGAAAAGACTGAGAAGAGATGTGTAAACATATGCATCTTGTATTGGACACAGTTTGTGCAATGCTAAATGCACCAGTAAGAAAGCCCTAGAAAGAGCAGGTGATGAGTAATTCAGCTTCCTACAATGATTGATTGAAACAAGTAAGCAACAAATTAAAACTTCCTTGCTACTGCAGTCCAATCTTTACAATTTAGGCCCAAATGATGACTGAATAGTTTAATGAAATAGAGACTACTTCTCCCAGTCCCTCATGTCCAACAAACCTTCTGCATTTCTAATTCTTAGAAAAGGCTGAAAGCCAAAATTTGGTCCTTAGATTTTCTGGTTGTATGACTTTGAGTAAGTCACTTAAACCATTCAGAGCCTCACTTGTCTCAGCTATAAATTAAAGATTAAAAAACCTTGCAAAACCTCCTTCACAGAGTTATTCAGTTTAAATGAATGTTTACGTGTTAAATGTCTGTTCACTGTTCAGTCATTTCAGTTGTGTCCAACTCTTAGTGGCCCCATTTGGAGTTTTCTTGACAAAGTTACTGGAGTGGTTTGCCATTTACTTCTCCAGCTCATTTTCCAGATGAAAAACTGAGGCAAACAGAGTTAAATGACACTTTTAGGGTCACACAGTTTATATGTGTCTGAAAACCACTGAGCTATCTAGCTGCCACATTAAGGGTCTACTAGCTGGAAACTATTGCTCTAGAAACTGGAGATACAAAGACAAAAATAGATAACAGTCTCTGACCTCAGGGAGCTTATATTCTACTATTAGGAAACAATATGTACTCAGATAAGTATTTGTAAGATAACTGGATTTGTAGCAATTACCACAGGGATCCTAGAAGCCTTACCTTAGGAAATAATACCTGAGCTGAACCTTAAAGGAAACTAGGATTTCTAAGAGGAAGAGATGAGGATGACATAGATATGAGGCACAAGGAAAGGCTCATACTAAGGAACAGAAGTGAGAACCAGTGTTGAATTTGGGGAACAAAAATCAGGCCATTTAAAATGGAAAACACAGTACCTGAAGCAGACTTACTTATGTAAAATAAGTATAGAAAAATAAGCTGGTGATGCCAGATTGTGACAGGCCATAGAGGAGTTTATATTTGATCTTAGAGACACTAAACAGTCAGTCACTGAAGCACTTGAGGGTGAGAGTAACTCGGTTACATCTAGTACCCTATAAGTAAGATTCTTCTGAAAGTTGGGCGGTGGATAGATTTGAGAGGGAGTGAAACTGGAAGGAAGGAAACCAGTTAGGAGGCAAGAGAACAGTTGAGAGTGTAGAGGGTCTGAATTAGGGAGGAGAATGTGGGAGTGGGGAGAAGGAAACTGATGCAAGAGAAATTGTGGAGGAAAAACCAACCAGACTTTGCAAGTGATTGAATACAAACAGAGTGATAAAGAATAAAGTGTTGAAGATGAATCTGAAGTTGTCATCCTGGTTGAATTAATGAATGATGCTGCCTTTAACCAACCATCTATCAATTTATTTGATAAGCATTAAATGCTTCCTATGAGCAAGATACTATGTTAGTCACTGACAATATGAGAAAGATATAACAGTCTCTATCCTCAAGGAGTTTACATTCTTTAAACTAGAAAAACTAAGAGAAGCTGCAGGTTTTTGTGGGAGGGTGGGATGTTGAACTCCGTTTTAGACATGGATTTGAGATGTTAATGGGATATCATATGGAGATGGTGTGAGTAAAGCGTTTCATAAACCTTGAGGCTCAATTCAAACACGATATTATTATTATTCCTCCTACTATTATTAGTCATCTGGTTAAAAGTACAAAATTCTACAAATAGAGGAGTGAGAGATATGTAGTTTTGTGAAAGTCGTAACAACTGAATACAAAGTTGAGACTTTTATAGGTGTTTTTTCAGTCTTCCTGTATCACCTTCAAGATGGCTCACCATCTTGACATGGTCTAGTATAGTGGAAAGACTGTTGAACTTTCAAAATATATAGAACTAGAAAAGATCTCAGAGGTCATTTAATCAAGCCTCTTCACTTTACAGTAACATGACTGGAGCAGCTGGGTAGCTCAGTGGATAGACAGCCAGACCTGAAGATCTGAAGTCTTGGGTTCAAATTTGTGCTCAGACATTTCCTAATTGTGAAAGCCTACTTGACCCTAATTTCCTAGACTTTACCACTCTTCTGCCTTGAAACTAATACTTAGTATCAATTCTAAGACAAAAAGTAAGGGTTCTTTTAAAAAGACAACTGGTCCACAGAAGCAAGGTGACTTGCCCAAGATTACACAGGTATGAAGGAGTGGTCTCAGGATTTGAATATGATACCTTTAATACCAAATCTAGTGCTCTTCTCATTAATGTACATCACTAATTCTTTGTTGAGCCTCAGCATATTATAATGATGACAAACATGAAAAAGTGACACTAATAATAATTGTCATTGTTGTTATAGCTACATTTATATAATAATTACTATGTGAAAGGTATTGTGCTAAGCAATTTGCAGTTATTTCATTTGGTCCAGACAACAACTTTGTATGGTAGGAGCTACAATAGTAATAGTAAAAATTCATATTTTACAGATTAAGAAACTGACACAAACAGGGTTAAGTGACTTGTCCATAGTCAAGTGTAATTATTTAAAGTTACAATTATTCATTAGTAAAATGAGTAGCAATTATTTAAAAGAGGGTATAAAATGATACCAGCTTCAGTCAAAGTTCTAACTGGGATAGCCAGTTTACAGAGAGACGTTAGTGACAGATCTCATTAACTGAAAATTTAAGAGTTTTCAGAAGAGGTTCATATCTCCACCCACCCCCAAAAGAAATTGAGGCAGCTAATAGATTGAAACATAGTGTAAGATATGACATTTATAGCTAAAAGGAGAATAGATTGTCTGAAGGAAGTAAAGGAATTAGATGCTTTCAGGAACCAGATTGAGTAGATTCTAGCATCTGACCAATAAATAATAACTCATTTTATATAGTGCAATGAATTGAACTTATGTTCTCTGGCAGCTATGGCAAAAAAAAGGAAACATCAGTTACATAATTTTCATTTTTTGACAACAGAGGCAATACAAATTCTTCTGCAGAAACAATTTTTCCTTGATCTTTTTTATAAAGGTAACTAAATTCAAAACTAGCTCTTGTTCTTATGCCTGCTTAATGTCCTAAAAGCCCTGTCCTTGTGTTTCCATAAATGACAATTTGACAATAATAATAGGTTATGTGTATATATAAAATTTCTCAGTCCACAAAGAATTTTTTTCAGGAAAATTAGGCAAGCTAAGTAATACTCAAGTACATTTTACAGATGAATAAACTGAGGCTGAGCTGAAGTACCTTACACATACTCACATAATTGATGGAGCTTCGATATGGTCTAGTCCAATTGGCTAATTTTAAGATGGAGAAGCTAAGCCTCAGAGAAGTGAATTAAGTGCCTTGCTCAAAGTCCCATGAACAGTCAAAGACAAACTTGGAATTCAGTTTAGGATTCATTACTCCAAGTCTCATGGCTTCGCCACTATACTGCCCCAAGGCCATTGACAACTGTCAATCCAAAAATTTTAAAAATTGAATTTAAAACTATTTCTTAACACAAACATAACAAAACATGGCAGGAAATGGTCCTGTGGCAGCTAGGTACTCAGTGGATACAGCACAAGCAAGGAGTCACAAAGACCTGAGTTCAAATATAGCCTCAGATGCTTGTGTAGTCCTGAGCAAGTCACTTAGCCTTTGTGTGTCTCAGTTTCTTCAAATGTAAAATGTAAATAACACCTACTTTCCAACATTGCTGTGAGAGGTCAAATGAGGCAATAATTACAAAGCATTTAGAAGACTGTGTGGTACATCTTAAGTGCTATATATGATTGTTGTTCAGTAATTTCAGTCATGACTGACTCTTTGTGATCCCATTTGATGTTTTATTGGCAAAAATACTGGAGTGATTTGCCATTTCTCCAGCTCACTTTACTGATGAGGAATTTGAGGCAACAGGGTTAAATGATTTGCCCAAGCACACAGCTACTAAGTGGCTGAGTCCACTTTTGAGCTGAGTCCCAGTATTCTCTCCACTGCACCATCTAGCTGCACAAGTGCTATATGAATGTTACTTATTATTATTTTTCCCTATAGATTTAGTTCTATTTTTTATTTCACACAAAGCTATGAAAAATCCTGGTGTTACTATAATATAACTTAGAGCATTCAATACTAAGACAAAGATGAAGCTTTAGGAATTCAACAATGGGAATGTATTTTAACAGCCTTTTTGGGGCAGGGGGAGAATTTCATCCTATCTGATACAGGGTAGAATCATTTCTCAGAATGCTCAAGACACAACAATGTGGAATCATTTTATTTTTGGAGATCAGACAAATCAATTCTTAAGAAAAATAAAACATATTATGCATAGAGCAGTTGAGAAGGAAATTCCAAGATCCCCAAAGCACTCTGCTAAGGAACTTCTGTGCTATGATGAGTACTTAGTAGTTATTTGGGGGTTAATAAACCTACAAATTGGCAATAAATAGTATTACTGATAGCAATACCACTGCTGCTAATAAACTTAACATTTGGTGAGCTCTGGTACTGTGCTCTGTCTGCAGCCAACACAAAGTTCGCTGTCATTGCCCATCTAAATTACTGGGATCTTAATTGCCTGAGGAACCATTACTAGGAAAAAAAATCAATTGGGATGCCCCTGTGGAAATGAGAAAAGGATAAGCTGATAGACTCCTGGCATCAGCCCAATCAGTATCCTGAGAGCTGGGAAACTTCCTTCCATGTACCATGAAGGGCAATATACAAAGAGATATTCCTTATTATTTAACTCCTTGATAGAAGCAACCCAGACAAAGAAAAATTAAAGCAAAACTCTCATTTCTTGTTAAAGGAATATAAAAAATCCCCATGTTGCTCATGTCCAAGGATTTATGGCTCATTCACCATCTTGGATCCATCACTTCTCTATCAGGAGGTGGGTGGCATGTTTCATCATGGTCATTACAATGAGAAGTTTTGTTTATTTTAATGAGGGTTTTTTAGTTGTTATTACATGTTGTACAACATGGTGTAGTAGCAAAAACATTGGCTTTGGAGTTAGGAAACTTACATTCAACCTAATCTGTAAAAGCCTCAGTTTCCTAATTTATAAAATGGAGCTATACTTTTTACTTCTAAAACACCTGATGGCATCTTGTAGGGCACAAGATCAGTGGTCTTAGTTCCTAGGGGTTCTTGCTACTATTTACCTCCCTTACTCCATATGGTAACAGCTGGTAGTCAATAGCTAAAATTTATATAGTGCTGACTATGTACCAGAAACTATGCTAAGCTCTTTACGAATAGCCCTAGGACGTAGTTGCTATTATTTTTCTCATTTAACAGATGAGGAAACTGAGTCAGCCACAGACTAAATGACTTGCCCAGGGTCACAGAGCTAGTAAGCATGTCAGCCCAAATTTGAAATCTGCTCTTTCTGTCTCCAAGTCCAGCATCCTATCCACAATACCACCCAGCTGCCCTTATCTTTCACTCTCTAGATTGTTAGAGTTAACATGATCTCCCTCTACAGGGACTTTTTTTTAAAACATTTATTAATATTTATTTTTTGAAAAGTTAACATGGTTACATAATTCATGCTCTTACTTTCCCCTTCACCCCCCACACCGACTTCTTCCTCCCCCCATGGCAGATGCGTATTTCCACTGGTTTTGATATGTGTCATTGATTAAGACCTATTTCCAAATTGTTGATAGTTGCATTGGTGTGGTAGTTTCGAGTCTACATCCCCAATCATGTCCACCCCGACCCATGCATTCAAGCAGTTGCTTTTCTTATATGTTTCCTCTCCTGAAGTTCTTCCTCTGAATGTGGGTAGCGTTCCTTTCCATAAATACCTCAGAATTGTCCTGGGTCATTGCATTGCTGCTGGTACTGAAGTCCATTACATTCTATTTTACCACAGTATATCAGTCTCTGTGTACAATGTTCTTCTGGCTCTGCTCCTTTCGCTCTACATCAATTCCTGGAGGTCTTTCCAGTTCACATGGAATTCCTACAGTTTATTATTCCTTTGAGCACAATAGTATTCCATCACCAACATATACCACAATTTGTTAAACCATTCCCCAATTGAAGGGCATACCCTCATTTTCCAGTTTTTTTGCCACCACAAAAAGCGCAGCTATAAATATTTTCGTACAAGTCTGTTTATCTATGATCTCTTTGGGGTACAAACCCAGCAATGGTATGGCTGGATCAAAGGGCAGGCATTCTTTTATAGCCCTTTGAGCATAGTTCCAAATTGCCAGCCAGAATGGTTGGATCAGTTCACAACTCCACCAACAATGCATCAATGTCCCAGTTTTGCCACATCCCCTCCAGCATTCATTACTCTCCCCTTCTTTCATTTTAGCCAATCTGCTAGGTGTGAGGTGGTACCTCAGAGTTGTTTTGATTTGCATTTCTCTAATTATTAGAGATTTAGAACACTTTCTCATGTGCTTTTTGATAATTTTGATTTCTTTACCTGAAAATTGCCTATTCGTGTCTCTTGCCCATTTATCAATTGGGGAATGGCTTGATTTTTTATACAATTGCTTTAACTCCTTGTATATTTGAGTAATTAGACCCCTGTCAGAGTTCTTTGTTATAAAGATTTTTCCCAATTTGTTGTTTCCCTTCTGATTTTGGCTACATTGTTTTTGTTTGTACAAAAGCTTTTTAGTTTGATATAATCAAAATCATTTATTTTACATTTTGTAATTTTCTCTAACTCTTGCTTGGTTTTAAAATCTTTCCTTTCCCAGAGATCTGACAAGTAAACTACTCTATGTTCACTTAACTTATTTATAGTTTCCTTCTTTATATTCAAGTCATTCACCCATTCTGAATTTATCTTGGTGTAGGGTGTGAGGTGTTGATCTAAACCTATTCTCTCCCATATTGTTTTCCAAATTTCCCAGCAGTTTTTGTCAAATACTGGATTCCTGTCCCAAAAGTTGGGCTCTTTGGGTTTATCATACACTGTCTTGTTGATGTCACTTACCCCAAGTCTATTCCACTGATCCTCCCTTCTGTCTCTTAGCCAGTATCATATTGTTTTAATGATCGCTGCTTTATAGTATAGTTTAATATCTGGTACTGCTAGGCCCCCTTCCTTCACATTTTTTTTTTCATTATTTCCCTTGATATTCTTGATCTTTTGTTCTTCCAAATGAACTTTGTTATAGTTTTTCCTAATTCAGTAAAAAAGTTTTTTGGTAGTTTGATAGGTATGGCATTAAATAGGTAAACTAATTTGGGTAAAATGGTCATTTTTATTATGTTAGCTCATTCTACCCATGAGCGATCAATATTTTTCCAATTGTTTAGATCTAGTTTTAATTGTTTGGAAAGTGTTTTGTAGTTGTTTTCGTATAATTCCTGTGTTTGTTTTGGTAGATAGATTCCTAAGTATTTTGTATTGTCTAGGGTGATTGTAAATGGTTTTTCTCTTTCTCTCTTGCATGCTGGCTTTGGCACTGTAGGTGGTGTGGGGTGTGGAAGGGGGTTGCTCAGCTCGCATTTTAGTGAGAGCTGTTTCACCCCTTTATAGCATGGAAATGACCGGATTCCACGTACCTCCAATGCTGCATCCTGTTGTGGGATCCCTTCATTCCTTTGGATTTGTTTTTATGTCTTCTTGAGGAGTCCTATATGTTTCGGTTAGGAGAGGTTGAGCAGCTGCTTTTTACTCTGCTGCCATCCTAACCAGGAAGTCTCTACAGGGACTTTTTGTGTGTATGCCACAACCCCACTATACCTCCATTAAAAATTCTAGACCTTCAAGAGTCAAAATAAACTGAAAATATCTCAGAGCATTAATTCATCCCAAACCAAAATAGTTATTTATTAATTTTCTTTCCTCTGGACTCCTATAGTACTCATTGTCAATACCACTCATTTGAGGAGGAATCATAGTCACATACTGCTTTATGGTACTAGATTGGGAATCTCAAGCTCTGGATGCTAATTCTAGATGCAATAAAATATAATCTACTGAATATTTATTAAGTGCTTAATGTTTCAGAATGGTTACCTGGCTAAGTGCTGAGGAGAAATAAATTTTACTTAAGACATAAACCCTGCCCTCAAGGAACTTAACAGAAGGTAAGGTACACCGATAAGTATAAATTATCACAGTCAGTCAACAAACATTTCTTGAGCACTTTCAGCACACCAGGTACTATACTAAGTGCTGAAGATACAAGATAAGCAAAAAAACACTCTCCTCACCTTCTAGGTGCCCACATCCTAACGGGGAATATCTAAGTACAGATGCACTTGTGTCATTACCAAATAAAACCTTAGCTGGAGTTCTTGGGAAAGTCTGCAGAAAGTAGGATCTGAGTTGAGTCTTGAAGGAATCAAGGAAAACTAAGAGGCTTTTTAGTGAGGGAGCAGAACATTCAAGGTATATGGAA
Organism: Gracilinanus agilis; assembly: GCF_016433145.1. Classification (NCBI taxonomy): domain Eukaryota; kingdom Metazoa; phylum Chordata; class Mammalia; order Didelphimorphia; family Didelphidae; genus Gracilinanus; species Gracilinanus agilis. The sequence goes on from NC_058131.1 coordinate 367,974,360, forward strand.
CAGCTAGTGAGTACAAAAACATGGAGTTAGGATACCACATTTGGGAAATTGCCAGTAGGTCAGTGTTGTTAGATCATAGAGTACATGGAGCAGTACAGGAAGGCTAAAATGGTAGGAAGGGACCAAATTATAAAGAGCTTTAAATGTCACGCAAAAGGGGTTATATATGATCCTGGAAGAATTGAATTATTCAGAGCTGCTATTCATTTGTTCTTATGATCATGTGCAAGCCACTTAGCCTGGGTGAGCCTCAGTTTCCACAAATATTGATCAACAGTATATAAAGTGAAGGTACTAGGTGACTGGTAAGATCTTTATGAGCTTTAAGTTTCATAACTCTGTGGCATATATTTTATTGTTTTCTTGAACAGGTATCTATTGAATATACTATTATTTTAACTATGTTCACAACTTCTTTCTCTAACTAGATTATAAGCTACCTGAGATAAGCATTAGGTCTTACACTTTATATTTCTTATAGAAACTTCCACCAAAAGTCTACCTGAACCTATGTTTTATTTCCTTCATTCAATTAAGCGCTTATTAAGTATCTTGTTTTAAGCAATATGTTAGGTGCCAGGGATATAAAGATGAAAAATGACTGCTCCTTTACTCATGAAAGCAGCAATCTAGATAGCAAGTGCCTTGCATAATTGGAGGTGCTTATTAAATATTTGCTGATCAAATTACGTGGTGCTCTATTTCTTCTAATGAAAGGCCTTTCACATGGCAAGTAGAAGAATATTCACTCTGAAGTCTCTGAGAGAGAAGACATAAAATGCCAGCAGAATGATAATGCTTTTTCAATGAGATGACCATAACAACAACTGGAGTAAGGATCTTTGTCTCTTTCTTCTATCCTTTAAAAGGCAAATAAACAGCAATCTCTTGCCTCAAGAGTTTTACATTCTTACAACTAGGAAAATTTAAAGGAGAAACTTCAAGGAAGAAAGTGAAGTTGGCCATTGTATATACCATTTGGGACCTTCTATCACAGCTAAAGACCCTTAAAGAGAAATCATATAAGATTCAATCCTCAATAAGGATGATTTTAAATCACGAGTACAGTTTTCAGGGTAGTTCAAGTTTCTGCTACCTGTGTGACCTTGGGCAAGTCACATAATAAATATGTGATTCAGTTTCCTCATCCATGAATTGATGGAGTTGAACCAAATGATCTCTAAATGTCTAACTCAACTCCAAATCCTTTGGTCCTATGAACTTTTCATTCATTACTTGATAGAAACTTGGTTTTATGAGTACTCCATTGAAGACATTTTTTGAAGCATTTGTAATTTCAGGAGACAAGACTGAGACAAAGTATGATTAAATAATGACAATAGATGTAACAGCAGTATATATTAAATGCTAGATGAGATCCCTTTTAGGGAATGCTAAAAAATGGAAAAAAAAATAAAAATTAAAGAAAACAGGGAGGGAAAATTTCCAGAGTAAGAAAAAGCATAAAGTAGGCCTTCAAAAAAAAACAAAAAAACACCCTTCTTAGGCAGTCTTCATACATCATAAAGAAATAATAAAAAACGTTGCTTTTTCCTCTGAAGTTCACCTTTGACAGCAATATCTTTCCAGTAAAAAATGTGGTACACACCAAGCTTACCTTCTAGGACAATCATATCAAATAAAAGCAATCTCAAACCTGAGGCCTTTGCCAACCTACTCCCAACTCACATCTCTGGACCTCACATACACAGTTTAGGACAAAATATACATATTTTCAGTTTCTGATCTTTTGACTCCACCATTGTCAATTGTGCTCCTATAGCCTGATTGTAATGCTAAAGCTCATTTCCCATGGTGCACTGACAACCTTCAGTTTTTGCAATGACACTGAACCTTTCTTTCTAGGTGCAGAGCAGGTTTACCAGCATAATGTCATGATAGCCAGTCCTATGAGGGAAATGATGAGGAAGAGAGGGAAAGGTAATAACATTGGCTTCATCTCCCAGATGAAGAAGCATATCATACAGTGAATCTCCAGATCAAGAAGTCTTTGTACTTTAAAAATCATGCTTCATCCATTATATCATATGATCTTGCCATCCTTTGAGACCCACTAAAGTTTTATTTGGCAGTGCCACAGCCATAACTAAATATCAGTGCCATTGGGGTCTCACAATTTTGCTGATTGCAAAGGATATCCTGAAAGCAATAGCATCCTATAAGGAAGAAGATGGCAAGTGAAACAAATACTTTTTATAAAGGAAGTATATTCTCTATTCAACTCTGCTGATGACAGACTGTTTCATTAATTTTCTAAACTTCTTTATCCCAAAAGGTTATCAATCCTCCTGTTAGCCTAGTACTTAAATTACAAGATACAGAGACTTTGGAAAAAAAACAGTCTTTTTTGGGTCTGAGTTAATATTCCAAATTCAAGGGAAAGAAGCATTCCTCATCTTTTTTAGTGTTGTCCTCTCAGTTAAGAATTCATAAAATCTTAGCTTTAAAGTTCATCTGATCCAATATTAACCAGAAGCATAAATTATTTCTAAAATATCTATGACAGATGATCATCAAGCTTTAACTTACATATCTTCATTTTTATGGGCTTAATACCCCATAAGTATTCAGCTACTCACTGTTTAACAACTATGGTTAAAAAGTTCTTTATTTAAAGTTAGTAAACTACCTTCTAGTCTTTTTCACCACTGGTTCTAGCCCTGCTTTCTGAAGAAATGACCTTGTCTCTTCCTTGTGTGAGTCATAGGACCATGGATTGGGCTAGGAGGAACCTTAGAATAGTCCAACTCTCTCTTTTTATGGAAGAGAAAACTGAGGCCCATTAAGATGAAGTGACTTTCCTAATGTCACTTAGGATATGACAGTAATCAAAATTTAGTAATTATTCCATGACATTCAAATATATAAGGAACAATGTCCTAGGTTTTCTCTTCTTAAGGTATTTATTTGTCTATTCTTCATTTACCATAGTTTCCCAATTCAAAAAGACATTATCTTTCCCTGACCCTTAGGACAAAAGTTTTAGATACGGGGATGCTGTCTGGATCTCAATTTTTTTTATAATGCATGCACAAAAAGTTGTCATTCTTGTCATCAGGTTTGAGAACCCAAGTATTCTAGATGAAATCCAATCTTTTCCACCAATTTGAAATCATTACCAAAAAAACTCACTTGGGTCTATTAGATCTAGATTGAAATGAAATTAAAGGATCTCAAGAGAACTGCTTTGTTTTAGGAATGCAGAATTGCTGATTCTACCAAACAAGCCGGATATACATGCATTGGGAAAACATAATGACTACTCAGATCAAAGATATTGAATTGAGAAGGACCTCATAGATTATCTAGTCCAAATTATACATGTCACCAGCAATAAGACTGAGGTCCAGATGAAGAAAACGACACCCAGGATCCCAGAAATAGCAAGTAGGCAAAGAACATTGTTGAAATTTGAAACCAGCTCCCAGAACACCAGATTTTGTGTACTTTCTACTGTACCATGTGACCTAGGGTCACTGCCCCATCTATAAAAGATTATAGCCAAGCTCCTGGTATGAGATTTGTGTCATCTTTAAATATAACTCTTTGAATAAAAGGAATGGTGGTGAAGTATGCAGAGGAAGATGCCCAGTATTGAAAGAAGGAAGAGAAAAAGCCAAGAGACCTCTTGACTCTCATTTTCAGACTATATTTAAACTAGTTGTAGAATATGCTACAGAAAAAAATTCTTGTTAAAGTGTGAGTTGGACTAGATGGCTCTTGTGGTCCCTTCTTTCCAAAATTGCATGATTCTAAAAATCTTTATTTTCTTCACTTAAATTTCTAAGGAGAATCAGTATGAATGATGATGATGAATGCTACACCGCTTTTCTTTTTTATCATAACACTCCCTACTTTAAAGACTTCAACGTCTTTCCCTAGTTTATAAATTCAGAGAATCCACACATACATTAGTACCTTTTGTACCTTACAGTTCCATTTGTACTTTACAACCATCCTGTAAAATAGGTAAGAGAGATATTACGTACATCTTACTTCACTACTTTGATGAATATATTATTTCTTTAATTAGGCAGACACCTCCTCACATATATATTTTAGAGAAGGGTAAGTTGAGGCCTAGAGAAGTAAAGTGACTTACCAAGAATCACAAAACTAATGAGTGATTAATTAGTGCTAAAATTAGAATCCAGGTTTCCTGAATTCCACTTTTTGTACCACATCAGAAGCTGTACTAGGCTAGGACTGAACAATTCCTTTGGAAATAATCTTTACAACTTGCTTGAAGATATAGTGATATATGTTCTAGCCAGCATAGATGTCAAACAGAAAGAGTAAGCATGTACAAAAATGTCTGTAGCCCAAATCTCACTATAAGTTAGGCTATTGAGGAGTCCGTTTGGAAATGGGACTAAAGGACTAAGGTCACTGAAAAATGCTAAGCATTATTGGTAAAATTCAAGGAACACAATGATGTTCCCTTTCCTCAAGTAAAGGAAAAATTGTTCTCTGTTGCTTGTCTCAGGGACCAGAGGTTGTATGGGGAGCTCATTAATGGATATGGAAAAGAGCCCCAAGAAAAGGTTATATTTGATCCAATGATCATTTTGCATTGCTGGAACTGAGCCTTTTTGGACTGAGTTACAGCTAGAATTTCATTGTTCCCAGGCATGAGTCTAGACACATATATTTCCCCTCAGGAAAAAGTCAGGAAAAAACAGCTTCTGCCATAATGGAAAACATGGATGGGGGGAAGTCAAGAGTCCTGGGTTCTAATCTTAGCTCTAATTAGCTTTGTGATTCTTAATAACTCACTTTACTTTCTAGGTCTCAATTTATTCATCTCTAAAATGGAGGTATATGTCTGGTCTACCTAATTACTTAATGAAATAATGCATTCATCAAAGTAGTAAATTATAGGTAATTGCCTACTTTAAAGGATAGTTGAAAGGTACAAATGGAACTAATTTGTCTTTGAATTCTCTAAATGCTACAAAGATTTATACAACCATAGGGAGACACTGAAGCTTATAAAGTAGGAGAAGATTATGATCAGCAAGAAATACAATATAGCATTCATTTAAATATGAGATTTTATGTATCCCTGTCTCAAGGACCATCTTTGTTTCTAGAAAGTTAAGTCATAGGGACGACTTTTTTTTAAACCCTTACCTTCCATCTTGGAGTCAATACTGTGTATTGGTTTCAAGGCAGAAGAGTGGTAAGGGTAGGCAATGGGGGTCAAATGACTTGCCCAGGGTCGCACAGTTGGGAAGTGTCTGAGGCCAGATTTGAACCCAGGACCTCCCATCTCTAGGCCTGGCTCCCAATCCACTGAGCTACCCAGCTGCCCCAACAACTCTTGACTCTTGGATAAATATGAGATGTCTGTTAAGTCACATGAAATTTAGACCTGCTACTTCATACTGAATAATACACCGAGGAGCAGATAGAGAGAATGGAACTGACCACCTCTGAGAACACTTATCTCACTTCTGCTGGATGGTTCTAATTGTTAGGAAGTTTTTCTGACACTGAACCAAAATTTTCCTATTTACAACTTCCACTGGTCTCTCCTAATTTTTCCCCCTAGAGTCAAATCAAACAAGATTATAGTCTCTTTATATATAATAAAGGCTCTAGAAAAATCTGGAGGAAGAGATCACTTTCAGCCAGAGATTTTAGGACAGGTATGGGGAAAAGGCTTCATTTGTAGGATAGTCCCTTGAATGAAGCCTGGAATGGAGCCCCTGGGGATACAATGGAATAAGGGGCCCAGGGGAGAGCCAGAAGGAAGAAAGTGTCAAACTGGGCAAAAGAGTGGCCTACTTGTTGAGGATACTGAAGGGGTGATTAGTCTTCAGTTACAGAGCTGATTAAATGACCTCTGATTTCCCCTCTAATTCAGAGGCTTAGTGAGTCCATGTTTCTATTCTCCTCAAGCATTAGAGACATATCAGTATACAATGAAGACCACAACACTAAATCTGGGAGGAGTCTCTTTTTAAAAAAGAAAAAGATCTACCTTATCATTTTTATGCTCTTAATATCACTTGATGTTGGGCAAATTATTCCATGGAGTCTACAGGGAAAATCTGGTGTAGGATGTTGTTTGTTGCCACTGAGTTTATTTCATCTCTGATAAGATCATCCCATAAACCTTCTCTTTTCCCTTCCCCTTGTGAAAATTCTGCAGTGTAGGCAGCGATCCAGAAACAAGAAAACCTTAGTTACAGCTGCCTGCCAATGTTAAGTGGAATTTTGCAGCAGAGGGGAGCTTTACCGCACTCTGGGAAGGTCTCTTCTCTCTAGCAGGGAAGATTGTCTAGAAAACCCACTTCTCTACTTTCACATACCTAAAGACCTTCTGATGGAATTGTCAGCTTCTTTAAATCCCCAGATGTGATCTCTTCTAACCCACAAAAGCAACGTGGTTTTATTAGCTCTTGTGGACATGACTCCCTTTGGGAAAGTCACTTAATAGGTTACAGATCTGAAAGTGCTTTGAAAAAACTACAAACAATACTAAAAGAAGTAGTAAAATCATTGTTATTATTTTCATATCTCATATCATTGTAACTTGTCATATGGAAGGAAATACATCTCTGGACATGGTCATTCTATTTTATTCTCATTCTTTTTTATATTTCCTACATGATCCAGGGCAAGTTAATTCAACTCTATTTGCTTCAGTTTCTCCAACTGTAAAATAAGGATATTAAAAGCACCTACTTTCCCAGGGTTATTGTGAAAATCAATTGAGGTAACATTAGTAGAGTGCTTGACAGAGTATCTGACAGGTAATAGACACTTAATAAGCACATATGTGTTTCCTTCCTTCCTTCTTTCTTTTCTCCCTCCCTTTTTCCTTCTTTACTTTCTTTATTTCTTCTTCCTTCTCTTCCATCCTCCCTCCCTCTTCCCTCCTTTCCTTCTTTCTGGAAGAATTTTGGAGTCAGAGTATAAACAAGGATTAGAGCAAGAGCAAATAAAGAAGTTGTTGCAGAAAGAAGAGTTGGGGAGGGGGTTCGAACTGAGCATATTCAACCCCATCCATCTCATTGAACACCTTCTTTCCCTAAAACAAGCTTTCTTTCTGCCATGTCCCATGTTGAAACATGAAGGGACAATGATATCATGTTGTACATGTGAGTTCACAGAAACTCAAAAATAGAAGAATTCTTAGAAGTCGTGAAATCTAACCCAACTCCAGTGAAAGAGAACCCACCACCTCTCAGAACCCCCAATTCCTGTTCAACACCACTTAGTCTGGTTTTAAAGAAGGCCAGATTCTTTATCTTGCTGGAAGGAGCCACTCCCTTGCTATAGTGGGTGAGCCAAATCTCTCTTTGAAGTTAAGGTTACCTAAAATGGCTTGTAGAAAACTTCCCAAAAGATGTACCAAGTTACAAAGAACAGGAAATACTGAGGAAACCTAAAAGAGTTAATGTCAAAATGCTGATATATTTAGAGATAACGTTAGCCCACTGCTCTTTCTTTTATGATATGAAGATGGAAGTGCTAGCCAGCAAATGCATCAGACAGCAGTAAATCCTGCCCCCTGGGAAGAAAATGGGTTTGATGTGACCTTTCAGAATCAAAGCCTACCAGCCTCAATTCTACTGCCATGAGCAAATTGGAAAGTATGGACCAAAGAATGTAACCTACAGGGGAGAAGAATTAAGCTGTTGGCAGAAGAATAAATTTGAAATAGCAATGAGAGAATGACAGACCTCCAATCATCCCCCATGTCTGCACCCATATACACTGAACCATTAAAGGGATTTACAGCAAACAATTAGTAAAGACAAGCAGCTGCATATGCAAGTGTGTGAGTGAAGGAGAGGAAGAGAGAGCAGGAGAGAGCATGTAATCAGATGCTATTTCTTCCCTGGTTTCTTTGAAAGATAAAAATAGAGAACTGGAAGAGATGCAAATACAACAGAAGTGGCAAGCCCAGCCATGTGAGGGCCCTTTGGGAACAGAGAGCATGCCAAAGTATGAAGCCAATGAAGAGTTTTTGAGTCTTCACCATTCTAACGGCTTTACTCTGATCCTTCACTAGTTCCATTTGGGGTTCATTCTCTTAGTAAGGCAAGAGGAGAGTCTGCATGTCCCTCCTTACTTCTTGGCTATGCCTGGGGCTATCTGGATTTTGCCAAACCAAAAATAAACCTTCCAACTCCTGTCAAAGTGACTGAAATAAACATGCTCCTCTCTAAGAAAAAAAAATAGTAGCTGATATGTATAAAGTATTTTAAGGTTAAAAACACATATATTATCTCACTTTATCCTCATGACAAATCTGTAAGGAAAGTACTATGGGTGGTATTATCTCCATTTTATAGGTGTGAAAACTAAGGCTGCCAGTGGCCATAATAATGTGTCAAGACTAGTATATGAAGCCAGGTGTAATTGATTCAGGATTTTATTAAGGATTTCATCTGCCATGCCACACCATCTCTTGTGTGAACTCAGAGAGAGAGAGATGTCTTAAAGCCCTTTCTCTACCATTACTAGTCTATTGCTCAGCTTTGGGTTCTTCCCTCACCATGTCTTACTTTTTTCTTGCACCTCAAATTTAGCCTTGGTCTGGTTGATCAAAGCCTGCTTTATACATGAAGTTAGAATAAGGACCTATGGCAACTACATACAAAAGAATCCATGATTTTCATTATCATTATTAGCTTGCCCATGGTCACAAAAGCTAGAAACTGTCATAGGTGGGATTGAACCAGATCTTTCCTAATTTTGTAATTCCAAGTCCAAACTTCTTTCAAATAATCTTACCCTAGAGTAGCTAGTTCAGTGTTTGACCACAATAGTACAATTATACAGACTACAATCACTGAAAGTGGATACCAATCAACATTTGCTACATGAGATTTGTGCAATCAAATAATTTAATAGAACCATCAAGGGGAAGGGATAATGCCCTAAGACTACAGAATGATATTCTTTTTCTTGGAAGAAATTTTTACCAGCTCAAAAGGTATCTATCTAGCATAGGTAACTGAGCTGACTTTGAAATTTCCTAGGACCTAGGTAGATCGCTGAAAATAAGACATTTCAGTCAAAGGAGATGAACAAATAGGTCTCAAGAGAACTGCTAACTATTAACATCTTTATAAAGAATTCTTCAAATGACTAATAATAAGTAAAACAAACATAAAACAATCATGAGGTTTCACCTCACACCTTCAAAACCGGTAAAGATGATAAAAGATGGGAATAGTCTGTGTTGGAGTGGTTGTGGAAAGTTGATCACATGAATGCATAGTTGATGAAGCCATGAGTAGGTACAACCATTTGTAAAGTAACTTGAAATTATTTAAATAAAGTGACAAAAATATCTACACTCTTTGACATTTAGGCATATACTCCCAAGTTGATCCCAGACAAAAATAAAGCCTCCATATATATTAATATTCACAGTTATGCTATTTTGTGGTAGGAAAGAACTAGAAATAGATTAGATACCTATTGAGAGAGGAATGGTTAAAAACACTCGTATAGAAATGAAATTGAATATTAAGAAATGACAAATACAAATGCAGAGAAGTATGGAAAGACATGAATTGATGCAAAATGAAGCAAACAGAACCAGAAAAATAATAATGACTACAACAATGAAAGTGGCAAGAACAAAAATAAAAACTAAACAATTGAAGCTGAATGTCATGGAATTATAATGACTAAGCTTGGCTCCAAAAAATAGAAGATATTTCATCCTACTCCTTTAGAGTGGGAGTCCACAGGTTTGGGCTATTGCACATAATGCACATTTTCAATGTGCTAATTAGTTTTGCTGAACTTTTTCCTTTCTTTCCTATTTTAAAAAATAATTCTTTATTATAAGGGATTGTGGGTGGGATGGGGCAGGGATGAGGAAGAAGTAGGTGAGATAAAGTTCTATGAATCCTGTTTCCTACATCAATAAGGTATATAAAATGATGATCATTGAGGAGAATTATGTATTAATTCTGTCATTAACTAGCTATACGACTTTGGGCATTTCACTTAATTCTGGCAATCCTCAGTTTCTTCATCTGTCAAATAAGAGTGTTGTGTAACATGACCTCTGGGGTTCTTACTCTAACAAATAGTATGATACTGTGTGTGTTTTTACCAAGTGCCCAGCCCTCTACAAAGCACTGTAGAAAATATAAAGGGTCCCTACCCTGAAACAACTTGCAGTTTAGGGTAGATAAAGCCACCATAGAAAAAAAATCCAAAAACAATACATTATTAAATTATGTGTTGTTAGATGTAACAATATCATGAGTTCAGTAAATGAAGGGAACCATTCCAAACTGGGTTCTTCAAGAGAATCTCTAAAAAGGAGTTAGACTTTAGAAAAGTAAAGGGATAGCAAAGGTACATCACAGATCAGCAAAAGCACAGATAACAGAAGATATCTGATTTTGAGATAGCTGTGTATATGGAGGGGTGGGTATGGGATGGGGTGGACCTTGGCTATGCCAAAACCAGAGGATACATGTTGAAGAATAATAGAGTGGACCTAGAACAAGATTATCTGTGATCTTGAAAGCCAGAAAAGACAATTAGATAGACTGAGGATCCACTGTGGGTCCTTAAATAGGGAAGTAACAAAACAAAAGTAAAATTTTAGGGAGATTACTTTCTCTTGTCCCCCCAATCATACTTAGTCATAGTGACCAGGTAGTAAATAAGCAAAAAATAGAGTAAAAGATTTGTGTTTTCTCATACATTTGCTCTTTGTGGACATAAGAATCCTAAATTGTACAAGTTGTTATAATTGTATTTGTAGGAGTAGTTCCATAACAATCTTTGAACACACACACACACACACACACACACACACACACACACACATAACCATGAGCATAATTTTTCAACAGAATTAAGACGTTATAGGGTAGACATAATGCAAACTTAGCAAGAGAATGGAGATAAAATATTCCTAGAAGAAGAAATAGGCCATTTCTTTAAGGTCAGCAAGAATTTCATCTAAATTGGGCATCTCCCTTACCACTTAACTTGGTGCTCTGAACACACTAGGTACTTTATAGATGTTTGTCAAGTGAATGCTCTGCAAATTCATTTATTCAGTCAAAAATACTTATGGAGGGCATATTCCCTACTAGCATGCGCACCAAAATGTTTTAAGTACCTTGTGGGAAATGAAGCATGGCAAAATGAATGAATGAATGAGAAATTTATTAAGAGCAGCAGGAGGTACAGTAGAGAAATATTAGACTTAGAAACCTGACTCAGATGGTTACTAGCTCTGTGTCCCTGTGATTACAATTTTGTGAGTTTCCTCATCTGCAAAATGAAAATAACAATAGCAACTACCTTACATGGTTACTATAAGATAAAGTGCTTCGCAAGCTAGTTATTATGATTATAGTTATTATTGTTATTACATCCTACCTTTGACACACACTGACTGTGGGACCTTGGGAAAATCATTTAATAGTTCAGTATTTCAGTCAACTCTCTACAACAATAAGTAGAAGAAGATGTGCTAATCTCTATTTTAGAAGGGCATTCCCTCTATCAATGCAAAGTTCCAGTCTCTATCCCTGTCCTATGGGACAGGCACTGTGCTAAGCTCTGGGCATACAAAGAAAAAGACAACAGGGTTCTTGTCCTTAAAAAGTTTATATTCCAATGGAGGAGACAAGAAGTAAATCTACTGACATATGCAAGATATAGACAAAGCATTCACAAAGTAATCTTAGAGTAGAACATACTAAGCAGCCAGACCAATCAGGCAAGATCTCTTGCAGAAGATGAGCTCAGTCCAAGGAAGCCTGAGACACGAAGGTGAGGAAAGAAAACAGCCATTCCCACATGAAGTTATTCAGTGTCCACTAATACAAGAGGGAAAGACTACTTCAAGAAGTCATGTAGATCTCACCCGAAAGGAAACTGTGTCAATAGGTAAAAGCAAAAGGCTAACTTTGAGAAGGAAACAGTGAATTACTCTGTGCCCACTCAACCTAGAGTTGCCTCACCTAGCAAAAATGTGGAGATAGAAAGATAAACTGTCTGGTTTTCATTCAATAAAGCCAATAATGAAAAAGGGCAGAGGATAAGTGGAAGTAAAGATTAGTAATAACTCAGCCACTGGGCCCTAAGCATGGTACTGTGACCACCACAGTGAGGAGATCCTGGAATCAAGCCAAAATATGAATTAAGTCCTAATGATGAAAGCCCAATGCACATCCTAACCATTAATGATCAGCTTGGAGTGTCTGATATCCTGAGGCATCCTGGAGAGCTGGTACCTGTAGCCAGATATGCCTCCCTCATAAATGTCCTGTGCAAAGGTCAGAATCAGCATTTGAAGATAAAAAGCAGAATATAAATATGGAATACTTTAAGATGGGAAGTGAACTTTTAATTAGCCATTCAAGGGCATCCATAGGAGACAAAAGCCTCTACATTAGCCAGATGATTCAAATCATCATTGAATCTCTATTGAAGATCAATCTCTGTTGATCTAACCAATACCTATTATACAGCTACATGAGGTAGGTAGGTGATGAAAAGGATAGAGCACCAGGCCTGGAATCAGGAAGACCTAGGTTAAAATCTGGCTTTAGCCACTTACTAAGTATATGACCATAGGCAAGTTACTTAACCTTAGTTTCTTCTTCTGTATAATGGGAATAATAATAGTACCTATCTCCCAGGGTTGTTATGAAAATCAAATGAGATAATTGTTAAGTGCTTAGAACAGTACCTGACATATAGTAAGGATTCATGAAAATGTTAGCTTTTATTAAGTACAGACCAATTTTTTCTCAGCTGGAGGGAAAAGGGGGAAACCTAAGGCTGGAAACTAATATTTATGATCTACCAACATTTGTCAGGGAATGGATTCCTAAATCTAAAATTATGATAAATATTAAGGAAGGAAATGTGAAAGGTTTAGAAATTAGTGATCAAACTTGCAAGTAATTTGAAACTCTATATCTTCCAGGTTGAATACATATGGGAATAAAGTGAATGAAGCCAGTATTCTGTACTCTTGATCATGGGTGGGGCAACAGGAAACAAAGTGGGGTATTAAAGGGAAAGCTTTTGGCAGATGACACTCCTCTAAAAATGAGTCTCACATACCTGAAACCTGAGCTTTCCAGACAGAGTCACCAGGAGAAGATCTGAAAGGGGTGGTGAGAGGTGGGATTGTGAAAGGAGACAAATAATAAATATTCATTATGGAAAAGGCCACAGGGAAGTAAAAAAGGTAGACTGGCTTTGGGCAACTGTTTTTTTCATCAAGTACATCTTAGCACAGAGAAGAGATAAAGTAGTTATGGTGGGAGAATATTGGAGTGGTTGATGGAATCATATACTAAGAAAGAAAGCAAACAGCTGAAAACCATCTTTGAAATGGGGAGGAGAGAGAGAGAGAGAGAGTCAGAGATAGAGGAGGAGACAGAGACAGAGAAGACAGAGAAAGAGAATATAGAGAGCAGAACTTTATTTTAGAGTTCTTCAAGGTTCAATGCTGGGCAAAGGCCACTCCAAAAAGAGGTAAATGTCAGTCAAAGGGAGTGCTGGTGGTACTCACAAAGCCCTTTGGCTGCTCTCTGAGTCATATCTAGGTTTCAGCCTGGATTCTGGACAGGACCTGCTTTTCTGAATGTTGTGTGGTAAATTATTGCTTATCTTTGCCTTCTCTTCCCACAGAACCCATCACATTCCAAGGGGAGTGATGGTTCAAGCTTGGAGAAGACAGGAAATACCCTTCAGGATAAAGGCAGTTAAGAGATGCATTTTCAAATTAATTCTTCTCTAATTAGAGAAAGAGATGCTTTACCTCAGCCTTGCTTGGGAGTTTTCTCTCTCAGACTTGCTTTGGCTTAGGAAGCTCGAGAGCTTTGCCAACAAAATATATGATTTTTCTGAGAAACTGGTGATTTTAGGAAAAAAATTTAGATTTATATTTTAGTAAGCTCATCAGGGTGTACAAGTAACTTTGATAGCAAGAGTAAGGTATTATGAATATTCTTCATCTCTTTGTGCAAAACTGAGGGTCTCATATTCTTGATCCAGAGCAGACCCAATCCAAAACCGTTTCAATGACTGTAGGAACTCTGAAGTAAAAGAAGAATTCCAATGAGTATTCTCAACACCAAGATTTGAAGTCCAGCAAATCAAAATAAGCAGGCTAACTCTGATATGAGTTCTCAGAGGAACCAGTCAATGGGGCTCTGGGTTTAGCATACTGGGGTGATTCTAAACCCGTGTATACAGGATATCCATTTGCTCTGCCCTTTAACACTTGAAGAACCCCAGAGGGAACAAAAATTCAGTATATGAAAAAAAAGCTGTCTCTTATTTTTAAACAAAAGTAACAAGCACAATTAAGGAACAGTCTAATATAAAACTTGCTATTGCAGCCATGATGACAAGGGTCAGCAGATTTAATTGAGGTGCCCTGTGTATAATGACCTGAATGATTCAAGCACATCTGTGCTATGTCTCTTAGCACTGGTGTGCTGACTTGCTAGGGAACAATGCTGCATTATTTCAGACATTCTACTGGATAGCAATTATAAGTATTGTGGTCAAAAATGAGAGAAGAAGGAAGAAGATCTGTGGAAGTGACATGTTCACCTACATCTGTTGTCTTTTCCCTTTCAGAACCTGCTCACCTGCCAATCCTACAAAGACTGATTATTTTATCTGGACCCCTCTTCTGAAGTCAAAGGGCTCATAGTTCTCTTCTTTAAATCATCTGGGTTCCACAGACCTGGTTAACTTTGTACCAACATAAACAAGAGCAAGACTAGACGGCTGAAACTATTCTCTGAATCCCCTTTGCAGCTTTTTTCCAGTCCTGGTCACGCCCCACTGGCTTGTATGAGGCTATTTGGGAAGACAAGTTTCCATCACTGAAAAAAGGGAAGGAACATGAAGGAGAACAATGGCCCCAGAGGAGGAATTTCTGTTTGACACGAACAGATGTGCTACCCCAGGAACATCATGTCATTTCAAAAGAGCAAACACCCCAGTTGTTTGTTACACTGCCTATTTACACTCCATGCAGAAGAAGCACACTTAAGAGACTGGCTGTACCACACCTGAGCTTACCCCTACTGGGGAGATGAACTGGATATTCCAAATGTAACCTATTCTATTAGGAATTCATTTGTGGTCCCCGAGATCGCTTCTATTGTACTTTCCTGGTCTGTGTGAAACAGAATGACAGATTTCCTCCAGGATCTGAGTAATCTGATTCTATCGATACCCAGACCACCAGCAACTTCTTGGATGTTGGATGGTTGACTATTAGAGTAACTCAAGTGTTTATCTAATTAGCAATTAGCTCTGTGATGAAAAAATATTTTCCAACTCCAGAAATAACATTAGAAATAGTCATAGAGTAAAACCTATAAGCCAGGGATGGCCAACATAGCAACCCACACTATCAGGAGAGTATTTCTTCTCCGTCACCTCTGCTGGCTGTGTTTGGCATCTGGGGCTTGGTCACCAGATGCTGCTCGAATGACTTAATGCGACGTGTCAAGGAGAAGCTTGCAATCCATAGACCTTCAAAGAAGGCTCGATGGCCCAGCAAAGCATGAAAGTGAGACCCGTACTCCTGAAGCGGAACAGTCTGGATTCAGTGGACTTTGTGAAACAGCCCCACCACCGCAGAAGCAAATCCCAGCAAGTCCGCTTCAAGGAAGATGGAGCTGGTAAGAATCACGCTGGCCTGGCAGAGATTGATGTCCAAACAGACCAAGACTCCACCCTGATGGGGAAGGTACAGGCACCCCGGCACCATCACCTGCCCAACTACTCTCTCTCCTTCCCTGGGTCCCAGAAAGGGGAGAGCATTCGGAACATTGCAATTCAAACATCCCCCAGCCTTAGGAAGCACTTCCCTGTTTTTAAAAGGAAAAAACTCACAGCCAGCAAGTCACTAGTGGAAATGCCCACAGGGTCTAAAAACTCCATCCAAGTCAATGGCAATCTCTCAGAGCAGGACATCATGTCTTCTGATCTTGCTTATTTACGGATCACTAGGCATTTGGATGATGTACCTCACAGAGGTAAGAAAGCACATCCATTTTTTCCCAGAGTGTCCAAGGCACAAAGCAATGGGCCTGTCAGCATCTGCTTTGAAGCAAATGCTCTGGGACCCTCAGAAAAGGTGACGACTTCTATACAAGTTCCTGATGATATATGTCATAGCCCTCCATGGGGTACCAAAGCCCCCACTTACAGCATGGACAGGCCTGTGGAATTAAGCAACTCAATACATCCTTGTGCTAATATGTGCCCAGGGGATGTGAATGGCAGGCTGCCATCTAGTTCAGAAAGGCCCTCCTCCTGCTTGAGTACTGCCAGCGGTGCTCACTCCTTGCCTGGCAGAGATAAAACGGACCCTGAATTGCTTTTGCCCAAAGACACATCTGGCATTAAAGAGCCGGCTCCTTTATCACCTCCATCAAAGGGAACTTGCACTCCTTCACCTCCACAGACCCATAGCTCCTCACCTTGTTTCCTTGGGGAGCACAGACAGGCAGCCCCTCCTGAAACTGCTTCTGACTGTGCTACACCAGCTAATGATCACAAGGACCTAATATCATTGACAACTAGCAACATGACAAAATCTGCTCCCGAGTGTCGGGAGGAGATGGAAAAAAATTCCAGCCACGCAGATCCTTTGGAGTTTAAAAATTGTCTAGGAAGCTTTCACCTCCAGTCTTCTCTCCCAAGGAGTGAAAGCCAACCTCAAACCAACAAAGAGATTAAAGGAATTAATCAAATTCACCTGGCACATGGTGAACTGTGTGACCTCCAAGGGAGACTGCAATCCGTGGAGGAATCCCTGCACTCAAACCAAGAGAAGATTAAAGTCCTTTTGAACGTAATTCAAGACTTGGAAAAAGCCAGAGCCCTCACTGAAGGGTAGGATCAGTTTTGGTATTAAAAAGTTTGTTAAAATTGCATCAAAAAGAAATCCACTTAGAGTAATGGGTTTTAACTGTTTAAAAAAATAAGTCTTAGTAATTCTCAAGGTGTTGTTTTCCTAAACCATTGATCCTAGAAAATTTCAATCCCTGAATAAACTTAAGTAATACAAAACTAGATAGTATATCTTACAACAGTGGGATTTATTTGATACTGAGTCATGGGGGAGTGGGAGGATCATATTGGTTTCCTTAATATTCTCCTCTCAAGGTTTCCTAATAATCTCCTTCCATTGAGAATGAAAAGGAGCTAGACTTGATAGGGTCCAGATTTCATGATCTTTATACAAGTACAATTATATTATACAAATACAATCTGTATGGCACAGTGGAAAGAGAACAGGATTTAAAGTCAGAGGCCATGGGCTAAAACCCCAGTTTTCTTATTTACTATCTGTTTGACCTTGGACAAATCTGTTTACCTCTTAGGACTTTACTTTTTCATTTGCAAAATGAGGGGGAGGAACTAAGATGATCTCTAATGCCTCTTCCAGTTTTTAATTTATGATCATCTATGCGTGTTGAGTCTACAGATAAATCAAAGAGACAGGAAATGGGAAAATAGAACACTTTTCTCTTCCCCACCCCCAAATATTAGTTATGCATGTTTGAATAGGTTTAAACTAGCATTGAATTAAAGGGCACTGAACTTTGGTAACCTATGATCACTCAATGGATCAACGAAAACATAATTAAAAAGCCAATTGAGGTGGGTTTAAGGGATAGTATGTATGTGGGGGAAGATTCTTTCTTGGAAAATTCAATAAAGATATTGTATAAACAGAACAGATCTAGAAGAATAGTATTTGAAGGAAAAGTCATCTATTTCCCTCTCTGTACCTCCCACTTGCACAAAGATCTAGCTCTAGGGCCAAATTAAGGCAGTAATGGCCACTTGAGGTAAGCATCTGTTCCTTTAAGTCAGAATCAATAATATCTTGGAATTGGGGGTGACAATGTGGTACATTAGATAGAAAGTATAGCCACCTAGATTTAATCTCCATGATTCCTCTACCTTTGATATATGACTAAGCAAGATACAATCTCCCTCAGTTTTCTTCACTAAGAATTGGAACTGAGAATACCTGTCTCACCTAACTCACAAGGCTGATGTGAGGATCAAAGAAAAAATCTATATAGATGTGAATATATTCTTTATAAGTTAATAGTATAAAAACATAAGTTTGTCTTAGTCTATTTTGTTTTCTTCATACTTTTTGGTCTTGAGCCACCCACTTTTACCTTAGTCTCACCAATTAAGGCAGGCAGGGTATTGTGCTTTATGAATTGAGCAAGTGGGAAAAGCAACTGGGGGCTCTGTCCATAAATTCACCTGGCAAAATGCTTTGTGTTGCAGGCGTAACTTCTACCGAACTGGCCAGGACCTCAACAACTGCAGCACTTGTCAGAACACAGCATGCATCATATACAGGTACCTCTTTGCAACTCAGGTTGGTGGTTGGCACAGATAGAGCACAGAGGGCCAAGAAACCTTGACTCTCCCAATAAACTCTCCTTCCAGATGCCCAGAAGTCAGACTAGGAGAGTGTAGCTGTTGAATGCATGGGTTTTGAAAACTAGCGTGGGAAACTTCCAATGGCATAATCATATGCCATAGGAAGGTGAGAGCCTGCTGAGGCCCTATCATTCAAAATGCACACTGTCTGTAGGAGTCTTCTTGATTATGCTGTATAATACCCTGGCTGGGTACCAGTGGGTATGTACAGTGTTTCCTTTGGGAGTAAGGTTGGTGTCTCTAATGAAATGGATTTTATAAGAGACAAAAATCAATACTTCTCTAGCTGGGAGCTTGCTTTGAGAGGTAACTGAAATTAAAAGTTACCGATGAGTTCCCAGAAGTGAATCTCTGGAATCTAGTTTTCCTTGAAAATGTATAAACAAACTTCAGCGTTTTATTATCTTCCCACCCCCCTTCACTTAGAGCATACCAACCTAAGACTTAAGCAGGCTGAATCTCATGCGAATTGCTTTGCTTCATTAAATATCAGCATCTATGCAGCAGTTTCATGGGGCATCTTCTCACCAAAGGATCATGTAACCTGCCTTCTTGGGGTACATGCTAATCATACAGGAGCTTTAAAGAGCTTAGGGTTGGGGGACAGGGGAGAAGATGTAACTTGTTCATTATCTCTCTAGAAATCTGTCAACTTCAGATCACCAAGCTCAGCATTTTTATTGAATGACATAGAATTCCATAGAGTAGACAAACAGAGGAGGAAACTGAAGCCTAGAGAAGGGTTTGACTTGTCCAAGGTTAATCAAATAGTAAAACAACAGAGCCAAGATTTGAAGCCAAATGTCTTAACTCCAAATCTATTGCTCTTTCCATTATAGCAACCTAATTGTCTTACTCTAGATCAGGGGTCGGCAACGTATGGCTCTCTAGTCATATCCGGCTCTTTTGAGGGCCAGATATGGCTCTTTCTGCAGGAGCCATAAAGTCAATTTTTTTCAGGCACTGTTGTTACAGGAGCACGCACTGTGAGCACTGTATGGCTCTCACAAAATTACATTTTAAAAAATGTGGCATTTATTGCTCTCACGGCCAAAAAGGTTGCCGACCCCTGCACTAGATGTAAATGAAAATTTGAACTAAAGTATGGCCACCTTCATTAAAATCCTAGTTTGATGCTTAATCATGACATAGAGATGACCCCTATACTCTCAAAAGATATGTCAGAAGATCATAAGCTCCTGTGGGTCCTACAAAACTGCAAAATCTTTGGACATAAGCCCAGAGAGAGACTATATGTTTGTCATCTGAGAAATAGCTTATCTTTTGGAGATCATCAAATTTAGAGACCCAGTGAATCTCCGAGATCATCTAGTCCAACCTCCATATTTTACCAATGACTAAATAAAAAAAAAGAAAAGAAAATGAATTACCCAAGGTCTTATAGGGAGTAGGTGAGAAAACTAAGAATCAAAGTAAGGTCTTCTAATTCCAAACCTAGCACTATTTCTATTAACCAAACTATACATCTGTATTTGTTTTATTCTTCAAAACTGTCACTTCTTATGGCATAATGATATTTCATCACATTCATATACCACATAATTTATTCACTCATTCCCTAACTGATGGACACAC
Source organism: Gracilinanus agilis (assembly GCF_016433145.1). Lineage (NCBI taxonomy): Eukaryota > Metazoa > Chordata > Mammalia > Didelphimorphia > Didelphidae > Gracilinanus > Gracilinanus agilis. Next base: position 367,994,439 of record NC_058131.1, read on the forward strand.
AGGAAGTTTCTACTGTTTTGCTATTAAAAATAATGCTGTTAATTGTAAATAGATAATGTTTTCTCCCCTTCATTGAGATACTTGGAGTATATTCCTTGTGGTCAAATCCTAGGCAAAGTGAATAAAAAGTGTTGTTGCTTTGACTGCATAAAGACAAATTGCTTTCCAAAAGGATTATATTGCTGGGCATGGTGGTGCTAGTTTATAATCCCAGCTACCAGAAAGGCTAAGGCTCACATATCTCTGAGGATCAAGGGTTATTATCTGCAGTGAGCTAAACCAATCAGGTGTTTGTACTAAGTTCAGTATATATATGATGAGCCTTGGGGAGGAAGCCATTAGGTTCCCCTAAGGAAGGGCAAGCCAGAATAGGCTGAAAAACAGAGGTCAAAGCTTCCAGCTGTTTACAGTGGGATTGAGTTTATGGGTAGCCCCTGAACTTCTAGCCTGAGTAAGTAAGTCTTTAAATTTTCTCCCCCAAAATTCACTAATCCATAGTTCCACCAGCAGTATAAGATCATACATATTGCTTCAAAGTCTTACCAATGCTGAAATTACCATTTTAAGTCAACCTGCTAATTTAATGGATGTATAGTGGAATTTATGAGATTTATTTTTGTTTTTATCTATATTCCCCTTATTTTACAGAACTGAACAGTTCTTCAAGTGCTTATTGTTATATCTCATCTCAGAGAAAATCTACTTAACTTGCTATTAGAAATCTGCATCATTTCATTTTATATTTTTCATGCAACGATTTTATCAGAACTACAAAGAGTTAGAAGCTGTCCAATGATCCTCTCATAGACCCTTAAATCTGAAACTAGGGCAATGGCTAGACTTTTTTTATATTTCTGACAGGGGCCATACATAGTTAGAGTCTTCTAAACTACTAACAGAAACACTATCCTCTCTAGGTATTGAGAAGTAAAAAGAGTGGAAACTCAGTGAATTCAGTGTGCCATCCAAACAATAGATTTTAAACACAAAACTGGTAAAAGAGAGTGAAATAGAATAATGACCATTTTCATTCATTCATTGGGGTTAAAATACTTCCTGTAGGAAACCATAAGACTGTGTCCTTTCCTTTCCTTTTCTCTCCCTAAGGCTAAGTACCATAATTAGGGTGGGTTAGATGATATGATTTAAAGTCTAGATACCCAACGGGCAACTTACCTCACATGGTGAGTGGACATTTGAAATTTTAATAATAACATCCACAAAGTTTCCCTAATTAGTTAATACCTATCAACTAGTAGGACAATGAGATCTAACTACATGATTTTCATTACCAATAAGTCAATAAGTAGCCATTTTTTAAACCCTTACCTTCCTTCTTGGAGTCAATACTGTGTATTAGCTCCAAGGCAGAAGAGTGGTAAGGGCTAGGCAATGGGGGTCAAGTGACTTGCCCAGGGTCACACAGCTGGGAAGTGTCTGAGGCCACATTTGAACCCAGGACCTCCCGTCTCTAGGCCTGGCTCTCAATCGACTGAGCTACCCAGCTGCCCCTTAAATAGCTATTTATTAAGTGTTTACTATATGGCAGTCACTATGTTAAGACTAAGGATACAGAGAAAAAGCAAAAATAGTATTTGCCTTCAAGGAGTTTATATTCAAACAGAGGAGACAACATGCAAAAATAGACATATTAAAGATATCTACAAAGAATATGCAAGGTAATCATCTCTGAGGGGAAGACCAATGCAGAAACAAATAGCTAGAACCCAGATGTTGTACTAGAGCAGCTAGGTGGCACAGAGGATAGAGCTCTGGGTTTGGATTCAGGAAAAAGCCAAATTGAAATCAGACCTCAGATACTATGAGACCCTGGGCAAATCACTTAACCCTGTTTTCCTCAGTTTCCTCATCTGTAAAATGAACTCAAGAAGGAAATGACAAACTAGTCCAGTATCTTTGACCCAAAATTCCAAATGGAGTCACAAAAGTCAGACAAGACTGAAATAATTGAACAAGATGTCAGGCTTATGTAGAATTATATTATCACCTCTATTCAAAATGATCTCCAAATCCAGCTTTAATATAACCTTTATTCCAGTTTCACATCAATCAAAATCAATCCATCAAAAAGTATTGATTAAATGCTTATTATGTTTCACTCTATATTTTCTTCTTTTATCATTCATTTAAAAATTTTTCTGTTCCAAATTTTCTTCCTCCCCCTCTCATTGAGAAGACAATCAATATGACATCAATTATATATGTATGTATGCATATATATAATTATATATGTATATGTGGAGTCATTCAAAACATATTTCCATAATAGTGCTAAGCATTATATTAAGTACTAGAGGTAAAAAGAAAAGTAAAAATAGACCTTTAAGGAATTCACTTTCTAATGAGAGATAAAAGGTAATAATAATGTTCATACAAAATATAAACACAGTAGGTAGGAGGTAATCTCAGGGGAGAGATAATAGAATCTGTAGGGATTAGTAAAGACCTCAGGTAGAAGATGGATTTTGAGACTTGAAAGAAGCCATGAAACTAAGAGGAGGTAAAGGTGAGCCACCAGTCCAAAAGTACAGAAGAGAGGATGGAGTGGAGTGTGCAAGGAACAATAAGGAGGCCAGTGTAGCTAGATCCCATGGTCTGTGAGGAGGAATAAAGGATAGGAATATTGGAAAAGTAGGGAAGAGATAATGAGGGTCTTAACCTCCGAAGTTAAGTTATAAAGAGCTTAAAATGCAAAGCAGAGTATTTTATATTCATGCTAGAAGTAATGAAGTGGAATTTACCGAGTAGGAAAGTAGGGTGAAATGGTCAGACCTACATATTAGAAAAATCACCTCGGCATCTGAGTGGAGGAGGTTTAAGAAGGGAGAGATTAGTGGGCAGCTGGGTAGCTCAGTGGATTGAGAGTCAGGCCTAGAGACAGGAGGTCCTAGGTTCAAATCCGGCCTCAGACACTTCCCAGCTGTGTGATCCTGGGCAAGTCACTTGACCCCCATTGCCTACCCTTACCACTCTTCCACCTATAAGTCAATACACAGAAGTTAGGGGTTTAAAATTAAAAAAAAAAGGAGAAGGGAGAGATTTGAAGCAGGGACAATGATTCAAATACTCCAGCAATAGTTCAAGCAAGAGATGATAAGGGCCTGAGCTAGGATGGTGATGATGTGAATAGTGAGAATAAGTGAGGTAAATGAGAGTGAGGAGACCATGAACCTGGATGACTGGAAATGTGGTAGTACCCTCAACAGTGACTAGAGGAGTTTGAGATGAAAGATCATGGGCTCTGTTCTGGACATCTTGAATTTCAGATGCCTGTGAAATATTTAGTTCCAGAAGTCCAAAAGGCAATTGGTGATGTAGCTCAGAAGAGAAATGAGGTTATAGAGATCTGGGATTCATCTGCAAAGAGATGAGAATTGAACAAATGGGGGCACCAATTGAGATAGTATAAAATGAAAAATTAAGAGGGCCCAGGAAAGAGCCTTAAGAGACTTCCAGGGGAAATACCATAAATGAGGAACCTATGAAGGAAACCGAGAATGAGCAGTCATATAGGTAGGAAGAAAACCAGGAGAGAGATGGTGTTATGAAAACGTAACAATTGCTGGCTGGACAGCTCCATCTGACAATCTCAGAATCTTGAAATTCAACTTGTCGAAACAGAACTAATTATCTCTTCCCTCTCTCTTGAACTAACTTCTCCTTCTGTCATCCATATTTCTATAGAGGGTACCACATCCTCCTAAGTCAAATTTGTAAATCATCTTTGATTCTTCCCTTTCCTGTAGCCACTGTATCCAATCAGTTACCAAGGTGTATCTTTTCTGCCTCTACGTCTCTCTCTGATCTGCCCCTCACCTCTATTCTCAGGGTCACCCTAGGAAAGTTTTGATTCATTCTCTTAGTTAAGGCCCTCCTCATCTCATCCCTAAATTACTTTACAAGCCTCCAAATTATGCCCTTTGCTTCCAATCTCACCCCTTTCTCTCTCCATTCAGTTGTCAAAATGTTTCTAAGACATCGGTCTGACCATACCACACACCTGCTCAAATGCTTCATTAGAAAGAGCTAGGTAGTTCAATGGATGGAGAGTCAGGATCAGAGACAGGAGGTCTTGGGTTAAAATCTGTTCTCATACACTTCCTAGTTTTGTGACCCTGGGCAAATCACTTAACCCCAACTGCTTAGCTCTTCTTGCTCTTCTGCCTTGTAAACAATACACAATACTGATTTGAAAACAGAAGGTTAGGGTTTTTATTTTTAAAATTAAAAAAAAAAATTAAAGCCTCAGTGGCTCCCTATTGCCTTATCATCTAGGTCCAACTTATCTTTACTTCCCTTCACTTATTCCATGTTCTAGCCAGGCAAGTCTAATAGATATTCCCTGATCTCAACAGTCCATTTCCTCTTTCTCTCTTTGCCTCTATACAGGCCATCCTCCATTACCGTAGTACCTTCAGTTCAATTCAATTCAACAAATATTTAGTAAGGAGCTCATTCCTAGAAGACTGGTTACCAAGTGATACTTCCTGAGGGGTTACGACAGCTCATGAACCCTTCTGTTAAAGCATGGAAAGCTTACTATCCATGTATCAGTAGAGGGAATACCCACATCAAATGAAATATTTTCTCTATCATTTTCTTTTGTTTCTGGTTTTCTGTCTGTCTCTATGTCTCTCTCTCTCCATCCCCATTCCTGATCCTTGACATGATTAACACAGTCTGTAGACCAAGGAATGGTCCTAATCTTCAAGCATACCTTTTTACAAATTCTTTTTCGAATTCTGCATAAGTAGCAGCATGCAATAAGATGATAAAGCCTTGGGACTAGAAAGTGGTGGTGCAAGTTAACATATTTAATCTGTTGCTAACTTGCATTGTGCCCTTGGCCAACTCATTTCCCTTCTCTGGGATCTGCTTTGTTCATTTTACACTGAGAGGAGTGAACTTGTATGACTCCTAAACTTCTTCCCAGTTCTTTCATTCAATGAGCACAGTGAGTCAGTGGCTTAATTCATGATCTCCCTCATTACCATTCAGAACAACACTATTTTTAAAGTCCCCTCTGTCCCAGAATTTGAGCCACTGCAAAGAAGGGGCAATTAACTTGATGAAAAGAAAGTGATCAGAACAAAATACCATCACCTCAGCAGTGGGATGAGAAGAACTGTCATTTTTACATTTCAAATGACTTCAAACCTTGTGTCACATCCTGGAAAGTAATTTCTTACAAACTAATGAATAAGTGATGAGAAAATGCTTCCTTGGGTCTCGTTAAGCAATGGTCCCCATAATGATGAATGGCTATGGGTACACATTGCAAGACCCAAGGAACATGCAGACATGATGGATTTCTTTGGGGGTCTGTTGCTGGTAAACTAACAATTCGGGAAGCTTATTACTTATTCTTTGATCAGAACTGCAAAGGAACAGTCATTGGACTTTAGTTGCAAAAACTGTAATATCTTTAAAGTGGAGAGGAAAGAGGATTTTTTTTCCTCTCTATATCTTCCATCTGTTTTTTAAGTTTCTGAGATTCACAAGATCTCACAAAGTGTCTAATTTAATCTGCACCTAAATGAGAGCCTTCTTTAAAATATTACCAAGTGGATTTTTTAGTCTCTGCCAAGAACGTCAGTGATTGGTGGCAATCTCCAGAAGTAGTATATTCCATTTTTGAACAAACTCAATTTCTAAGAACTTTTACTTTATAGTGAGCTTATTCTCGTCCTCCTCATCTCCATTTCTTGGCTTTCCTGGTTTCCTTAAAGTGCCAGCTTAATTCCCACTTCCTGAAAGAAACTTTCCCCAATTCCCCTTACTTTCCCCAATTTATCTTGCCCAAATCTTGTGTGTGTGTGTATAGTTGTTGGCACATTATCTTCTTCATTAGACTGTGTGTTCCCTGAGGGCAGCGGCAGTTTTTTGCCTTTCTATGTATCCTCAGAGCTTAGCACAGTGCCTGGCACATAGGAGGATCTATAATACTTTGTGACTGATGGTAACTTTCACAAATTGCTATTAATTCTGCTCTCTTGGGCCAAGCAACAGAATTTTAAACCTCTTGTGCGGAAAAAGGCCTTTAAATATTTAAAGAGTACTTGAGGCTATCATTTACTGACTATCCTTAAATGAGATCATATTTGCAATGGGTTAAGCCCATTGGCTGGGTGTATAGTAGGCAATTAATAAATGCATTTCTCCTTCCTGTAAGTCTTCTCCAAGTTAAGTATTTTAGTATCTTTGCCATTTTGTTCACCCTTTTCTGGATGTTTCATTGACAGTGTTTCAGACTGTCAATGATGCTGCTAAAATGTAGCATGTAAAACTGTATATATAATGTGGTTTAACCAGTGATTAGGGACAATACCCCAGAGTAGTATATCCCACTTTTGGAGGATATGTGCAAACGTGGGTGACTAACTTAAAATATCCATAGTGCCAGGCAACTCTTAAAGAAGCCAAGTCAGTGAGTTCCAACTGATCTGCCTCACAGAGGGACTTTCCTCATTGGAAGTTCCCTATAGCAATGAAATTACAAGTCTAATCCAGTTTGTAAAAAAAAAAAAATAAAATAGATAAAAGATTGGATTAGCTTTTGGGAATTGCTATATCTTATCTAATTATGCAGTTCTGGGGTTTTTTGTTTTGTCCTTTTTTTTTTCAACTGTTTGTGCAAGTGAGTCTTGCAGAGTTGCCTCGGGGCACTTAAAGGCTGTAATTTGCCCAGGGTCCCACAGTCAGTATGTACCAAAGTTGAGACTGGAGCTCTTCCAGACTTCAAGGCTGACTCTGACATTGTGCTGACTCTCATCAAGCTTAATAAGGTATGAAACAGAATGTGCACTGCATTCCCAAGATTCACTTTGAGGACGATAAGGCATTGTTTTCCTAGGAGTTTCTCGGTGAAATGGAAATAGTCATGGAAGGGTAATAGTTTAGCCATTACCCACTAATAAAATTTTAAAGGGGACATTAATTTCTCAGGCTACTTTCCAACAAAAATGGCTCCCTGAGAGCAGTGTCCTGAGGGAATGTGACAAAGGGTAAATAAAATTTTTCATAAGCAAAGGGTAAGGTGGGTATTGTAGGTGGTATCAGCCCAGGAGTGGCATGGAGGATATTGAGGATGGGGATATTGAACAGAAAGGTAAGTTTGCTGAAACTCTGCCTATCTGACATCATTTCCAAGGATTTAGTGATGTCCTCCCTTAGTCCCATGCTGCTATTAGCACTGTTTGATTTTAAAAATGCCTATTTTATAGTTTTATCACTACTATTAATAATAAATATTTATATAGCACTTTGAGGTTTGCAAAATGATAGACAGACAGACAGACAGATAGGTAAGTAGGTAGGTAGGTAGAAAGAGATTCTTATTTGTTCCTCACAATAGCTTGATGAAGTAGGTAATACTTACAAGTTCCATTTTACATAGCGGGAAACTGAGGCTGAAAGAGGTCAAGTGACCTACGGTGATACATCTAAAAATAAAACTGTTTGAGGCAGTATTCGAACTCTAGGTCCAATACTCTTATCTATTCTACTACCTAGTTACCTTAAAAAAAAAAGAAATATTTCTTTCTAAGGAATTACCAAGAAAGTTATATAATTCTGCCTGACTTTGGCTGAATAGATGTGCTTTAAAAGTCCTAACTTGACAGTGGAAGTAAGGGCAGAGACAGAGAAGAAAGAAAGAAAGAAAAAAAAAAAACAAGAGGAAATTGCCAACTGAGCAAACTTGTGTCCTGGTCCTCCCTGTGACCAAGTGAGAAGAGAAAATGAGGCTCCATAACTCCACACCAGGGGCCTCGGTTTGCATTATGCATGACTTCTGGGATTCATTTGTTGCCTCTTTTTTCTCCCACACTTCCTGGCTCCTCCAGCCTCATCTAAGCTCAAATACTGAAATGGAAATCCACCCTGACATTTCTCCTCCAATTAAGGTTAAGACCAATTAAATCCTAATTTTGCTCCCCAATCAAGAGTCCAAATGCTAAGAAAGGCCCATGGCAAATCCCTTAGGATCAATTAAAAACATCTGAACAAAAGAATTGATGCAAAAAAAAAAAATGCTGACCACCATCTCCCACCCACCTCCACTGCAGAAAAAATGTTCATAAATGTGACTGAACAAAGAAATGTGTATGGAGTAAAATGACTGCATCATTCCATAGAGCTCTGAAGAATGCAGGAACCTCTCATTTTCTCAGGCTCTGTGGCCCAAGAACTGCTTCTTCATCCTTATTAGTTCATTCGCTGATAAGTTTAGAAGAACTGCAGAATCACATCATCTCAGAGCTTCAAGGGACCTCAGAGGCTAGCTAGTCCAAATTTGATCCTATCTAGGAGTTCTTTCTATAATATAATGGACAAATAGTCATTCAGCCTTCAGGTGACCTGCAGCCAAAAGAAGGCCCTTACTCCTCAAGGCATCACTCTTTTGGGCAGCTTAAATTTTTTAAACCCTTTTCTTCCATCTTAGAATCAATGCTTTGTATTTGTTCCAAGGCAGAAAAGCTGTAAGTCTAAGCAATGGGATTTAAGTGAATTTCCCAGGGTCACACGGCTAGGAAGTATCTGAGAACAGATTTGAATCCAGGATCTCTTATCTCCATACCTGGCTCTTTGCGCACTGAGTCACTTTGCTGTCTCCGAAGCTTTTTTACCTTGAATCTCAACCTGCCTCCCTGCAATGTTTACCTTTTGCTCCTAGTTATGCCCTGCATGGAATCAAGCAATAGGAGTCCTTTAAGATCTCTTGTATAGGACTGACCTTCAAATACTTTTATTTCCAAAGTCTTCTTTATTTGAGTCAAAATATTCCTACTTGCTTTAACTAATCATGGCCTCAATATCCTGAGTGCTTGCCAATGTGCTCCTAAAATGTGACACCTAAAGCATGATACTAGGCAAATACTATTTTCACATGTTCATTGAATTATACAATTATAACAACAACTAGAATTTATATAGCACATTAATGTTTTCAAAGTGCTTTATATATGTTATCTCATTTGATCCTTACAATAATCCTGTGAAGTAGTTGCTATTATCCCCATTTTATAGATGAAGAAACTGAAATAGGGAGATCAGGACTTGCCCAGGTTAACACAGCTAAAATGCCAGAAGCATAATTCAAACTCGGCCCTTTCAGACTCTAAGACCATTCTCTGTGCACCATTCTTTGTGCTCTCTACCATCTACCACAGCATCCTTTTTTTGCACATGGCAATAATTATGTTTTTTTATTTGGGACTGCCTCACATTGGCTCTGGTTTCAAGGACTCAAGAAGGAGATATCCCCTGGTCTTGGATCAAGGAACTAACTCCAAGTATACAAAAGGAAAGCAATAGATGGTTATAATATAGTTGAGGAAACTAAAGCAAAAGTTTAGGTACTAGATTGAAGTCACACAGTTAGGTGACACTCAGAGTGCTTGAGTTTCCTGTCTATTGTTCAGCTGCAGAGGCATTGGATCTCACTAATCCCTGTCTACCTTGAAGCCATTGCTAGCCAAAAAGATAAGCCATTTAGCTAGAAATGCAATATAAACATGTAGGTTCATGAGTTTAGCTACCAACTGTTAGCTTAAATTATTTAGCACTTTCCTTTTTGGTTTGTTCATGACTTTCCTTTAGCAAGGAGATGGATAGACCATGAGCCCTTCACCCCACCCGAATCACAGTTTTCTCCCTAGGTAGCAATGAAGTTCACAATGGAAACAAATCTCTTTCTAGTCATCATATACATATTTTTTGAAATCTTGTTTTGAGCTATGGAGCAACTAATATTTTATGCCTGGTGCAAGGAGTAAAAATGACAGCTATGCCAAACTGCATTCACATATATACCAAATAAAACAAACTAAAGTTACCTCCTGAAAGGCAGTATTGTATAACCATATAATGACTAGAGGGTGGACATCTGAATCAGGAAATCCTCAATTAAGCTTCTCCCCTGATAGATATGACTGTGTGACTATAAGCAAAACTTCACCTAACTCTCCAGGCCATAGACAACAAGTGATTGGATGAGTTGACAATCCACCCCCATGAAAGGAGATATGATGCTGGGAAACTGATGAAATTACTAATTTAAATCATCCCTAGCTCCCCAGTTTCCAAAAGTGATCTCCAAGGGAAGGAAGTTTAAGATTTGGAATAATGCAAATCATCAATATGGTGGTCATCACCCAAATTCCAGCCTTCATATTCTCTCATCTGAACTGTTCCAAAGCTTCTCAATTGGCCCCTGGTCTTCCATTTCACTTCTTCCCCATTTAATCTTCAAGACAGTTGTCAAATTGATGGTCCCAAAGCACAAATTTGAATATGTAACTCCCTTACTCAAAAGTTCATATGGCTCTCTCTCTTGCCTCCAGGATCAAATACAAATTCTCCTTTGGTATCTAAGCCCCTCATAAGCTGGAACTAGCTATTTTTCTGGACTTGAATCTCAACCTGCCTCCCTGAAATGTCTACCTTTTCCTCCTAGGTATGTCCTCTGGCTTGGACATTGCTTTTCTTCACATATCACACAGTCCAGCCAAGTTAGCCTCCTTGTTGTTCTACCTACAGAATATGCCATCTCTTAACTCCATGACTTTGCACAAGTTATCTGTTTGTCTGAATGTTACTCAGGATGTACTCTCTTCTCACTTCTGTTTCATAAATTTCCTTGCTTCTTTCCAGCTATAGCTCAGGTGCTTCCTGCTTTATGACATATATTTCCATACCTTTGCCCTTCCCACCAGCAGAAATTTATTTGTATTTATTATATATGCTTCATATTTTTTTAGCTGGGTGCATGCTGTTCTTTATACCCACAGAATATAAGCACCCTGAAGTAAGGAATGATTTCATTTTTTGTCTTTATATCCCTAGGAGAGCCTGTCGTTTAGTAGGTGCCTAATAAATGCTTGGTATATGAATGAATGATGCTACCAGGGACCATTGACTTTATTTCCTCTCTCTCGCAAATTGCCTTCTGTCCTTTCTTATCCCCTAAGTCAGAAGCAAAAAAAGTAGGATTTACAGCTCTGGAAATGTATAGGTAATAAAATAGATGGAACTCATTTCAATGCATTAATAGCTAAAGAGTTTGAAACATGACATAAATATTTAAGAAAAAGATTAACGGCATAGTACAGGGACGGCTGTTGGCATGAATGCCACAGATGACCACAAGAAGGCCCTCTTGCATATTCTCTCATCTTACTATCTACTTGACAACCCTAGAATCTTTTTTTTTTAACCCTTAATTTCGGTGTATTGTCTCATAGGTGGAAGAGTGGTAAGGGTGGGCAATGGGGGTCAAGTGACTTGCCCAGGGTCACACAGCTGGGAAATGGCTGAGGCCGGGTTTGAACCTAGGACCTCCTGTCTCCAGGCCGGACTCTCACTCCACTGAGCTACCCAGCTGCCCCCTACAACCCTAGAATCTTCCTCATCTTTCTGTTCTTTCTTCTTCTTTTGCCTTCTGCCTTGCCTTTTTAAGTCAGTATATATGACAAATATTCACTAAGGTAAAGGTGAAGAGAAAGGAAACAAGGATTTATATAAAACCTACTATGTGTCAGACACTGTGCTAAGAGCTTTACAAATGTTAACTCATTTTATCCTTACTCAGAACAGCCCTCGGAGCTATTGCTATCCCCATTTCATAGTTGAGGAAATTGAGGCAGTTAGCAGTTAAATGATTTGCCCCGGATTATACAACTAGTGTCTGGGAGAATTCAGATTTTCCTGACTGCCTCTGGGTACAAAGAGTGTTCTTTTCTGGGACAGGGAAGCTGGAGTTAACATGCCAACTTCTTAGCACAGAGTTCCAGTACTCAAACTGAAATTTATTACCAAGGGTGATGGAGATTTCTGAAGCTCAGTCTCCTGTTTATTTATGGGCTGAATGAACCTGTGAGTCTCAGAAGGCTCATCAGAATACAGATACCCTGGGAGGAAAGGATGAACTTGCCAGCCTCAAATGGCTTACAGTTGTGAAGCTGAAAATTATACTCTATAAATAATCAGGAAACTGGTCATTAGGCAAAAGTTTTAGGAACATTCTCCTTTCAGGCTGGAAGATATGTGTTTGGAGGAGGGGAAATCTCCCACTTTTCCAAACTGTAATTCTTCCCCAAAGGTTTGTGTTTTCAATAAAGTTTTGTTTTCCAAAGTGTCTGCAATTCATCAATATGGACAGAAACCAAACTACCCCCTTATATAGCCATTGATTCTTACAAGCTAATTTAGAAGAAAGTTCCCCAAGGTCAATAAATCTCAGAGCACCTGGGTACTAAAGTAATAGGTGCCATGGAAATGCACTGGCCAACTGGCAAGATAAAAAAGGGATGAGGAGGAATTTGGAAGATGTACTTCCTGCAGGGAGAGAGAACATATTAGTCATTTCTCAATCTACTCATGGGGAAGCTTCATTCCAAATAGTTTATTATTGTTACCTGGCTCCATTTCTCATTTTCAGAAATAGTGTACCCACCTCCTCTTGTATCTGCCTTTATCTCTGAGAGGACCCACAGTTTGTCCTGATAGCGCATAGAAAAACTGAACAAGGGCATCCAGAAAGGGCAAATGCTTAGAGGGACACAAAGTCCCATTATTATCCTCAGAAGAATAGGCTCTGGGTGTAGAAGTTCCCCTTCCATGTTGGTGAAGAGAAATATATGGTATTAAAATTTCCAGGAACTTGAATTTAAAAACCTATAGTCCTGTGTTTTAGAAAGTTTCACAAAAGAGGCTGGTTTTGACTGAAATAAAGTTATCTCCATCAGTTCTCCAAGCTTTAGTTCATGGTGGAATGGGCTTCTCAGGAACTCTGACTTGCTTTTATCTCTGTGCTGGAGCAGACTCCCTAAGCTTGGATTCTTCAAAAAAAATCCCATTTACAGTTGAAAATGATGTCCATTTTATCACCTTGCTTTCTCAGGGCACTAATTATCTTGGCCTGATTTGATCCAGTTTCCCTCCTGCTGCCTCTAAATCTCTTTGAATTTAAGTACAGGACAAATTACTGTCTTCCCCACTCCCCTCCCTTCACCAAATCAAATGCTAATACCTTTGCTATCTCCTTAGCCAGCTGATGGTGTGATGGGAATCCCAAATGTGACAATCTCACAGGGAAGTAACATCATAGTTGAGAGAGTCCTTTGGAAACTTGAAGGTGTTATATTAGGTAAACTAATTTTACTGTGGCAAACCTCTGATTCTAGTTTATTCCAGTATCCTTTCTTTTTTCAGAACATGTTCACTGTCCAGAACTCAAGTCTCTTCTTATTCTTCTGTCTTTTATATTCCAAGTCCTCTTTGCAGTTTGCTTTCCCACACTCTTCTTGCATGCCCAAGCCATGGGATTGTGGTTCATCCAACTGTGGAGAATTACACCTCTGCTTTCTAGAGCAATGACTGATTTATTGTGTATATATACAATAATGTATTACTTAAACTGTCTTGGGAGGTAATAGAAAGGATCAGCAAGGATTTCATTCACTCTCAGCTTGCATTCCGACCAGACTAAATAGCCCCTACCTCCACACCCCTTATACTAACCCTGCCATTCTCAAAGGGTTCAGGTTCTTAGAATATGAGAGTTGGAAGGAGCCTCAGAGGTCAGTGTAATCCAACTCAGTGATCATCAGCATCTAGAAAGCACTCTGTAATATTCATTGATGACAATGATGAATGTCAGGAGGGTTCAAAGCCCTTTGACCACAGGCAATCACATGGATCCAGGCTTAGCCAGCTTTGCACAAAGGTAAGAAGATGGCATGCACAATACAAATGATCTGTCTCAGGGATTTCTTAGAAACTTTATGGCTTTTTAAAGATCATTTCCATTCTATTTCTCTAACTCAAGCATCATCTATAATGAAATGTAAGATGCTAAGACAATGCTGTCTTGTGAATGGGAACTGGATATGGAATTAGGAAGACAATTTCAAGTCTTCTCATATACTTACTAGCTGTGTTACTCAGGGGAAGTCACTTGACCTCCTCTGGGAAAGTCATCTCCTCTTCATTTTCTTTGACTCCATAATGAAGGATTTTGATTTAATGGCTTCTAAGATCCCTTCCAAGGTAGCTAGATGGTGTAGTGCAGTGGTTCCCAAACTTTTTTGGCCTACCGCCCCCTTTCCAGAAAAAAATATTACTTAGCACCCCCTGTCACATACTATCACCGCCCCCTTACAGTTATTCACCACCCCCAAATGCACCTGTGGCCATTGCTATCTCCCTGGATCGCTGCAGCACCCACCAGGGGGCGACGGCACCCACTTTGGGAATCACTGGTATAGTGGATAGAGAGAAGGACATGGAGTCAGGAAAACCTGAGTTCCAATCTGCCTTCTGACATTTAGCTGTGTGACTCTGGGCAAGTTAATTAACCCTGTCTGTCTCAGTTTCCTCATCTGTTAAATGAACTGGAGAAAGAAATAACAAGCCACTCCAGTATTTCTACCAAGAAAACTCCAAATGGGGTCACAAAGAGATTCATACACAACCGAACAACAATAGAGATCCCTTCCATCTCAAAATCTATAATTCTTTGATACTAATTTTTCAAAGGTACTGCTTAGAAGAAATCTCTCTCTCTCTCTCATACCACTATCCAAAGCTTACTCAGAAATTACTGAAGAGGTTAGCAGTTCTCAGTCAAAGAACAAAAACAATGTAGGATGTTGGAAAGATAGTGGGACCTGAGGTAAAAAGGCCAAGTTTCAAATACCACCTGATATTTTACTAGTTGTGACCCTATCTAAGTCACTAAATCTCTCTTACTCAGTTTCTTCATCTGCAAAATGTGGATAATAATTATTCCTGTAATAAGTGTTGTGATGTAAATGAGGCCCACTTTGGGAATCACTGCTATAGAGCATGGTTTAGTGTTTATGGGACTAGCCTTAGTGTTGAGAAATCCTGGTTCCAATTATACCACTTATAATCAACAAACATTTATTAGAGAATAGATGAAATGGTAAATAGTAGATGGTCTTGAAGAGAGAAATCCCTGGATTTAAGTCCCATCTTTGACATAATCTGGTTATGAGATTCTGAGCAATTTACTTAATTTCTTAGGACACAAGGCAAATGTCTAAGGCACCAAATTGCAGAGTCAATGCCTAACTAGAAAGAATTTCCCCAAATGAGAATCTTCTTGATCATTGAAATCACAGTTATAGTCTCCCCACAATAAAAGAAATCTGAGAGAGATTTTACTAAATCATACATAAAAAACATTACCCTATATAGAAATAAATCTGCAATTAAAAAAAGTAGAACACAATATTGTTACACTGCTAATAGCTAGGAAAAATAGAATCCTATTGTCTACCTATACCTGCCTGAGAATACCCCTACAACAATTTATGCATTTAAAATATTAACCCTGAGAAGGGATCTATAGGCTTCACCTTACTGCCAAAGGGTTCCAGGACACAAGAAAGGTTAAGAACTTCTGCTCTAATCCAATATCCTAACTCCTGAGATTTTGTACCAGATCTCTCCTAAGTGGCACTGGGAATAGACTATTGGACCTGGAACCAGAAAGGTATGAGTTCAAATCTAGCTTTGGATAGCTGTATATAAACCTGGGCAATTCATATCATCTCTATTTGCCTCAGTTTCCTGACTGATTACATTGGGATAAAAACAACACCTATCTCCCAGGGTTGTTTTGAGAATCAAATGATATAATATTTGTAAAGCAGTCTAAAAACCTTGAAACACAATCTAAAATGTTAACTATTATTGTTGTTACCACTCCACTCAAGTTTCATTTTGCCACAAAACCTAGACTAAACTCAAACACTTTACTTTAGAGGAGACATCAAAGTCATGCTTTAATCTTGCAGAACAGAGAGCTCATTCTTTACACATAAAGGTTGACAAGAATACCTTAGGTGTGAAGATATTCCTATCAGGGTGACTGGAACACTCCCAACAGGGCATTGGGACCCTCAGAGCCTGCAGGTACCCTTTTGCAAAGACTTCTGATGCCAAGCCTTTCCAACTTTATAATACAGAGGTCTTGCCAGGACTTGATTCAGTCTAGCAGAGGTTGGTTGAATAAAGAGAGAGACCTGAATGGAGCCTGCTGCCATTCTCCACCCTCCCCACCCAGAACTTCAATGTGAGAAGCAAATGAAAGTAAAGATCCTGCTCTTCTTATAAAATCCGATCTGTGCTTCCCTTCAATTCAGCCAAATAAATAGCTGTTTTTCAAAGTGGGGGAAAAAACTGACAATTTCCCTTTATGTTAATAAAATTGCCTTGGCCCAAGAAAAAAATAATCAATTTCACAGAGCCACATGTGTTTCTCTCTAGTCTGTTATTTACCTAGCTTTGAAAAAGAAATTTACTTTCAATGCTTGTTAAATTATCAGAATCATGGAGAAGGAGGTATAATGGGGGTTATCTCTCAAAATTATTATTTTACACCATATTATATGTTATTATTTTATATTATATTATAAGTGATTATAATCATATCCTGCTGTGAAATCCCTTTGCATTACTGAAGGGTCAGTGTTTCCATAGAAACAGATTGCTTTCTTCCCTAAACTTGCAATGAGGGGATGAGTAGAAAATATCAATGACATTCATGGCAGAACCAAGAGGACAAAATAAAGAGGTGATGCTTGAGCCTTGTCACACACAAGAGGAGAAAGAGGGTGTTTGGTGGAGGAAGGACCAGGCAGGAACACTGTCTTGTTCTGATAAAGAATAGAGTTGGTGTCTCTCTACCAGTTCACTTATGCCCCAGAATCTAATAATTAGATTCTTGCCAGTCCAGGGTGAGTTAGATGGAGTGAAGAAAAGCTTAAGATGGCCCCTCGCCCTGCAGCCTGGGGATGATAATAATAGCATTGATACCTCACAAGCCTGGTGGGAGGATGAAATAAGATAATATATGCAAAGCACTTTGCAAACCTTAAGGCAGTAAAAATGCTAACTATTATTATTACCAAAGCCTTTAAGAATTTATGACTTTGATACAACCTAATTAAGGAGACAGGCATATAGAGCAGGTTGTTTTCTAAGAAAAAGGCAATATGATATGCTCATATGAACTAGATCCTCCAGTCCCTGCCACATAAAAAAGAACCACCTAATTAAACCATTTTTTGTCAGATTAATGAATTGCAACCTTTTGGTAAATTATGACATCCTAGGGTTTCAAATTCTCCAGTAACAATTGTTGATCAGAGAGGTTCATGAAGGGACTTATGAGAAAAAAAAAACTAGCCACATTCAGAGGAAGAACTGTGGGAGGAAAAACAGAAAAAACAACAGCTTGAACATATGGGCTGGTGGGGATATTATTGGGAATGTAGACACTAAACGATAACTCTAGTCCAACTATCAATAATATGAAATTAGGCCTTCATCAATTATACATATAAAACCCAGTGGAATTGTGCATTGGCTAAGTGGGGTTAGGGAGGTTTGGGGGAGAAGGAAAGAACATGAAATATGTAACTAGGAGCAAATATTCAAAATTAAAATTAAAAAAAGGAAAAAAAGAACATACTCGTGTACACATGCATGTAAAGTAATATCATGTGTGATGTAGTTGATAAAGGATCAGCTTTGAAGACAGGAGGACCTGCTCCTGACATGTATCAAGTTGTCAGTTAATCTCCCAGGGTCCCAGAAAAATCTCTAAGATTATAAGGGAAAAAATACTTCCCTGGTTGGCATTAGTAAATAAAATTTTTTCACCTAAATTATCTATCCTACTAGATAATTGATGGATAGATAGATGGACAGACACAAACAGATCGATTAATGAATGAATGGGTAGGTGGATGGATGGACGGATGGATGGATGGATGGATGGATGGACAAAGAGATAGAAAGTCAGATGAGTAGATAGATCTGTGTGAAGTTGTGATATCAAAACACATTCCCAGTCATATAAATCATGCATATGCTGTATTATACATGTGAGTACATGTATATAGGTATGTATGTATACACATATACACAAGACTAAGTACCTACAATAAAGCAGTATCTTATATAAAGTAAAGGAAACTCTGGTAAAGAAACGCTATGCATATTAGGTAGGTGTTCCATCAGTTACAGTCTTACAGATTTTCCTGCGGCATTGAGAGGTTATGTGACTTGCCCAGGTCTCACATAACTAGTAAGTGTCAGAGGCAGGATAAGAACCCAACTCTCTCTCTCTCTCTCTCTCTCTCTCTCTCTCTCTCTTTCTGACTCTCTCTCTGACTCTCTCGCTCTCGCTCTCTTTCCCCCTCTTTCCACCCCTCCACCGATCCATCCATCCATTCACTCATCCACTAATCTATCTGATCTATGATCTATCTGTCTAGCTATCTATCCATCTATCAATCTACCTAATATCTACCTATTCCGTGTTTCATAAACTATATATGTGTGTATATACATGTGTGTATATTCATATACACAGGCACATATGTTTACACATGTGTGTATCTGGGTACATATTCATGTGCAGGTATATATATATACATGGATACATATACATGCATCTGGCTGGATGGGGATGGAGACCAGGATCTCTCTGTTTCTGTCTCTCACTTATAATGTTAAGTGATGAAAGAGAAGGAGGAAGGTTCAATCCCAACCTCTGATACATATGGTGTGTATGTGTATGTATTCATATGTTTGTGTATGATGACAAAACATGTCTGTGACTAAACAAGTCTCTTAAGTCTTCAATACCCCAGGCTACTATTTAAGATTATGGGTCTTAAAGGTTCTAAGTTCTTTACCAGGAACTCACTATACCAATAAATTCACAAGCCCATTAAATATATATTCACACATACACACCTTTTTTCAGTACACATAAATACATATGTGTTTATGGACAAATACATTTATGTGTATATTGTTGTGAGAGAGCAGACATATAGCTGCCCAAGTAGAAGTTAGACAAATGTAGAAGAGATCATCCATTTATTTCCAGGGTGTCCCAAACAGAAATTCGAGGGAACACTGGTCTAAATGAAGACAATCTGGATTCACTTGGCACTCTTGATGTGAAATTTGTCTCTCTCCTTCCCAGGGAAAACAGGCAACCGCTCTGGAGAGTAGTACTATTTAAAGAGCCAGGGTATCTGTGAATGTGAAACTACTCTTTTTGAGACCCATGAGTGTTCACACTATTAGAG
The DNA here is from genome assembly GCF_016433145.1 of Gracilinanus agilis. Taxonomy (NCBI): domain Eukaryota; kingdom Metazoa; phylum Chordata; class Mammalia; order Didelphimorphia; family Didelphidae; genus Gracilinanus; species Gracilinanus agilis. Next base: position 368,013,596 of record NC_058131.1, read on the forward strand.
GGGGTGTGAACTAGAAAGATCAGCACCTTCCTGATGTAATTTCTCTCCTCAGTTCAGGTTAACATGAACAGAAACTTTTTTCTCTCCTCTAAATGTGTAAAGTAGGATGGAGGTGTAAGTTGAGGGGAGGACAGGACAGAAGGCAAGATCAGAAGAGGACAATGGCATATGTGCTGAGAGTTCAGGAATGGGTACTGTATCCTGAACTATTTGTACCTGCCCACTAGGAGAGACAACAGCAATGTCTGGATTCGTTCTCCTGGCCAGGACTTAAAAGTATTTTAGATATGGCTGGCCAGATTAATGAAGGTCATTTCATACTGTCTAACACAAAAGCCAGCAGAATCGTCAACATGGTGCAAGTGGCAGAGTTCGTCTCAGCTCTGCACTAAATACTTATGTGATCATAGGCAAATCACTTAACATCTCTGGGCCAAGTATAAAATATGTAAAATATGAAGGTTGAACTGGATGATCTCTGAAGCAGCTCCCAGCTCTTCATTTAAGATTCTATGAGAGTCCAGAGAATGAGTGTCAAAATGAGTAGAACAGATTAAACGTGCTATAGGAGAATATTGTTTAGAGAAAGAAATGAAGTGGCATTAGCTTAGTCACTAAGAAATACTGTTTTGTTTTTAATCTACCTCAGCCCTCAAAAGGGGACATTCCTGAGTCCCTCAAGCATGGGTCCATTCTCAGTCTTTTCACATCCAAACCCTTACCATATGCCTATGGCTCAATGTGGAAAAGCCAGGGTAAAGCAGAAAAGGAGAAAGAAAAAAGCCAAAGCGAAGATAATTTGGGTTTTAAAACCAGCTATTTAGAAGTATGGAAGGAAGAAAAGCCCATAGGCTGAAATGACATTAGTCCAGCCATCAAAAATACTTGTCCCTTTGATCTCCTTACAGGAGGAAGTTCTCACATTTCAGAATGCTAAGTGGCAGGCCGCTTTGATGACACTTTATTACTCATGCATGACTAGTATTAAGGCTTTTTTTGGGGGGAGGGAGGTTTCAGCAGCTAGTCCTTGAGTGCTAACTCTGATTCTGAAGGCTCAGTTTGAAAAGGAGAAATATGAGGCTACAGATCAGGGTAAACTATGATGACAGCCTCTTTTTAAGTCTTTGGCCATGTGTGAAAACCCTGTCTGATCAATGATGGAAGCAGGAGTATCTGAAAGCATGGCATATCACAAAGTAACAAGGAATGTCTTTCATATATTGCCATTTAAAACATTTCATTTTCCTACTCATTAGCAGAGAAAAAAATGTCATTTCCTCAACACATACTTCACAAATCCATCACATAGCCCAGAGTGAATTAAACACTTCCACTGACACCCCACATCCCACATCCCCTAAGACCCAACCATGGCTATAAGCTTAAGAGTTCTCCAGGCTGTTTCCTCATTTTTAAAAGGAGGGGTTTGGACTACACGACCTCTAAGTTTCCTTCCTGCTCTAGGTCTATGATCTGATGATTTCTTTATTTTTCCACCGTTGCCCTACACCCATCTCTAGAATCAAGTCACTTTTTTTTACTGCCCTCTATAAAACTCATATTCATTCTCATGTTCTCTCACGTTCTCATACACTGCTTTTTCTCATGCTGTTTTTCCTGCCTTGTTGGCCAAATCATTTCCTCGATACTTATTTTCCTATCCTTCAAAGTACAAGTCAGTTTCTACTTCCTCCATGAAGCTTCCCCTGACTATACGTTCACATACTGATCTTTCCTTTCCCTGACTTTCTTCTCTCTTCTTCCATAGAACATAGAACCTCAAGATCATTGTCCTAAAGCTGAAAGAGCCTTCAGAGGCTAACTAGTCCAATCCCTTCATTTTGCAAATGAGGAAACTGAGGTTAATTTATGACTCCAAGGTCATATAGACAGCATACTACAGAGGAACCTAGATTCTCAGATTCCATGGCCAGAGCTCTTTCCATTGTAGTCTCTACCATTCATTGGGATACTTTATTAAATATTGTCCTATATTATTAGAAATTGTTTCCTGAGCATATATCCTGAATCTCCAATCAATATGCCAGCTTCTCAAATATAGACATGATATCTTAGAATTATGTTGGCTCTTCATATTGCCTAGCAGAGTGCTGAAAGCGAAGCCTTAGGTATACATGGTAGGTGGGGTATAAATACTCCCTGGGTCAAATTTATTACTCTTTTCTCTACTTTTGTTTTATTTTGTTTTCAGTGTAGAATACGATTTTCGACAGCAAGAAGGGAGGTTCCATCAAGTCCTAAGTAGTCTGGACCAAGTAGAACCACCACCAGAGACAGCTCCACCACCAAAGTCGCCAGCAGAGCCTCCAGCTCCTGAAAAACAGGACTTACGGAGGAAAACCAAAAAGGTGAAGAAGAAATGTTTCTGGTGGATTTGAGCTTGTAAGAGCACTGCACTTCTCAAACGCCTTCCCAAGATGGGGAAGCCAAGTGCCAGGTCCTCTCCTGCTTGGTAGTCAAACCATTCAAAAGACCACCAAGGTCATCCTAAGAGGTGTGTACCACCACACGGACCTAATCAGAAATGTGGCAGGCAGACCTCAGCAGGTTTGGGACCAATCACCTAATGGGACTCAGTGGCAGAAGGAGCAGATCTCACTTGCTAAAGGTTTTACAGATACTCCAATTCTGACTTGCAGAACTTCCTTTCAAACATTTATTTTCATAAGGCAGGAAGAAGGTTGCCAGCAGCCACTCACAAGCTTTCTCATTACCCCAGTACCCTACATTGACCCACTCACCTACACCATGAATATAAACACTCTCTGACCTAAGCTCACAGACAGGAAAAGGCAGTAGGTTCAGAGATATGAGGGTTCCTGAGGGCTACTTCGGTGTGCTGGGAAAATAAAATGCTCCAAACAATAGTTTCCTGAGACATCAGCAATACTTAAGCACAAAAAGAGGTCAAACTGCATGAAAGCCCTAAAAAGTTGGTATTTTCTCATTCCTTAATTAGAAATTTGAACCTAAATTATTAAATCATATGATGATACTGAAATGTTATTAGGACTTGCAAAAAGGTCCTCATTCTACACACACACACATACATATACATACAGACACACACACACACACACACACACACACACACACACACACACACACATACCCCAAAAGCTTTGTCAGGATTATTACTGGTTTCCCATTTTGACATCCAGTGAATTTTCAGTAAATAAAAATGGTAGAGAAAGGATAAGAAGGATTTGTGGCATGACCCTCATTCCTCTATGCCCTCTATTTCACAGATCCTCAGGGTTCCCTTGACAAGGTCCTCCTTCACAGGAGGATCTGGAATGAGGTGATTAGGTTAATTATAACACTCCCAACTCCTTTCAGGCTCCTTTGTAACAAAAAAAAAAAATCAGTTAAGTAAAACCAGCCAGTATGGTGGTTGAATACAACCTTTCCTGCCAGTAGAATGTAAGCTCCTTGTGGGCAGAGACTGTTTTGTTTTTGTATTCCCAGCACCTAGCACAGTGCCTTGCACATAGTAGGTGTTTAATAAATTGCTATTGAACTGAGTTGGCTGAGGCCTCAATTAAATCCCCGTAAGATTTTTCAAAAACAATATCCAGTGCCACAAAAATCAGTTGCCCCTACCCAGGTATTCTGGTTTTGGGGGTATTGTCAATTTTACAATAACTCATCATATGTTCAGCTATTCCAGTTGCCATGCCAATAATTTCAAATCAGATTCATGATCCTGAAGTTTATGAATTTGAGGCTTATACTTTCACAATGAGTTAGAAATGAGAGCTTGATGGGAAGAAGTTGCAGAATTTGGAAGGGAGATATATTTCCTATTTCTACTAAGCTTTGATTTCTTATGAGTACCCAGGGCTAATTTCCCCCCAGGCTCTAAACCTGAGAGAACAATCTAATTTAAATTGTGGACAAAACCTTTCAAAAGAATATAATTAGATTTCTGCTGCACATTCATGGGGAGTGAAGAACAAAGGTCAGAAAGACACCTAACTAAATTAAATCCAATGGCAGCTTGTTGAGGTAGTCATGTCCCAATCTGGGGGAAAAGAGACTCAAATTGTGGATAAGCTATGAAGAAACTATTCAATGGTCTGGTGTCTCCATCACCATTGGGCTCCTAAAAGGCCAGCTGCAGAACCATGTTGGGGAGTTTCTGGGAGGAGAGTCACCTACCCATGGTTGTATATAGGAAGCAGTAGCCCCTCCCCAATTAAGGCCTGTTGAGAAAACTTTACCAACAGTGTGTCACCTTCCCACATCACAGCAGTGCAATCAACAGAGCCATTTCAGTGGGAGGAGGAAAATTTCAGGAAAGTTGCCAAGAAATCTGAGATTGTGGAATCTGAGTGTTGCTGAAGCTGCTTCTGTCTTGATTCCAGAGTAGTGTCTAAACTCAAAGAGATCCTAAAAAAGCCCACAATACACAAATAAAACCAATGAACATTATAAGAAATATGCTTATTATATATATATCTCTCTTCCTAAAGCTACATTTAAACATAGCAATAGCTAAATGTCACTAATACTTATATCTGTATTTTGTATATACAGCCAAATCTCAAATCCCACCTATGAAAAGATCAATAATATGGATAATCCAAAATTATATTTAATCAAAAATTCAATTATACTTGGTTTTGGAATAAGTGTTTTTTTTTTGTAGTGCACTTGCCATCTTAATTATTCTTTGTTTAAGCTAATTTTTAAATGTTTCTTTTTCATCTGAATACTTATCAACTATATTGCAGCAGGCTGACCAAGAAATAAGCTGAATAATTTAAGGAAGTCAGCCTGGGAGTCTACCTTTCTAAGTGGATAACACACACTTGTAGAAATGACAGCTTATGGTATGATACCCATTATACATCCACATGTACACAAGTCCATTAGACCCATATATGTGCTTTATTGCAGGAGCTCAAGTAGCCTCACAGAACATAAGGGGATCAGGACTAAGTCCTGAAAACCAGCTAACAAAAAAAGAACAGTAAGGTGATGAAAGGTTCGGTACCAAAGCACAGTCCAGGTGTTCCTGGGACCTGGTTCTGGAACAAAAGAAGGGAGTTCCTCAGTAACAAGCCTATCACAATCATTGAAGTGAGATGAGCCTTGTCACAACTTTCCTTTTCGACAGGTAAAATGGTCTCTGAATTATTCAAAACTCCTATTAAAACAGTAAAAATAATAATAATAATAATAATAGCAACACACAGAAACCAAAACCCCTACTTATCTCCTTGCAGGAAGACAGCCCTTCTCCACTGTAAAATAATGTATAGCATCTGCCACCATGATTCTACAGAAATACTACACTTGAAGTTACTCTGTCTGTTTTATGGGAGAAAGATCCATCTAGCAAAAAATTCTTTTGTCTGAGAGAGAGGAAACATGGAGTGACACCAACACATTCTACAACACAGGAGTTTCCATAGCTACTTTCTCCGTAGTGGAATAAAAAAGATCATTCACTCTACTTGGTACTTAAAGCTAGCTGCTCTATAGAGCACCTTCTTTAAAATGATGTACTAATGTAATGTTTTGTAAATTTCTAAATGGTTTTAAATGGGATATTATCTTTTTCAATAAACTTACATATTTTTCTTAGGTTTTAAGACTCATTTACTAGCTCTGAACATGCTGACCCTATAAAATGTATATCTGGGAAAGAAAAAAAAAAGTATTAACTTCCAATACTGGCATTCAAGATCTGGCTCCAACCTACTTTCCCAGGCTTCATGTACTTTGTGTTTCAGTCAAACTAGATCGTTTTGTCTCCTGTCCTTGTCTTGGCTTCTTCCATCTCCATACCTTTGCCCACACCATTAATCATACCAGGAATACAATGAGCTACCATTTTATCTGTAAAATCCCTTGCTTCTTTTAAGAACCAACTCAGGAGCTAACTTGTGCCTAAAACCTTCCCTGATTCACTTTAGTGCACTTACCCCCAAATGAAAGTGATCTGTCTCTCTCCTAGGAGGGGGACTTTGCCTGGACTTTGCCTGGACCTCCCCCCTATGCTTATCTCACTGTCCCTTGTAGCAGAGTGATTTATGTACATGGCATACTTCCCAGAAGACTGTGAGCTCCATGAGAACAGAACCTACAACATATATTTTGATATCCTCATCCCCTTTGTACAAAGAAAGTACTCCAGGCCTCTGAGGATAAAGAATGTTTAAGACTGACAGTGCCAATCGGTGACCTGAGAAGACTCAGAGACAGTGGCACTGATATACCCATTCTGGACAAGTTTTTACCTTTGGAGTGGAAAGGGGTAAGACCTGAGCAGCAAAATATCTATAGCAGTTTAGTCTCTTATAAAGAAGACATATAATAATTTTTCATTAGCCTGTAGTGCAGGGGTCGGCAATGTATGGCTCTCGAGCCATATCTGGCTCTTTTGATGGCCAGATGTGGCTCTTTCTGCAGGGGCCATAAAGTCCATTTTTTTTCAGGCGCTGTTACAGGAGCGCACTGCGAGCACTGTATGGCTCTCACAAAATTACATTTAAAAAATGTGGCGTTTATGGCTCTCACGGCCAAAAAGGTTGCCGACCTCTGCTGTAGTGGGTCTGGTTTCATAAGAGAGACATAAATTCCTTGGGGAAAATTACACAGGTGATAAGAATTCACAAGCTGCCATTTCAGAAGAGTTACCACAGAACCAACCAAAGCCATGATAGGGAAGCTGCTTGAATACTGGACTTGGAATTGGGAAGACCTGAGTGCAAATTCTGCTTCTGTAACCTATTACATGTGTGATCACTTGAAAATCACAACCTCTCTAGGCCTAAGTTTCCTTATCAATGAAATGAGTCCATGACCTTAATAGCCTGGGCCGTCTGGAAGGTAAAGGTATTGTTATAACCAGTGAAATAGCATAATTTACCCACATCACATAACAAGTAATCATGGAATGGAGTCAAGAACCCATATTGTTGGGAAAAATCTGGGAGTTTGGCTGAGCAAAGTTAGTTCTTCCTTGATGAAGATAATCCCATCATATATTTAAAGCTTTAATTGACCTTAAAGGCTATGTAGGCCAATTCTCTCATTTTACAAATGAGAAAACTGAGGCCCAGAAAGATTAAGTGACTTGTCACACAAATAGTAGGTGACAGTAGTAGATTTAAATCCAGTTCCCCTCACTCCAGGGTTCTTTCTTCTTCCCTGCCAGTATTAGGATATAATTTCATTAACCAAGCTGAGATTTCAATATAAACTTTACTTGAAGAAGTCTCTTTTTAAATTCCATGCCTGGAAGCTTGCTATATGCCAGAGAGGTGGGGGGTGGCGGGAAAGTTTTTTGGTTTTGTTTTCGTTTTTTCCCTAAAGGAAAGAAAGACAATGATTCAATAGGCAGAGATGAGCTAGATGTTTGGAGCATCAGTAACAGCAAATATTGGGACAGTTCTATATTCAACATGTATCCTCTCTCACTAGTGTTATTAGGCTGCCTGAATGAGGCTAGTTCTAACTTTGATGCATAACTGTTTAAATCATTCACCTCACCCAACTGCCAAAATTATTTGCCCCATTTGGCAGAGAATTAAGAAATTTCTGCGTCACCATGTAGTTATTGCACAATTTCCAGTTCATCCAGGCTTTTTTGAACTAGTTAATGCTCCCAAGTTTTCTACCTAGTATTAATCAAACTCCATTCTGAAGTTTTCCAAACCCCAGTTTCCTTCCCTACTATAAGCATAAGATCATAAACTTAAAGTTTAATGGGATGTCAGGAACTACTCAGTCCAAACTCTTTAGTCTACAGACAAGAAAATTGAGACCCAGAGATCTTAAATGATTTGAAGAGCCTAGCTCTCTCACTTCACACTATACCTATGCTACCATGAATGTTAAGCATAGGGCTTGGTCCCAGAATAAGAAGCTAGAAACCAGAGACTTTATTCTGAATTTTGTCAAATCAGGCATGACTCTGGCCAATGCCACAGTTTCCTCACTGATATCTGCCTTCCCCTGCATATAACCTGACACTGTTCCTACTGCTCTTTTCTTCATTTTTGTGCATGAGACAATCCTAGAAGACTAGCTGCCCTGTCCAGTACATTTATCATTGACACTGATTGTCCCAATTGAAACTCATTTCAGGACAACTGATTGACAAAATTAAAACCCAGAGTGCTTTGTACATTTCACCAACATATTTCCTCACTGTATGTGAAAGAAAATGAGTTTTGAAATTAAAGCAGATTGTTAACTATTTTCTCTGCTATGTTTTTCATTAAAATTACAAGGCTTATTGAAGGAAACATACTCTCAGATGAAATACTTTTTAAATGAATCTAAAGGTCCATTTTCTAAAGAGGCATTTTGAGGAGTTTCAGGGGGAAACCTTATTTTCACTTAAACCCAACTGAAATAAAAACATAAAGCAACCACACCAGTTATCTTTTCGGAAACAAATAAAGGCTTATATTATTGAAGTATGAGAAAGAACTTAAATAAGGTCTTTGGTTCTTTAAATACACCATGTTAAATTTCATCCCAACAAAGCCCAGTCGTCCTCATAGAGAAAACTCTATTCTTCATCATCAACTTAATGCTATGACCTCCACTCCACATCTGAATTTAGCTTTAAAAAAATAACACGGGCATTTCATAGATAGTACATGGTCACAGTGACCCAAAAATTTCTTAACTATCAGCCAAATGGGGTAAAATCATGTGGGCAGTCGGGTGAGGTAAATCTGTTTAAGATATGCATCGTCTAGCACTTCCACAAAGTTCAAAGAGACTCTTGATCAAGGATGAACCCATAACCAAAAATGATGTACTGGTTATAAGAGAGAAGATAAGAGGATGAGTTTTCTTAAGGAGAGAAACAAAGCATCTTTTGCTACTGGCGGAGAAACAGAAGAAGAGAAAAAGGTGACATTTTATATGTATTGTTTCTGGGAATGCTTCCCAGTCTCATCTGCAACAATCTTGGTCCTCCTTAATGCTAGTGCTTCCTCTCTGAAAATATCTCCAATTTATTTTGTACATAGATGTTTTCATTTTATCTCCTCCATTAGACTGTGAGGTCTTTGAGAACAGAGATTCTTTTTTTGCCTTTTGTTGTATCCTTAGCACTTAGCAAAGTGCCTGGCACTTAGTAGTAAGCACTTTATAAAAAATTTGTTGACTGGTTGTACATCTCCTTCAAGGCCTGTCTGATTCCTCCAAGCAAACTTCCTAAGTCCCTTCATCTTGCTTTATGTCTTGGATATTTTTTCTCTTTGTGCCTCATGATCTAGTCCTCTCTTTTTTGTCTCCAATTGTTTCATATTTGTTGTTTTCATCCTATGTAGGTGTTAAGTATGCATTACAATATTAAGGAATTACCCTTAATTGTTGCACCTTCCACAGTAAATCTTAGAATATCATACATGTTACAGATGAGACCAAGAATTACAGATTCACTGGCAGAAGAAGCTTTGACATCTTCTAATTCAACCCCTTGAATTTATTTAAGAGACAATGAGGGAAAAGATACTCAGAGAGTGAATTGCCTAAGACCAGAGAGAGAGTAAGAGTCAGGATTCCAGACTTTCTACTATGCCACATTGCCTTGAAAGATGACAGAATTCTAGAATTTAAAAGTTAGTAGGAAAGACATTAAGGCTATCCATTCCAACCCATAACCAAAAATCAATCTTAACTTCAGTTACACTCTACAATATCTGTCTGCTACTTCCTTGAAGACCTCCATTAAGGAAAATGCCCTTCAGTTTGAGCTATTCACTTTCCTGGAAAAATGAAGACGATAAGTCATAAAATGCCTTAGTCTTCTTCCAGGGACTTCCTTTCTGGAGTCTTAAAGTCCAAAAATAATCATAACACTTTGAACAAAAATTCAAACTCAGTCCTTCCCCTTCTCAGAACAAAGAAAACAATATATGTTTAACAAAAAGAGACATAAGGAAGAAAATTAAAACAAACCAAAATATGAAAATATTCGTCATTGGAGATAGACCAAAGCTTTCCAAAGAGGGAGGAATTGGGAGATCAAAGGTTGCTTCTAGGATTTAACAGATGGAAGGGACTTTAGAAATGTAACTAATCCAAACTTTTCATTTTACAGTAGAAATTGATTGAAGTGATTTCTCCAAGGTCAGTAGGAAATAGTACATGGAATTTGAAACTGGGCCCTCTGACTCCAAATCTATTACTCTTTCCACTAAATGAAACTTTGAGACAAGGATAAAATGGAGTAAAATAAAGAAGGGGCAAAATTCATAAGACATAACTCTATTAAAAAAATCCAAGAAAATGGGAAGGAGCAAAAAAAGATACTGGAAAAGATGATGCTGTTGCATGCTAGAGCAACTGTTTATAAGCAACACTGAGAAGTAATAATGAAGAAATCTCTATAGAAATCTATGGATTTCTTTGGAAACTGAAGCAATATATATTAATTGGGGTATGGTTGAACAAGCTGTGGTATGTAACTGTAATGAAATACTACTGTGCACAAGAAATGTCGAATAAGATGATCACAAAAAAGAAAAGACATATGCAAAGTGAAGTGAGTAGAAAAAGAACACTATACAGTGACAACACTAATATATAATGATCCATTGGGAACAACTTAAATATATGCAATGCAAGGATCTAAGACAACACCAAGGGACTCATAACAAAATGGCTATTTACCACCATAGAAGGAATTGATGAAATCTGAGTACAGATTTAAGATATCATTTTTCACTTCATTTTCTTCAAAAGTTTTGTTCTAATTTAAGTAATGTGCCTTCTTTCACAACATGATGAACATGGAAATATGTATTACATGATAATCACAAATATAATCTATGTCATATTATTTGCTACTTCAGGGAGGGGGAAAGTATGGGAGAGAGTGAAAGAACATAGATCACAATCAGAAAATGATTTTTTAAATTGTATCTATATGTATTTGGAAAAAAATATAATTTTAAAAAAGGAAATCTATGGACTTCTAAGGATATTCTATGGGAATCTCTATGAAAAATCTATGGATCTCAAAGGATACTCTATAGGAATAAAATGGTGGGGAAATTGCAAAACTCAGTATCAAAAGAATAAATGATCTAGTTTGTCCTCTAATACAACTTAACTGCCTGAGAGACTTAAGACAAGTCACTGCTCTTTTCTGGACCTTAGTTTCTTCTTCTACCGATAAAAAGAAGAGACGTTAATGATATCCAGAGTCCCTTCTAGCTAGAAATGCCTATGACTCTATCCTATAGCTCTAAGTGAATAAAAATTATATAGCCAGCTCCATCAATACCATAAAGATGAGGATCTTTATGGAACTGTAAGATAGCCAGTGTTATCAAGGCCACCAAGTCATCATGGGATATGATAGTCTATTACAGGAACTAAGGGGCTCTTATAGTGTCAAACAAACTGATATTAAAAGATAGGTTTTAACAGAATGAGGCCCTACTAGAGGCCACAATGTCCAGAGGATATTAGTTGAAACCATAGTCTTCTAAAAGGATAATTTGAAAGAAGGAATGACCTTTCAGCCAGGAAAAAGGAGAGGAGTTGGAGCTTTACTTGCCTATGCTGCCCCATAGAACTAGAATAAAATATCATTCATTTGGAACAAAACTAGAATTTATTTATTCCAACTCCCTCATTTTATGGGTTGGAAAGTTAAGGCCCAGAGACTCGAAAGGACTTTCCCAAGGTCACAAAATGAGTGAGCAGCAGAGTTCAACTCAACTTAATTTCAACTCAACAAGCCTTTATTAAGTAACTCCTTGAAGTATGCAAAGGGAAAAATGAAATGTCCCTTTCCTCAAGGTGCTTATACTCTACTGAAGAGAGGTTATAACTTATATATAAGTAAACAAATACAAAGAAATTTCAGGATAGAAAGAATACTAATAACTATGGATGGGGTAGAGAAAAGGGAAGGTTTCATTCAAGGAGTAGTGTCTGACATTGATTTATAAGGAATATAGGGGAAAAAATGAGATCCAAACTCGGGTTTTCTGACTCCAAATCCAATTATCTTTCTACTATTGTTAGGGGCAATGTGAAAATTATATACATATGTGATGCAACCAGATTAAAACAGTTCAAGTAGCCAGATGCCAGGGGATAGAGACAGGAAGGCAGAGGCATTGTACAGTCAGAGCACAGTTCTAAATCAGAATCTATTCATTGTGAGGAGAACAAGGGATTTCAAATCAAAGGACTAAGGGATGAGTCCAACTATACTAGCCAATTGACTTAAGCCGAGTTATTTCACCTATTTCCTTATCTTGAAAATAGGTGTACAATACTTTCATTACATTCATCCATGATTTGTTAAGAGGAAGGCATTTTAGGAATAATAAAATGTTAGGTAAATGTGTTGCTGTTATTATTACTGGATTCTAGAGATTTGTTTAGATATCCTTAGATAACAAAGCCGGTTAGCAGTGATTAGAAGATGCTTTAGAAAACCCCCTCGAAGTTGTGGAGTTTGTGCTACTCTTTTTTTGTTGTTGTTTCCTCCTCAGGATCTAGCAAGTTACCTTGTACATATCAGGAACTCAATAAATATTTGTCAAATTGATCTAAAAGGGAAAATATTCCCTGAAATGATGATATCGAAGGTAAGAAGAATCTAAGGGAGAGATCCCCGGTCTGTGCTAGAAGTCAAAAGACCTAGTGTCCAGTCCTGACTATTATTAATTTTTAACATATGATAGAATCATAAGAATACAGAATTGAGTTGGAGGAGGCATCAAAGGTCATCTTGCCCAACCCCTTCTTATATCATGGAGTCAACTCTCCTCTTTGGAGAAGAAAAATAACAATATCCAGCTTATTAACCTCATAGATAGTTGTTGTATTATCTTCTAAATGCATTTCGTTTTTATGTTCAAATAATTACTTAATATCCTCTCCCATTATATCCTCTCTTACAAATTGTCAATGATAATAATGGAAAAAATCTAGCAATGCAATAGTGACCAAAATTGACAGTATATGTATCATTCTACACTAGAAGTTAACCTGGTGTCTCTAACATAATTGTTTTTATATTTTGATAAAAATGTTTCAATATGATCACTTTCTTTTATAACCCTAAATATTTTGCTGCATACACTTAAAAAAATTCAGTGAAGGAGTTCATAGGCATCACCAAACTGTCAGAGGGATCCATGACACACACAAAAAAGATTAAGGGCTATATGATAGGTCTACTGTCTACCACGTCTTTACCAAGTGGAAAGAAATATGCTTCAATTTTCTTGAATAATGATCACCACAACTAATCTGAGTTTTGGTTTTTAATAAGTTGCTTTATTGGCATCATTGTAGACATTGTGCTTATAATTCTAATGGTTTCATTTTCTTACTTTTTAATCAGTTCCTATAGGGCTCCCATTGTTCTCTAATACATCATATTCACTGTTCCTTGTGAAATAATAATATTCCATATAATACAACAAAGACAATCCCCAATCAACAGATACCCGTTGTTTCCAGTTATTTTTGTCACAAAAAAGATGCCATAAATTCATTCCTAAATATATCATTTTTTTAGTCACTGACATTGGCATATATGCACAACAATGAAAATACTGCGTTAAATGATACTAACATAGTGGTTACACCAATTCATAACTTCATCAGCAGTGTATTTGTGTTTGCTTGCAGTTCCTTCAATACTGGCATATTTTAATCTTTGATTATCTTTGTTTCATAGGTGGGAGGTGAAACCTTGGTGCTATTTTAATTTTCAATTAACTAATAATTAGTGATTTAGAGCTTTTTCATGGTTCTTAATTGTGTTTTAATTTTTAAAAATAGTTTGATTCAGATCCTCTAACCAATTATATATTGTGGAACATATTTTATTCTTATAAATTTGTGCTAATCCCTCATATATTAAAATGATAAGATTTTTATTCAAGATTCATGATACAAAGATCATTTCCCAAATGACTAGTTCTCTTCTGATTGTAGCATCATTGATTTTATTTTGGCAAATATTTTAAAATAAGTTTATATTATTGAACTTGCCTATTTTTTCTTTTATAATTTTCTATGCCTAATCCCCCACCAACTTCTGCAAATCTCTCCAATCATACTTGTAAAAGTGCCTCCTTCTATTCTATATACTTTAAATGATGGATCCTTTTATATTGGGCTCAATATCCATGCATGACTTATTGTTTTATACAGTAAAAGATATTCTGTTGAAGGATGTAAGATAAAATGCTAGCATAAAACTATTTTCCCCCAAACTTTCCTAGTGTTTTTTCTTTCTTCCAGCAGTTCTCATCAAATAATTCTTTCCACAGTACTTTATGGTTTTGTTCAGTTAACTGAACACTGCCTTGCTGTGTTCATTTGTTTCTTGGTATTATCAATCTAGGACTAATCTAATGTTTTATTCTTTTTTTAACCATGAATAAACACTTTTGTTGATATACATATATATATACATATATATATATATATATATAATCTGGGACCTATACTTTTAAAAATTATTTTCTTTGAAATTCCCAACTTTCTGTTTTTCCAGATGAATTATTCTTATTTAATTTTATGAAGTAAAATTAGTAGTTTGATATATCATTAAGTATGTAAGTTCATTTTATAGTATTCTTGAGAGACAGCATAATGTAATAGAGTTTGTGACTTCAAAATAAAGAAACTTTAGGTCAAAGTCACACCCTGACATATGCCAGTTTTTTATTCTAAGCAAGTCATTTAATTTCTCACTGATCCCAAGCAATTCTCTTAAGATTAAAATTTTTAGGATGGCTACCAATATTAATTAATAGGGGCAATTTCCTCATTGTTAGTTGCCTACTCCCAATAGTTACTGTTATTATATTTGTGAGCTACACCCAAGAACACAGAGTTCTCTTCATTTATCCATTCCACAAAAAAAAATGTTTGTGGTTGTATTTTTTAAAATCCTATATGTACTTTAGTGGGATAAATACCACGTTATGTGTTTATAGAGTTACTTTAAATGAAATTCCTCTTTATATAAATTTCTTAGGATTATACTAAGATATAGATGATGTTTTAAAGATATTTTTATACTGATACTTGGTTGAAGCGATTAGTGGTCTGTTTCTTTACTGATTTTCTAGACTCTTCTTTGTAAAACATTATATTATCTTCATATAGAAATAATTTTGCCTTCTTTTTACCTTAAATTTCTCTCTAACATTTGCCTTATGACTATAGTCAGCAATTCTAGCTACTATTATTTGCTAAATAATAAATGGAGAGAATGAACATTCTTTTATTTTTGTCCATGAATTTATTAGAGAAGTAACCATTATTTTTTTACTAAAAATAATGCTCTCGTTTTAAAATATGTACTTTTATGGCATTATAAAAGGGCTTTCTATGCCTATGTTTTGGATGGGGAGTAAGAGGATTAACACAAAAGACAGCTATATTTTTAAGGATTACTTTTGTCTATTGATTTAATCTTGCAGGTTTTATTGTTCTTATGATTAATAATAGCTGTTTCTCAATGTCTAATCAATCTCTTTTCCTAGTATAAATTCAATTTTGCTCTAATGAATCACTTTATATATGTATGTATATATCTATATATATATAAAATGATTCATTAGAGCAAAATTGTATATGTGAATGTATATATTGCTATATATGCATACATATATATTGCTATAGACTAATTAAAAATGTATTGAAAAAATTTACAACAGTATTAATCATTAATATTTTATAATTAATTCTTTTTCTCTGCATTATCCCTTCCCTGGTTTGGGCAATAGGATAATAAATTAAGTTTAATAAGATTTCCTTTTAAGAAACTGTTTTAGGGGGCAGCTGGCCTAGAGACTAGAGATCCTAGGTTCAAATCTGGCCTCAGACACTTCCTAGCTGTGTCACCCTGTGCAAGTCACTTAACCCCGATTGCCTAGCCTTTACCACTCTTCTCTCTTAGAACTAATAAATAGTATTGATTCTAAGGTGGAAGGTAAGGGTTTTTAAAAAAAGAAACTATTTTATAGCATAGAGGTTAACTATTCTTTAAATATTAGTTAGAATTAAAAGATGAATAAATTTGGATCAGGTTTTACCCTGTCCCTTGCCTTCAGATCATTTTATGCCTCATTTGATTTCTCTCTCTAAAACTGAGCTATTTCAAATTTCTATTTCTTGTTAATTTGGGGAATTTATTTAAAAAATCACTAGCCAATGACTTATTAATGTATTAGCATTCAAAAACAGTTTTTTATTTATCATTTAAAAAGTTATGTCATTTTCAATTTTATTCACTTCTTTAATTTTCAAGAACCACTTTGGGGGAAATTTTTAATTTGTTGGTTTTCTAGTTGCTTAATTTTCCCACTTGATCCTTTATGTTTCTCTTTTGTTAATAAATGTTTTCAGAGATATCATTTTTCTGAGAATTTTGCTAGCCATATTGCATACATTCTGATATATTTTCTCATAATCATTTTCTTTAAGATTTTTTTGTTTCTTTGGTTTATTTCTTAATCCATTCATTTCATAGAATATCATTACATACTCTCAATTTCAGTCTTGATCATGTTCATTTTTCCTTTATTCATTATTATTTTCATTATAATAGTCTATAAAAGATGTCTTAAGTTTTTTCACATCTTTAAATTTATGTATAACTCATTTATACCCTGGTATGTTTCCAGTTTTTGTGCTGATAACATATGATGATGAAAAATATGTGTATTCTTTAATATTCCCATTCAAAAAATTATCACATTCCTTTTCATCTAATTTTATAAAACTTTTTTCAACTCTGTATCTTTCTTCTTATTTATCTTTTGATTAGATTCCTCTCTGCTCCCTTCTCTTTCCCTTTCCAATTTCAGGTTAGAAGGCAATATAAAATCATCCCTGACACAACTTCCTATCATCCACTTTCTTAGTTTGATTAGCATTCGTGTGTAGCATCACTTTCTAAGAAATGTTCCTTTTATTTATTTCCTTATTTATTCTTTCCCTTTCTATGATACTTTAGAATCTAATCTTCTTTCTTGGAGAGGAAATTATTATTTAAATAAAACTGGCTGGAAGGTCAACAAAAGATTTGGTCCCACTCAAAGTCAGCACAACTATCAGAACAAGTATGAGCCTCTCAAGTTCCTCCATATTTTTCTCTTTAAGGATTGTTTTCTGTGATGCCTCATTGCCAGAAAAGTTACCTCAAGAAGGAAGTAATGTTTTCTAATAGAAGGAAACTTGCATTCAGAGACAATGGGCCTTGACCAATTGGGTACCCTTTTGTTCAACTCCATCTACTGTAAGGCAAGAAATACATCTCTCCGAGTTTAGGTATTGATATCTCCTAACCTTTAGGGACAGATACCCTTGGGGGTAATTATTTTTCTTCCTTTGGGATGTGAATTAGTCACTAGGCCTCAGTTTCTTCATATAGCAAATGAGAGTATTGGACTAGGTGATTTCTGAAATCTATTCCAACTTTAAATTTATGATCCTACTTATAATTGTTTATATTTTAAGGTAAAGAGCACTCTAAGGGCTGCTTACTAAATACTTGATGATTGATTGAGAGATTATTACAACTGCATCTCAGCCACAGTCCAGACCAGTGGGTTAATGAGGGGCAAACCTGGTGTGGGCACATTGGACTCCTTAGTCTTGACCGTCAGGTCTTTTGTTGGCTTCAGTCTAGAAAGGTATGAATTTACTTCAAATCATGACTTAATGGGAATTCTTTCTTTCACATAATACTTCCCAGGGGATGGGAAGGTGGGATTTGTGACTCACAGAATTCATGATTTTCACTAACCAGATGCTCCAGTTCTCCAGTGATTTTGTTGGCCAGTTCAATCCCTGGACTACAACCAGAAGGAGTGATATTTCTATCATATGATTTTTTCCTTCCTGTCTGGGTTCCAGGGCCTGTAACAAACATATGGTGCCCTGTCTGTCTCTCATGGGATTCTGTTCACAGCCCAGCTGAGACAACAGCTTAATTTTACTTCACAAATCCATTCAATAGTATAAATCAGGGCCATACAAGAAACTATGAAACATAAACAAAAACTGGTGATGAAGGAAGGCAAGGGAGGCTTATGGGGGTGGGCAGCTCCAATTAGCAGACAGCACGAGAAGATTAGATCTTAAGAATTCAGGAAGCTAATAAATGGGACCAAGGCAAGTAATCCACATCAAACTCCTCATGAAATGAACACATTATATGACAGGATAGCCTTATCTTCCAGTGTTCTGCCCCTTTCAGATATATCACTGAATCCCAGATCTATTTTGCTAATTCGTGTGCACATCTAGTTCTTTACCACATGGATCCAATTTATCTAACTTTGTTATTTGACACTCCCCTTCAGACACTCAGAGTCCAACAAAGGTGGGCCCTTTTTCAGTCTTCACATATGATATTCTATCACAAGCCTTTGCATAGACTGATGGGTAAAATGCTCTTCTTCACATACATCTCCAACCTTTTGGAATCCTTACTTTTCTTTAATGTTCAACTGAAATGCCACCTCCTATAGGAGGTTCTTCCTGTATCCCCAAGTTGCTAGTCACTCTTCAAAATATTATTTGATATTGTTTTGGCATATACTATATTTATGTGTGTGTATATAGACACTCATATGCATATATGTATATATGTACATGCACACACAACACAATGTATACAACAGAAGGCAAAGACTTTTCTCTAGCACCTTGTTCAGTGATTGGCAAGCATTTGGCACCCTATGTAACTGTAGACTGATTGATTTATTAAAAAGGTGCTCATTATTCAACTGATTGGTCATAAATATTATTAATATAAATATGAATTGTGATTCCAAGATCAACTCATTTTATTCCCTAAACCAATGGTTTCTATTTTTTGGTCTTGTGCTTCATCAGTAAATTCTTCTGAAATATTTTCCCAATATGTATTTATTTACTCAAAAATATAGACCTATAATGCTATCTAACAATTATATATATATCACAAAACATATATAAAATATATTTTTTAATAATGAGAAAAAAGAAAATGTTTGATCCCAAAGGAAGCCAACATAGTTTATGGAGCAGGGGAATAACAACATCTGACTTTTGCTTTGGGAGAACCTTGTTGGCATCCTTTCAGAAGATGGGTTGTTGTAGGGGGAGATTTAAGGCAGGGAGACCAATTAGGAGAGCAGGTGAGAGGTAATGGAAACCTAAACTAGGATGGTGGCTGTGTAAATGGAAATAAGGGGATTGATGCTAGAGATGTCATGGAAATACACCAAGATTTGGCAACTAATAGAATGTGTGACATAACAGAATGAAGAAAAGAAGTTGACAATCAAGTTGTTAACTTGGGTGACTGGAATAATGGCAGTACCCTTGATAGTAAAATGTAGTTTTAGAACAAGGCTGAGTTTGAGGGGAAAACCTAAACTGCTGCAACCCCATCTATATCTACTTATGCCTTGTGACATTCTTTTAAATTCAAAATGAAAAGGAGGAAAGTGGGGTTCTTATTCACTAGTCACTACTCTGGAGAACAAAGCCAATCTACCACTGGGTCCCTCTCATATCCACCAGGGGACAGGAAGTATGATTACTGGGAGAGGTAAATTTTCCAAATGGTACCCAATGTGGAAACAAGGAGGAGTCCATACCCAACTCAAAAGGAAGAAGGAGGAAAATTAGGAGTTAGCAGAATAAAAGGATTAAGTAAGGACAGTTAGGGAAATGAAAAGTCCCAGGATTGTGTTTCACCTAAGTCCCAGGAATGATATCTAGAAGAGTAAGATATGACCCACTTTCCAATCTTGACTGATTGGTGACATACCCTTTGAGGTCAGTCAGTTTATGGTCCTCAGGCAGCCTTGACTCCCATTTTGGATATCATTGCTCTAAACTACCAGTACTTCTAAATTCCTAACATAATCTCCATTCCCTCACTCCAACACTCTGAGAGGCAGCAAAGTATATCAAACAGAAAATTGGACTTGAAGTCAGGAGACCTGTATCTGGATTCTAACTCTGGGAATTTACTACTTGTGTGAATATTAGAGAGGTTATTTCACTTCTGTGAGCCTCAGTATCTGCACCTGAGGCTAAAAATAATGGCATTACCTACTTCATAGTTTTGTTGTGAGAAAAGTACATTGTAATCATCAAAGTACTACTATAGAAGTAGTAACTAGTATTCTTTTCAAGAAAGTTTGGTGTAGTAGTAAGCACATGGGACAGGAGTCCTGGATTCTAATCACCTCTCTTATTAACTAGTTGTCTGCCCTTGAAAAAGTCAGTTCTCTACTCTGGGCTTATATTCTCCATCTGTGAAATGATGTGATTTAGATGAAATGACACCTAAGATTTCTTCCTGCTCTGACACTAAATGTTCAATGTCTCTGCTTGTAGAATAACTCAAAGCCAAGTGAAAGATGTTTCATGTTGTAGAGCCAACAAACAGGATAGGGGACACTGCTGAATCTGAGCTCTAAGAACACACTTTAAATTATTGACTTAAAATTAGATCCATCCAGACCTACTTACAAAAAACCAAAATGTGCTGGGGGAGGGGGTTAAAGATAATGCTATTAAGATTCAGTGCAATTCTAGTTCTTTGATATAACAATATTTTGCAGTACTGGTTATGGTAAGCATAGTATTTTTCTCTTTTCCAACCCCCTAGTTGATGTCCTTAGAGTCTATGTGTATGCTGCTTACATAATAATAATAACGGTAGGGCAGGAAGTCAAATTGTGTTAATTCCAGAGTTTTTTAGTGCCAGAGCTCATGATCATTCCCTTTCTGTAGAATGCACAAGCTATGTAGTAAGCCATATGTGAAAATATATCATCATCATATTATCATCATCGATAAGGAGTGATTTAATTTCTGCCTATATATAATAAAGGTTTGCTCAAGAGGCAGCAGATGGCAAGAGGGTATTTTGTGTGTTTGTGTTCCTTATATGTATTCATGTTTTGTGTGTATATTATTCATGTATGTGTCTGTTTTGTGTGTATGTGTATTGTAAGTATTAATTTGTCTTTCTCTTTATAACATCTTTTCTTTAGATTTTACCTGTATTATGTCATTTTTGCTTAAATTCTCTTTAGTTATTCTCTTCTAAATAAATGTTTTATTAATGTATACACTTTTAGATCACTCTTACTTCCCAATGACAAGACCTACCTTCCCATACAATACAACCTTTTCTTATAATAGTCAGTAATAATTTATTAAGCACCTACCTTGTATGCCTAAGTGCTAATTCTGAATAAACAAGCATAGTTAAGTAAAACAAACCAAAATATTAGTCATGTTTCATAATGCATGCCTCATTCTGTACCTATAATCTCCTATCTTTCAACCGTGAAGAAAGAGGTATGTTTCATTATAAGTCTTCTCACTCAAAATTAGTTACTATGTTGATAAAAATTATGGCTTCTCTCAAAATTATTTTCCTTTATCCTATTTTCATCATTGTCTACATTTATTATCCATTTGGCAACAAAGCACCAATATAGAGGGAGCAGTGATTAGGAATGAAATAGTCAAACTAGTACACTATCTTTCCAAATTAAGACTTTTTTAAGATGGTTCTATTACATCAAGCTAGTGAGATAATTGGGAAATTAGATCATTAAAGGAACTGGCTTATTAAAACTATCTTCAGTGGTTCCTTATCATCAATACGATAAAACTCAAATTCTTTAGGATGGCATTCAAGGCCCTTTACAATATGGTTCTAACTCACTTTTCCAAACTTCTTTCTCATTACTCTCCTTCATAAACCTCTAATTCTAGTAAAAATAAGTTTCTCAGTCTTTCTTGAATACCCCTTATACTTTATTATTCTATACCTTTGCCTGGAATTCTTTTTCCTTTGCCTTGAATTCTCTTTCTACATACATTTACTACTGAAACCCTGCCCTCCTTCAAGACAGCTCAAGTATTCTTCTACAAAACCTCTCCTGAAAGATAGTGTGACATAATGTAAAGAGGATTGATCTCATACTCAGAAAACCTGAGTTCACATGCTGGCCCTGACCTTTATTAGCTGTGTGACTGACCAACTTCCTTCATTCCCTGTTCTTCAGTTTCCTCATCTTTAAAATCAGTGGAGTAATATTTGCAATCCAAACCCTGT
Source organism: Gracilinanus agilis (assembly GCF_016433145.1). Taxonomy (NCBI): domain Eukaryota; kingdom Metazoa; phylum Chordata; class Mammalia; order Didelphimorphia; family Didelphidae; genus Gracilinanus; species Gracilinanus agilis. The sequence continues at coordinate 368,035,719 of NC_058131.1, forward strand.
CTCAGAAGATTATTATAAAAATGTGTCAGGAAATATAAAAAAATTACACAAAGGTGATCTGATATTATCCTCGAAGCAGATGTAATCTCCTCTCTGAATCCCCAGAGTTATTTCTGTGCCTATGTGATCTCCATAGCTTGAATGTGAATTCCTTGATGGCAAGTACTTTGCCTAATTGTCCTTTGCCTCCCCCCAGCACCTTGGACAGGGTCTTACACATTAATAAGAGCTTAATGACTATCTGATGAATTGCTATTGAATGTGGACTGCACCTTGAGCTTTTTATCAGAGGGCTCTACATGGAGTAGTGTCAAAGAGCAGTTATTTCCAATCTTTTTTCCCTCTGTTAACAGGAAATGAAGTCAGAGACTTTTGCATGAATGGTTTTGCAGTCCTGATTACCTCCAATGGTTCAGACCTTTTCTGAAGTCTTCAGCATTGCTGGGCGCTGAAGCAGCAGGGGACCAGGCTTGTTTCAACTTTTTTCTCTTAACAAACTGCTATGAATTGCTATAGCAGGCACAATGCCATCTGCATTTACCTTTTTTTAATCACACAATAGAACACTCTGTGCAAAATTGGGGGTAATTAAAAGCAAAATATATCACCCAGAGGCTTATTTTTACCACCAAAAATAAAAGCTGGGCCCCATTTTGAGCCAAAATGACTTGATCCTTTCAAAAACTTCCTGCAAAATAAATACCCTGTTTGTTTTAGGGATGCTGCCCAGGCAGGCTGCTTTTGCATAGCCACCATGGGACTACTGTCTAGAACTGAACTGTCTTCATGATGAGAAGCAGGAAGTACAGATAGAGAACTTCAAAATTAGTGAACTAGATGTTAACTAAATTTTTATCATTCGCTTTCTATCCATATATCAGGAGAAGGGATTGTAGTGGAATAAGTAGTATGTGCTGAGATATCTTTAATAGCATTTTCAAAGAAGTCTAAGAAATTTTCTTTATGTTGTATCCATCCTCTGAGTCTCAATTTTCTCATCTGCAGAATGGAGTCAATAATATATCTATAATCTACTTCATGGTAGAATCACTTTATAAATCTTTAAATGCTATAGAAATATGAACTGATGGTTTTGTTTTTAGTGGGGAAAGGGGAGAAGGTGAAAAAAAGAAAGGATACCCATGTGCATGAGGAATACAGAGTCTGAAAAAGAACACTTGGAATATTAAATGAAATCATGGAATATTAAAACTTAGAAAAGACCTGAAAATGAGACTTCCCTCATTTTAATATAGCTGAAGAAACTGAATCCCAGATAAATAAATTGTCTTACTCAAGGTTGCACAGCCAAAAACAGAGATGAGACTGGAATCCAGCTCTCCTAAAAACCATCCCAGTGTTCTTCCTGCTGTGCCAATGTTGACTGATCAACAATGGCTTGATATCATTCTGTCAATCAATTAGTATTTTTAAGGGCCCACTCTGGGTCAGGTACTGAACTGAGTGCTGAGGTACCAAGAAATGCAAAAAACAGTCCTTGCTCTCAATAAGTTCACAGTGTGTGTCAAACCCTTAAGGTACCCCAGGTTTACCTGACAGGTGAGATTGATGGGGAAGGGGAAGAAAGAAAGGCACCAGTGATTTGAGAACTCATGGGAAAAGTACTTGGGGTTTGTCTATCAACATCAAAAATTCACTGTGCAAGCAGGCAATCTCCAGAAAAATTAGCAATGGTTATTTCCAGCAAATGATAATTACAATGCACAGTGGGAAACAAGGGAACACCAATCCTGGTGCCGTAACTCATGTAACTGTAATGCCTAACACTCTTTTATAACAATGTTTTCACTCTTAAAGATGCAATGAAAATGTCACAATTCATCCTACAGAATATCAGCATAAAGCAGCTATCTACCACAAGACATAATCAAGTCCTCCTGAGTTTTTTGGAACTTTGTTTGTCATAAATACCAATTATGTAGTATTCCTGAATAATGAGAAATAACCAATAAAATCACATCTGGAAAATTAAAAGTGATCTTGGAATGTGGGTTTCTCCTCCCCTTCTGATTTCAATTCAAAATTAAATTGAGACATCCAATGCTGGAAGTGACCCCCAACTCTACAATAATTAACTTGCCACCATTATTTCCTTTTACATAGTGAAGATATTTCTATTCCAAGAATTGCTTTTAAGGATTTTTCCCCTTTCATAGATGAAATTTTATCTTATTGGAGGGTGAACTCTAGTTTAAATATTTTCTGTTTCCTGCATAGGAGAACTAGTCCTCACCCTACTCTTACTCCAGTTGGAATGTTCACAATGCTTCAGCATGATCATCTTTCCATTAAGCTATATCAAAACCATTGGTAGCATATCATAAGACCAAGGACCTCTATAATGTTTCTGAGTTGAGAATATAAAGAAAGTGACTATCTGTGTCACTTTAATCAAGTCACTTAAACTTTCTAGGCCTCAGTTTCTTCATTTGTAAAATGAAGAGAAAAGATACAGCAACCCCTAAATTTCATTCTATGTAAATCATCAAGTTTTAAGGACCTGCTGAATTCTTGTCAGATGTTATAAGTGCTGGGAAACAAATATAGAAATGTAAAAAAAGTTCTTTTCTTCAAGGAGCTGACTCCTTTCCTTTATTGAAAAAAAGTAGAATAATTCCCAGATCAAAGAGCTGTGGCAAATATCAAGGCAAAATCACCTAAATGACTTTCTTTCTCAGTCACTGCCCCACATCTATCTCAATTGCAAAATAGTTTCCATGCTCTAGAGAAACCAGGAGAATGGCATACACATAGAATCACTGGTTGTAGAACTGGAAGGGACTTTATAAATTACTACACTCAACCCATTCATTTTATAGGTGAGAAAACTGAGGCCCAGAAAAATTAGAAGTTATATAGGTAGTAGTCAATATAGCCCATGTCTCTTGACTATAAATACAAAGCTCTTGCCATTCTACTAGAGTGAAAATGCAAACGTTTACTGCTCAACTTGGGCTCAATAGGACAGCCAGACCACAGATCTCCTTGTCAAATTGCTATGGTAAAAAGAATAGGCACTCAAACCAAGAAACTTCACTTTTCCCCAAAGAGCCAAAGTCTCAAACCACACAATCCATAGTGACTACATCAACAAAGGTATAGAATACTGAGGTGCAGAGATCAGGATTGATGAACTGCATGGGCATAGCAAAAGTTGTAGCAATGGCCGGCACAAGGCTCTCTGTTATTAAAGAGGAATTAAAAGTGACAACACTATACTTTGAAAGGAGAATACAATCAGCAGATGTATTCCTCAGAATTTTCTTCTTTCCCCCTCCATCCCAATATCATTAAACTTTGAGTGCCCAAAGGAACAAATGGTTCACAGTAGCCTTTTACTTAATAACTTTTGGTGTGGCTGAAGGGTAGGGACAGATTGCAATGTACTGATTCCATAGACAGTTTGAAAAAAAATATTGGAAGGATATGATGTAGAGAGTCTATAATTTGTTAACTGACCAAATGAATTGATGGCCATTTTTTACACCAAGGAAAAGTAAAAGATAAGATGTTCATAAAAGTTATCTCTAAAGTATGTTGAGATAATATGGAATAATAGGGTACATTTTAAAGAGATATGGGTATATGTACAGGGTCAGACAGACACTGAACATATTCCTGCTATGGGGAAACAGGTGTGCCAATTATGTGATATACTACCACAGTATGTTATACTTATAAAAAGAATAAGGTTTTAGAAGTCTTTCAAAGACCTCTGAACTCTACTTATCCAGATGTCTCTGAGTGAGTAAATGAGTGGCAATATTGGACATCTTTTTGTGTGTGTCATGAGCTGTGCCTAAAAATCTAATGTTTGGATGGTTAGTGATGCTAAAATTTGGAGTGGGGAGCTATTGTCTAAAAAGGGATAGATCCCCACTAAAGAAACTTAAACCTGAGGTCATCAGATGTTGGCTTAAAGAAAATTGGATGAAGTTTGAAATATCAGAGATGGAATTTGCATATGTGGAGAGAAGTATAGAAGAGCCAGGGTAATGAAATATCAAAGAATCAGGTATACCCTCCTCAGAGGAAAACGTGTTTCTTAGTAAAAATTTTGCTATATGGTTATTCTGAGAGGTGGGCTACCAATTCAACCCTAAATAAAGGTCAAGTCTATAGATCTTTGGAGGAACTTTGTGAGAATGAGCAAATCACATTTTCTGAAAAACATCCAATTTACCTAGCCCTTACATATATCATACTTTATGAACCCTTAATGTGGGCACTAGCTACACTATGAAACCTAAGCATATATGCTTAATGACCCTATTCTGGAAAGCTCAGTCTCAATCCAATGCTTCCCCAACCACTTCTCAGTAAAAGCCACCTTTTGGGGGATTGTGTTTCTCTACCTTCACCAAAGAATTAGTCTAGTTCCTTTGCTCTCCCCAGAAAAGTGCTGTTTTATTTCAGGTTCTTGAACCTTCCTTGTAGACACCAAATGTATCAGGGGATCACCCATGCCCATACAGATATGTAGCTGTAGCACCTAGCACAGGTGCTGCAGCTAAATTCTGAACTGTCTTTTGGCTTATCCACATTTCTCCAAGGGCTTTCAGAACCAGGCCTCAGGCAAGATCCTGAGGCATCTAAACAGAAGGAAAATGCTACTCACAATCAGACTGTGGTCACGCTCCATGGTAATGACTGTCCGATTCACCGTACGAAGCAGTTGAACCATGATTTCTTGGATATGATGGTAAGTTGAGGCCTGTAACAGATATTGGTACCTATATTAAAAACCAGAGCTATATATCTATTAAGTTTCTTTTGAAATTTAAATTTTAATGATATCTTTTATTTTTTACATCATAGTCATTTCTAGATATGCTACATTCACCCAACAGCCTTCCTCATATAACAACAAAAAGCAGTTAAGCAAAATTGATAAACATAGCAACCACGTCTGACAGTAGATGTAACATACTGCATCCCTAATCTCTCACCCTTACAGGAAAAAATAATAGTTCACTTTATCATCTCCTATGATACCAAGGTCAATTACCATAATTACAAATTATTGGGCTTTATTTTAGTATTCTTCTTGTTCCCATTATTTTAGCCATTGTATATATTGTTTCCCTGATTCTGCTTACTTTACAATATTTTGTATGTCTTTCCAAGTTTTTTTAAATTCTTTATATTAATCATTTTTACCTTATAATAATATTCTATTATGTTCACATGCCACAATTTGTTCAGCCATTCTCCAATAAATATGAACCATTCATTCTGTCCCATGTATTTCCTCTCTTAACCAGTTTCCAATAAAATGAGCTTCTCAGTACAGTCTAAAGGATATGAACTTCTTTAAAATAACTACATTGGTGCAAATGAAAGGTACTTCTGTTTTGTCCAAAACCTGAGTAAAGTCTATAGTTATACTTTTGGTATCATTGGTAGAGAAGGCATGATTTAAGATAGGATCTCCAAAAACAATGCTGAGCTTTGGTATACTACAGCAGTTTTAATAAAAGGATACAACCAGTCTTTGTGAGAAATGGTTTTTATATGCTGTTTGTTTTTGGTAATTGTCTTTGTGAAAAGATAGAGTTTGGGAAGGGGGAATATATTGAGATTTATTGTTTTTAAAAATATATCAATTAAAATCAATCATGCTGGTTACCTGATGAATTATTCAAATTGAAGCCAAACCTAGAGGAGTCACAAGTTTATCAGATAGTAAAAATAAGAACAAAATAGGGTTAGGGTCTATATTTTGATGCCATTGATATGACAAACTCTCTGAAACAAGGCAGAGTAACACCTTCCCTGAAAACTATATAGCCTTAGAGAGTTGCTTAGAATATTATAACTAATGTGCCATGAGTCACATAGTCAGTAGATGCCAATGGCAACACTGGAACGCAGGATATCTTCATTCAAAGTTGGCCCTACCCACTATGCTATGACACTACTCTCATGGATGACAATATCCAAGGAAAAATCCACTCACTCTTTTGGAGGATTAACAATTAATGACTTCAATTAAGAGTAATCTCAATGATGTGAGCACTACTACTTCCATTAGGTAGATTACAGCTCATCCACATTTATTTATTTTGTTCAATTGTTGCCTATATCTATTTACCATAAATCATCCACAGTATATCTGCATAACCCATTGGAGGCACATCATTTGAAATTTTGTGGACAACAATGTTCCACCAGGGCTGTCATACATTGGTCAAATACTATATTATTAAATGATTGTATCTGTTGTCTGAGGACTGCACCTTTTCAAAGAGAATTTGTTCACAACATTGCAACTAGAAACAACACTAGAATAAACTAGCAACTAGAATAAACCCTCCAAGGACAAGCACTAAAGGGAAGAATCTAATTGGAACAAGTGGTTATAGTTAGATGCAGTTGTAAGGGTCCTTGACCAAACTCCACTACATTTGAACACTTTAAAAATTAAAATGATATATTTCCTTTAAAAGAACCAAAATAAGGAGAGGAAAAAAAACCCTAACAAAAAGACCATTGAAGGAAATATATACATGTATACAGAAGCTTTCACAAAACTATTAATTACGTGGAGGTTTGTTTTTATTTGTTTGTTTGTTTGTTTTAGCAGGAAACAAAATACATGCCCAACATTTGGGGAATGGATAAACAAACCGAGTTCTAGAAATACTATATAATGTGACTATATGATAAGGAAAGATAAGAACAATTTAGAGAATGTGGGAATATTTATGATACAGTGAAGCATCCTAAAGGAAACAGAACAAGAAATATGTACAATGATTATATTTACGTGAATGAGGTTGATATGGAAAGGTAACCAAACTGGCTAAATATAATGAACCAAAATTAATACCATTCTATCAGTGTTTTTTTTAAATTCTTACCTTCTGAGAATCAAGACTAAATCAACACAATGTGTATTGGTTACAAGACAGAAGAACAGTAAGAGCTAGGTATAGAAGGTTAAGTGACTTGCCCAGAGTCACATACCCAGGAAATATCTAACCCCAGATTTGAATCAGGACCTTCTGTCACTAGGCCTGGTTCTCAATTCACTGAACCACCTACCTGGCCCCTATTCAATCAAAGTTAAAGGGCATAGCTTTTCTTTTTTACTAAAAATGAATAAAACTACTGGATGAGAATGCTCTTTGCTGGGTAAGTAATGTGAGTGCTTATTGAGGATGGTCTGTTGGATTCAATTGTTTTTTTAAAATTAACATAATAAATAAGTAGGTAAAAATGAAGCCACAGCATGATGATTAATTAATATGGGCTAAAATTAAGTGAAGAAAAATGTCTAGGAGGAAAGAAAAAAAGACAACAATAACCACTATTTAAGAACAGAGGGTATATAATACAAGAATGTCCAGAGTGCTTTTAGACTGGCAAAAATATATAGCAGAAGTTCGAAAATCTGTAAGAGTGGAACTAGGACTACTGAAGAACAATTCATGAAGAATTTAAGAATTGATACCATAGAAAAGGTGGTGGAAAATATCAATGAAGCAGTAGACATTTATAAAAACAGACACTTAGGTATGAAAGAAATAAAGGTGAAAGAAAGATGGAAAATGACAAATTATTTTAAAATGACAAACTTCAAATCTTTGAATTTTTATAAACCAGTGAAGTAGGACTAAAGGAGAGAGCTTGAATAAATAATCTGAGAATTTATAGTGTTCAAAATAATTTTTAAAGCAAACAGTATGACTGCCATATCTCAAGGTAGCATATGAGAAAATTATACTAGAGTTACTAGTATAAACCAGAGAAGGTTCAAAACAGAAGAATTCATAGGATGCCCACTCCATGTTTAATGCAAACAGAAATGGAGTAACCCCAAATCAGAAATTTGGTGTCAAGGAAAGACTCTTATGAGCAGACAAAAGAAAGAAATTTACTTACCAGCACTAATTCAAATTGTTCAAGACAAGAATAGGAAAAAGAAAGCATACTTGGAGTGTGATATAGAAAATGACCATATGCATTTAAAGTTAAGTACTGGAATGAAACCTATCATGTTTTGGTTAATTTTGGATGAAATAGTAACAAGAAAAATGATCAAGGACTATTACTTTGCTATTTAAAGTACCATAGTAATTAAACAATATCAATACTAAACACAATTATTTGATGACATTACAGCCAAGATCTTCAAGGAAGTGAACCTTTTTTTAAAGCTTAAATACTAAGACAGGAAATCCAATATTACTTTAAGATTATGTAAGAACTTGACAAGTCCTATAGAAAAAAAATGTTTAAAGATGAAATTACAAAATTTAACAGAATGCTAAGAAAATGATTTGATAAAACCAGAAAAACTTATAAAAGGGAATTCTAAGGGGGCAGCTGGGTAGCTCAGTGGAGTGAGAGTCAAGCCTAGGCCTCAGCCACTTCCCAGCTGTGTGACCCTGGGCAAGTCACTTGACCCCCATTGCCCACCCTTACCCATCTTCCACCTATGAGACAATACACCGAAGTACAAGGGTTTAAAAAAAAAAAAAAGAAAAAAAAAAGGGAATTCTAAGAAATATATAAATTTCTCAGATCCCCATGTTACTAACACAAAAAACTTATTACATACTATGGTGTGGTATGAAAAACTTATAAACAAAAGCAGGAGAGTAGACATCTTAAACACATTCCTTATAAACCAAAATGCAATAAAAATTCCAAACAATAGAAATATGAACAAAAAATTGTTCAAATGTAAATCGAGACAACAATATCCTAAAAAAGTGACTGGATCCAAGACCAAATTATAGGAACAATGCCAAGTTATATTAGAGAGAATGATCATAAGGAGAGAGTATACCAAAATACATGAGATACAACTAACGCAATTCTTAGAAGAAAATATATTCCCTCAATACTGAGAGACAGAGAGACAGAGAGACAGAGAGAGGATGAACTGATAATACAAGAAAACTATTGAATTAGTAACCTTAAAATGAATGTAAAGAATGTTAAAAATTAAAAGCATGATAAATCACATAGAAAATAAAAGTATTAAACTAATAAAAAAAGATCTAGTTCTTTAAAATGACTTTTAAGTGATGAACTATTAGCTATTTTGACTTTTAAAGAACAGGAAAAAAAACAAAATTTTTAAAAGAAATGGGAAAATTCACAATAAATAGAAACAAAAATGTCAAATTATTTTAAAAATATTATACTTAATCATAAAGTTAAAAAAGCAAAATATAGATTAAATAGATCATAGCAAAAGAAAATTAATAAAACAGTAAATATATGACCAAATCTCAGAAGCAGAAGTTAGGAAAGCCATGAATGAAATCTAAAGGAAAAAAAAAACTTCAAAATCAAGATAGATTTTCAAATCAATTCCTTCAAACATTAAAAAACAAATAGTTTTATTCTGTATAAACTATTTCAAATTGAGAAAAAAGACATTATCAAACTCTTTTCATAAGAAAGACATGAACCTCCTTCTTGGAGCAAGAAGTGTTAAGGCAGAGAAAAAGAACAATAAATTAGTATCACTAATAAACAATTAGGCAAAAATATTAGATAAAACACTGGCAAAGATATCATAACCACATATTCAAAAATGTGTTGGGTTTATGTTGAGAATAAATGAATGGCTCCAGATGTGAAATATAATTAGCATATTAAATCTTATTAATTAAAAATGGCACGATTATGTCAATAGATACAGGAAAAGCCTTCAATAAAATACATCTTTCATTACATTAAACAAACTAAAAAGCATAGAAATGAAAGGACATTTTCTTAAGAAGTTCAAAAGCATTTTTCTAAAAATCAAGGACTATCATTACTGGGGAGTAATGGAAAAATACTGGAAGCTTTCCCAATAACATCAGTAATGAAGGAGGCCAATTCTGGCAATAAGAAAAATTAAGCAAATAAGCAATGTCAAAGAAGAAGCAATGGTATCTTTATTTATTGGTAATAAAATAGCTCACTTTGAAAATCACAGTAATCAAGCAATATGAATAAAAATAAGGAATTATTTCAATAATATAGCAAGATATAAAATAAATTCACAAAAAATCTATTTTTTTATAGTTCCAACAAAAACCAGGAAGGGGAGATAGAAAAAAACCTATTTTTAAAAAACAGATGCATTAAATATCCAGAAATTAAACAATCAATACTAATTGTACTTATATAAATACAATTACAAAAATTATATGTTATTACATATAAACATGTGGCAGATAGAAGTTAAATAAGTTGCTTTATGCCAAATAGTTTCTAAATATTTGAGGCAAATACTTTAACCCATGTCTACCTGACTCCAAGTCTAATGTTCTATATACTGTACCACCTAGCTTCCTGTGAAGTGTAGTTTTTGCTAGGTTCGGGGGATAGTGCTTTCCTAGTGTCTGTGGCCAAGACTTCTTTCCACTCTAAGAATTTGGTCATTCTCCCTGAAACTGTCTATCCTCAGAATGTCTAATTTGTCCTCAGTGTGTCTGGTTTGTCCTTAGTATGTCTCTCAGCTCTGTTACAGACAATGCCATTAATCAATATGGCTAATCAGGGTACACTAACAGATGACAATGAGAACTCCAGATCTTCCAGTCTATTAATGTTTACTTGGTCAAAACTGAGGATAATGACAGAGAAGAGAAACAAAAGCTCCCTTCCTCATGCCCTAGAAATATCTTCTTAGCATTCTATAGTGAATTAGACCACCACTATTGATTTCTAACTTGCTATTTTAACATACATTTGATTATTTCAGCCAACCACAAGATAGACGCTGCATGGCAATATCTGTCTTTAGCCAATGATCAACGCCCTCTATTTTTCTGAAAGTGATTAAGGTCATGTTAATACTTAGCTTAATCTTGTTTGATTGAATGATGAAATTGAGTGTTCTGAGCTTTCTGTGATTAAATAGAATAAGGTGTATAACCTCACCCTCACAGAAATAAAGAAAAATATTGAAATGAAAGTTTGCTATTATCAGATCTGAAATTATATTCAAAGCAGTAGTCATCAAAACTATCTGGTACTAGATAAAAATAGAAAAGTTGATAATGGAATAAATATTCAAGAAACATTTAGTAAATCGAATGCCTACTATGTACCAGGCATTTGGCTAGGACTTTGAAGAAAGTACATACAACAAGTCTAGACTTTGTTAAACTCAAAAAAACACCAAGTACTGAGGAAATAATGCAGTACTAAAGAATAACTGCATGGAAAAGTGGATAGCACTTTGGCAGAAAATAGGTTTAGATAAATATCTTACAGCATAAAATAAAATAAATTCAAAACTAGTAAATGGGATAAATATAATAAGACAAAACATGAAAAGCTTTGCAGAGAATGAGAATGAGAATATATAACTCTCACAACTATTGAAAGGATTAATCACTAAGCAGCCACAATTTCAAGAATGTTGCAAAGAAAATAGTCATAACTAATTTCATGCAAATTAAAAACTTTTCCATAAATAAAATAAATGAAGCTAAAATAAGAAAAATATATGGAATAGCCAGTGTGGATTCTTTTTGTAAGAAACTTCTTTGGTAAATGGCTGAAATAAAATATCAATAGAAATGCTCTTCTTCCTCTAATCTACAATCTCTTAGGTTTCCTTTAAGTCCCACCTAAAATCCTGCTTTCTATAGGAAGCTTTCTCCAACTTCTCTTAACTCTAGTCTCTTTTCTTTATTAGGCATTTCTTATTGATCTTGTATATAGTGCAACTGCAATATTGCGATCTCGCAGTCTCACGATCTCTCTCTCTGTCTCTCTCTGTCTCTCTCTGTCTCTGTCTCTCTCTCTATCTCTCTATCTCTCTGTCTCTCTCTCTGTGTCTGTGTGTGTGTGTGTGTGTGTAATTTGTATATGCATATATAGGTATATTTATACTATATATATGCTATCTCCCTCATTAGACTGCAATCTCCTTGAGAGCAAGGGCTGTCTTTGGCCATTTTTTGGCCCAAGCACTTAGTATAATAGTCCCAGCACTTAGTACACTGTCTAGCACAAAACAGATCCCTAATAAATGTTTATTTGATTGATTAATTGACCTGGCACATATATACATAAAATATTAAGTGCCAGTCTCCAGGATCAAACTATATAAACAATCAATTAAAAAATGCAAACTATCAAAGAAACCTAACATGCAAAAAAGTAACTAATAATCAAAGAAATAGAAATGGAAAATAATATAACACCTAATATATCTAATATCTGATACACCTAATGTATCATATTTACCAAATTGGCAAAGATGGTCAAAATGTCTTAAAAGAGGTGAGCTAATTCAGTACTGATAGGTCTATGAATTAACCCAACATTTTGGGAACCAATTTAGAATTATACAATAAAGCTACAAAATTATTTGTAATACTATATCCAACAAACCTACTATTGGGTTTATTCCCCCCAAAGTTATTCATAATAACAAAAAACATGTCTGTACAAAAATATTCATATTAGCACTATTTAAAATTGGAAATAAACCATATGCTCAAAGGAATGGCTAAAACAGATTGTGGTATGTTAATATAATGATATGTTAATATGTCATGAGGGATGGTGATTGTGAAATTTTTTTAAATATGGGAAGGCTGGTGTGAAATGATGCAGAATGAAAATAAAATAGAAAAGAACAATATACAGCATTACTACAAGTGCATAAATCAAGACAACTTGAAACCACAACAAAATTCAGATGAAAAGCCATGCCCAACCCCAACGATAATTTCATCAGTGCAAGGAATTCCTGGTTTAAAAAAAAAGTCCTTCCAAAGATGCAGAAAACAATTTTTCTGCACCTTATTTAGGTTTAGACAATTGTCTGAGGGCAATAAGGGGTTAGGTGATTTGCCTATGGACCTACATATATGAGAAAAATTTCAAAAAGTGTGGACCCCTAGGAATCTCAAAGGCTTGTTCATGGGGTCTGAGAGGTCAAACTACTTTCACAATAATACAAAGACATTATTTGGCTATGAAAATATTTCCTTGCTTTTCTATCTGAGAGAAGCTGAATTTTCTTCACATATTTAAATAAAAACAACATATCATAACTGAATGAATGCAAAAACACATTAAAGAGATCTATAAAAGTTTGTAAATAATGCCACTCTTCTTATTATTTTTTCTTTTAGAAAATATACTAAATTTCCATAAAATGTCATTTATGTTCATGTATAATGATTGTTATTTTAGTGAATTATTAAATATTTTAGAAAATGAATAATTTTAATATCTAATATGGAAAATATTGACAGATATAACCCATACAAACAAAATATCTTTAGGCTGTTACATAATTCTTAAGATTGTAAAGGGATCCTGAGACCAAAGGCCATTGTAATAGAAGAAGGGCTTATGCCTAGTCTTTTTAGTATAATTCAACTCTTTTATTCATTATACTACATGATTTCTTACCAATGTTGAGACTAACTTAAAAAGCACAAACTTGTATTTTATTATGAGAAACAAAGAGCCAATGAAGGGTAAACTTAAGTGTGCTCTCAGGCCCTATCATTCTTTTCTGCTGTTTTGCCTGTCTAGGAGCAATGTAGAGAATTCAAATATCAATAAATTGGAATTTTGTACATTGTATTAAAGCAAAATTTATTCATTAAACGAAAGGAAAAAAAGCTTTAAATGTCTTTTGTCGCTCTCTATCATGCCCACATATGGGGAAAAAATCACAATTATATGGAAAGAACAGCTTCTGCATATATCAGCCAAGACATCAAAAAATACTGTCTTTCAAAGTCAATGTATATAATGAGGAAGGCGACAACATTGTGGGATGATAAGGAAGAAAACAACAATGAGAAAGTTCTTTTTAAGACTCTTCTTAAGTGTCTTTCCAAATCTACCCAGCTGCCGAAGTGCTCTCATCAAAATTCTTACATACGATTTATTATGTGTATACTTATTGTATACACACTTAATGTGTGTATTTCTTTGTTGATACTTAATATGTATACCCATGTTGTCTCCTTTGAACAATGTAAGCCTCTGGAGGGCAGGGACTGTTTCATTTTCATCTTTGTATCTCCAGTGCCTAGTACAGTACTTGACACAAGGTAAATGCTTAATAAAACTTTGTGTGTTCATTAACGATGAAAGGAACACTGTTAATGACAATGAATGAAACATTTATTGAATTAAAAGAAACTTATCCCTTCAGTGGTTCTTTGTTTCTTAAAACACAGATTTATGCATATTCTGTTTTCATGGTAAAAATATATAATTATTTTTTGATAGCTAAAATGTTTTCTTTAAATTTCCAAAGAGTATCATTGACATGACAGGGTGATGTCTTGACTTGTCTATGAATTGGATTTAAGTGAGTCAGAGTTGCACAAAATCATTAGCCTCATCCTCTCTTCCAGAGTCATTGAATAGGTCTTGGTATTAAACAATTTTCTAAATCATTTTATTCATTTTCAATAGAATCACTTTATTTCACAGATCCTTCAGAGTATCAAAGTATTCGATTAGTAAATTATGGGAATGCTCTATATAATAAGATCTCATTTTATGTGAATTCAGGTATACATGAATATCAAATAAAAAATAAAGGCATAAAATGCATAAAATAAAGAATTTTAATTACATGCTTAATCTGCGTCATTTGTAAAGTCTCACAGCAGTTCACTCAATGGCACTCATTCTAACTGAGAAGAATTATTCTGAATCATTACACTACTTTGCACCAAAATATTTCCCACATTATTCTTTGTCTCAAAGTTGTAACAAGTTATATCCATGTCAGAGAAGTGCTTTTCTTTGTTTCATTAGTGCTATTTAGTTATTAGTAATGGCCTCACTAAAATGCTTATAGCTCCGATAAGCCTAAGAAAAATCATAAAGTGTCTAGGCATATAGGTATAAGAATATTTATCAAATAATAAATTTATTCAGTAATGGAGTTCACTATCATGTGTAATTTTCAACTTACTTGAAGGTCTTGGAATATATTGGTCATATAAGACAAGGTTCTATTATACCTTGTACGCCTATTTTTTCAGCAAAGTATTGATCAGGTTTCTCATGATCCACATGTGGGCTGGATAATAGTACAGTTGTCCCTCGCTATATCACAGTTCACTTATTGGGCTTCACTGTATAGGTTTATTGTTTTAAACTATATCTAATTCTGTATCTTGGAGTTAAACTTATCGCGACATACTACTGGCTAATGGAATGAAAGGAGATCAACTACATCGCTGTGTTCTGTATCCTGGGTGTTGATTGGCTCAGTGGCTGTAGGTTAATAAGAGTGTGGAAAAGGTTTATAGGAGAGTGGGAAGGATTTACAAAGCCATATATATATATAATGAAATAAATAATATAGCACCACTACTTCCCAGATTTTCACTTGGGGGGAGAGGAGGGGATGTCTCTGGACCATAACTCCTGCAAAAGGTGAGGGATCACTGTAGTTATATGGAATCTGCCTGGTTGAATGAGGGGGCCCAAAGAGTAATCATTAGTTGGTCAGTGTTAACTTGGAAAAAGGACCAAAGTGAAGAGCCCTAATGGCCTGTCCTTGCCTTTGTGATGTGAATACTTGAGTGAAAGACTTTGATGGAAGTACAGATGGAATATTTGTCAACCTGCAAGTAACCTGAAACTAAAAGGGAACATTAACACCCTGGAAGCCAGTCAGGATACAAAATGAACATGAAAAGCTAGCATGATATCAATGAAGTCCAAACATCTCATTTTATAGATAAGGAAACTAAGGCCAAGAGAGAACAAGGTAGTTTTCTTAAAGTCACACAAAAAGTCAGGATTCAAACTGAATTCAGATCAATATTCTTTGGAATGTTCCAAATCATCTCACTAGCTACAAAGTTAAACAGATTTCATGTAAAATTATATATTTAAGTTCAAAAATCTATGTCTCAAGTATGGACTTAGAAAAGCTTGACTAGGCAACAATTCCAATGACAAAGATCTTGGGATTTTAGCAGACTGTGAACCCTTGTAAGAATCAACAGTCCCACATAACAGTCCTCTTAGACCCAAACAAAAAACAAATGCAATCTTAAGACACATCAAGAGGCATCATTTCCAGAATTAAATAGGTAAAGGTCTGCTGTACTCTGCCCTGGTCAGGATTATGACATATGCAGTTCAGGAAAGAACATTTAGAAAGAACTCACAAAGAGGGTGTCCAGGATGGTTGCAGACCTAGAGATTAAACCATATGAGGTACTAGCCTCAAGAATAAAGGATTTGGAGACAGCTATGTGGCTCAGGGGATAGAGCACCAGGCCTCGAGATGGAAGGTTCTGGGTTCAAATTTGACTTCAGACACTTCCTGGCTGTGTCATTTGTGAGGTCCCTTACTACTCTTCTGCCTTGGAACCAATAATTAGTATCAATTCAAAAGGCAGAAAGTAAGAGTTTAAAAAATAATAAAAGAAATTATGACATTCTCAACTGTCTGAAGCATTGTTACATGGAAGATTGTGAACTCCCTGAGGGCACTGATTTTTTTTGCCTTTTTTTGCATCTCCAGAGCTTTGCATTGTCCTGGTACATACCAAGCCCATAATAGATGATTGCTGGCTTGACACAGAAGAGGAATTAGACTTTTTCTACTTGGTCTCAGAGGACAGATCTAGTAAAAGGTAGAAATTGCAGAGAGTCAGGTTACACTTTGATGTGAGGAAAAACTCCTAATAAATAGCACTGCCCCATGGTGGAGTTAGTTTCCTTAGGAAGAAGCAAGTTCCCCTTCAATGGAAATCTTTAAATGGAGACTGAATGACCTCTTGTTCAAGGATTTTGGAGAAGAAACTCTTGTTCAGGTATTAAGTGGACTCTAAGGTATATTCTGACTCTAAATTCCTGTTATTCTGTGACTTGGATAGATAGATATGGCTAAAAAGAAAAAATGAATAAACCAATGGCCAGTTTCACACTGAACACCAGTGAAGTTTTAACATCTACAACTGCTCCACAAAGAATCTATTATTTTTTGAGACTGTCTTAAGATGCCAGCCTTAATTCTTGCCCTCATGAGGGTATGGAATTGGTGCAAGTAATTATCCTTAAGTAGCTCTTTAAAAGAGCTTTAAGCATAGGGAAGTGTAAAATGCAGAAGGACTTCATACTCAGTGTCCTTAGACATAAGGGAGAAGAAAGAAACATCAAAGAGTAAAGAAAGCTTCAGAAATCTTTCTCCTGGGAATGATAATCATAGATTCAAGGACTTCAGAGCAGGAAGCACTTTAGGGGGAATTAGCCCAACTTTCTTATTTTGCAGATGAAGAAACTGAGGAGTATAGGGGGTCAATTTGCCCAAGAATAAAACATTAGCTTAATAACAAAACTAGGACTTAAGTCTCCTGACTCTTAGCTTAATATTCTTTCCAGTTTGGTGCAGTACTGACCCTGAACATAAGCCACATTTTTAACTTCAGACCCTCATTTCCTGTAGTCTTAGAGACTTGTCTGGAAGCACTGAGAGATTAAATGGTTTGCCCAGAGTCACTTGGACAGTACATGTCAAATTTTGGACTGTGTATCCAAATATTCCTGACTCCAAGGCTTATCCTAAATCTACTACTTGATTTTGTCTTGTAAGTGCCCTTAATCTACTTAAAATTCAAGTCAAGTATCATCATACTCCAACATTCTCAGGTGCTCTTCAGAATTTTCTGGCAAGTATTCAAGGATGTTATCCATCCCTCCATCCCACCCCAACCTTTACACCACATTCCTTGCTGACAAAATCTAAGTCACTCATTCCTTCAAAGGCACAGGCTATATATATATATATATATATGCTTCATGCTATCTACATGAACCCACATGTAAGCATATTATTAAGTCTCTCCAGCATTTCACCGCAGCTTGGGCTTTGTTTTGCAGTAACCTAGTGCAAGAAATATTGAATCTTTATTCTTGATTCAGGAGGGCAAGGGGAAGAAAGAAGCAAGCAAGTACCACACATTTCCATTAGACTCAGAGAGTACACTTAGCCATTCTCCACATCTCCAAGATTAACACACCCAGAGCTGTCTCTCCTGCAGCAGGCTCCTTGGCTGATCCCCAACTTCCCCATACCACAACAGACTCCCTCCAGACCTCTCATCACCCAGCTCTTCCATCATTGCCCATAGCCATGAGACCAAATACACCCCTTACATGCTAATGCAAAAGCAATCTTTCATTCTCATCTCACATCTAGTTCAGATTCCTGTCTTTTATTATTTATGAACTCTCCTTTCCATACTCCTCTCACAAAGTGCATTTCAACATGACTGCATAGTTGGGATAGTGCTGGCAGATCTGTGTGAAGCCCCCTTTTTCTGAAATTGTCTCCTTGATGTTTTCCCAACAATTCTTCCACCCACCCACCCCCATTGGCTGACCTGCCCTCTTCCACATCCTGCTCCATTTGTACTTGGCGTTGATCCTAAGCAGCTTTGTCAATCATGGTTCACTGCACTTCCCAAACACAAGAGCTCCAAAAGCAGCATCACATGCCATTCAAAAAGAGAGAGAGGTAGAAGGCCACACCACACACTCCCGACCCCTGACACCTCATTCTTCAAAGACGCTATTGCATTCTAGGGTGAAAGGCTATTTCAGGATCATTGCCTTCCACTAACAGAATCAACAGTCTTTCTGCTTTCCAGAAAATAATCAGGGGAAAAAAAGGGCAGTCCAAATCCTGTAGCTCACCAGGCAATAATACTGCCTTTCATCTGTATAGTTCTTTTCATATTTATAAAATGCTTTTACATCTCCAATCTCATTTAATTCTCACAACAATCTGTGAATGACTTGGGAGGTGATGGTCACAGATGCTGCAGAAGGAATGCCTGCCCCGAGTAAGAAATGAGCCAGATGATCTCTAAAATCCCTGTCAACTAACTTGAATTCTATGATTCTTTCACAGAATGACATCTGGAACATGAAGAAATTAATTAAAAAATAAACACTGTCACTAATTATCTATGCAACTCTGGGTATTGCTGACCTCTCTTGGCCTCAGTTTCCTCAACTGTAAAATGAGGTTAGACTAAATGACCTTTAATGTCTTTTTTGTCATAATATTGATTTTACATTCATATGTATGGAGTATGGCACGGCCAATAATAGAAAAATGTTGCCCAACTTCAAGGTCAATAATGGCTAGGGCAAAGAGGCTAAATCTGTTTGGAAGCCAAGAGAGTCAGAATCTAGTTAACTAGTGCCTGGATAAAGGGACTGAATGTGAAAGCATGAGCTGGTTTGGAAGTAGAAAGAAGAATTAGGGAAGAGATAAAATGGTGGTAGCAAAGCTCTTTGGAGGAAGAGAGACACTGTCTAGAGAATGGATGAAGTACATGGATTATGGAATGACATCCTTGAACCCAAGAGTATTGGTGAATCTTTTGGACCCCAGAACTAGAGAAGCAAATCGTTGTACCCTAGAGGTACCCACTGATCTTCATTCTACCCCAAAGATCATGCTGAGAGAGCTTCATTAAGCTACCCACAAATTCTTCTCTAGAAAGTGAGTTATCATTGAAAGGCACTGACATTATATGGTTAGAACTTGATTCCACGTTTTCTAAAATAGACCTGTGATTTCATTTATAAATCAAATTCCTAATGAAGAAAACTCCTCTAACCACAAAGCCTGGAATCTGCAATGCTTAAAGAGAGCTGCTAGGAAACACACGAGGTAAAGTGTCTTGCCCAGTCACATAACCAATGCATCAAAAAGAGGGATTAAGTCTCTGACTTTAAGACCAAGTCTTTATCTACTGAGCAACACTACCTAGAAATAGTAGATAATAATATACTGACATAATCTGAAAAAAGTTAACCTAGAAGTTTCCAGCCTTCTTGCAGTGATACTCCCACCAACTATGACTTTAAGTTACATTGCTATTCAGAGAAGAAAAATGTGGCTCTCCCATAAGCCTATGTGTCAGAATCTATAGTGAAGCCTACAGAGTTACGCAGGGCTGTTCATAAAAGAAAGTACAACTCAGGGTATAGAAATTATTGTCACAACCCTCCTTGTCCCAACTGTCAATGAATTAGGTACTTAGAGCACTGCAGGACAAATATCTTCTAGCAATGACACAAACTAAGAAAAGGAAGCATGACTCTTGGGG
>NC_058131.1:368060996-368099276 GCF_016433145.1 Gracilinanus agilis
AATGGTTTTGATTATATTAAGCTAAAAAGCTTTTGTACAAACAAAAACAATGTAGTCAAAATCAGAAGGGAAACAACAAATTGGGAAAAAAATCTTTATAACGAAAAACTCTGACAGGGGTCTAATCACTCAAATATACAAGGAGTTAAAGCAATTGTATAAAAAATCAAGCCATTCCCTAATTGATAAAAATGGGCAAGAGACAGGCAATTTTCAGATAAAGAAATCAAAAGTATCAAAAAGCACATGAGAAAGTGTTCTAAATCTCTAATAATTAGAGAAATGCAAATCAAAACAACTCTGAGGTATCACCTCACACCTAACAGATTGGCTAAAATGAAAGAAGGGGAGAGTAATGAATGTTGGAGGGGATGTGGCAAAATCGGGACATTGATGCATTGCTGGTGGAGTTGTGAAATGATCCGGCCATTCTGGCTGGCAATTTGGAACTATGCCCAAAGGGCTATAAAAGACTGCCTGCCCTTTGATCCAGCCATACCATTGCTGGGTTTGTACCCCAAAGAGATCATAGATAAACAGACTTGTACGAAAATATTCATAGCTGCGCTTTTTGTAGTGGCAAAAAACTGGAAAAGGAGGGTATGTCCTTCAATTGGGGAATGGCTGAACAAATTGTGGTATATGCGGGTGATGGAATACTATTGTGCTAAAAGGAATAATAAACTGAAGGAATTCCATGCAAATTGGAGAGACCTCCAGGAAGTGATGCAGAGTGAAAGGAGCAGAGCCAGAAGAACATTGTACACAGAGACTGATATACTATGGTAAAATCAAATGTAATGGGCTCCTGTACCAGCAGCACTGCAATGACACAAGACAGCTCTGAGGGATTTATGGTAAAGATGCTACCTACATTCAGAGGAAAGACTAAAGGAGAGGAAACATATAAGATAAACAATTGCTTGAATGCATGGGCTGAGGCGGACATGAATGGGAAATAGACCCTGAACAAGGACACGTTACAACCAGTGGAAATGTGCGTTGGCCATGGGTGGGGGGATAGCGGGGGGTGAAGGGGAAAGTAGGGGCATAAAGTATGTAAACAGATTAAAAATGAATATTAATAAATGTCTAATAAAAAAACGAATATTAATAAATGTGTAATAAATAAATAAAAAAAAGAATCAATACTTTGCATTAGTTCCAAGGAAGAAGAGCAGCAAGGACTAGGCAATGGGGTTTAAGTGATTTGCTCAAGGTCACCAAGCTAGGAAGTGTCTGTGGCCAGATTTGAACCCAGAACCTCCCATCATTAGGCTTAGATCTCAATCCCACTGAGCCACGTAAGTGCTCCTCCTGCATCCTTAGTTGTTGTTGTTGTTGTTGTTGTTGTTGTTGTTTCCATTTTTAGTTTTTGAAGAGGACCAATGACATCAGGGGCGATGTCTTGATTTGCTTGTGAATTGAATTTAAGTGAGACAGTTGCAAGAAGTCCACAGCCTCACTCTCTCTTCCAGTCATCAAAGTCCAGTGGCAAGACTAAAGTCAAGTCTTTGCCAATGGTCCAAGATGCAATAAATGTCCCTTGGTATCTTTGATGTCTGACCAAGCTCTAAGTGCTTTACAACTCTTGCTTCAGCTGCCTTCATGGCCAATGGAACAAATTGTTTTCATCTGTTCATTGAGCCAGGGGAAGTTTTCACTTGCTTGAGATAGATACCCTGACCTCACTGACAGGTTTGAGGCCTATCAGTAACCCTCAACATAATTTATCCTGCCTGCCGAGACAGTTTCCCAGGGTATGGCCATAGGAGCCTTTGGAGCTTAAGCTAAAAACTGAAACTACTACTGAGCATAACAGAAGTTGGGGCCATAGAATAAATGGGCCATAATTGTTCAAACATGAGATACAAGGTGGAAGATGCTACATAAGCCCTAGAGTTGCCTGAAATGTTTGGGCCAAAGACTAATTCTTTTGCTGATTTAGAAGCATTTTTACTTGCCCAAGATAGCAGTGGATATATGTGACAAATATGAGACTCATGTTCAGTGTGTTCGAAAGAAAGTGCTACTGATATTTACCTGGCAAAGCTTTGCAGCTGGTATTCGGAGATTTTTTAATATATCTCCAGAATTAAATAGGAAAAACATCCAAGTGGTAACAGACCCAGAATGACTCACCTGCCCAGCCAGGAAACAGAAGGCTTCTACAGTAGCCAAAGTGTTATGGGAAAAATACTTCTCTGTATCTGCTACCTTGCCAGAATCCATTCTGAATAAAGTGGAGAGCAAGCTACTCAAGGAGTTGTTACCCTTGGCTGGAATTGAGAAATCTTGGACAACATACTACCATCCTCAAGGAGGCAATTATGTGGAACATTAGAGAGCATTCTGGATTTGGAGTCAAGAATAAAAATGAAAATAATACTCTTTGTGTCCTTAGCACCTAGGACAGAGCCTTACAAATAAATTTTTGTTGTTCAGTCATTTCAGTTGTGCCTGATGCTTCATGACCCCATTTGGGGTTTTCTTTGCAAATCCTTCTCCAATTAATTTTACAGGTGAGGGAACTGAGGCAAACAGGGTTAAGTGACTTGCCCAGGGTCACACAGCTAGTCAGCATCTGAAGTCAAATTAGAGTCAGTTCTTCCTAATTTGGCACCCAGCTGTCCTACAAGTAATTAGCAGGTACTTAACAAATCCTCATTTAATTGAACTTTATGGAATTATCAGCTATATAAAAAGAAAATTTTTTAAGTTTTTTAAAAAGGAAATAGACAATGTCATAATTCTCTTTTTCTTCAGTGACCATTTACCTGCTAATCAAAACAACAGTAATCAGACCTAAGAAAAATCTCAGGAAAAAGTAGAAAACCATAGATGTCTCTCCTCAGAATTTTAGCTGTCCGAGTCTGGTTTGCAAATTCTTAGCACGTCTCAGAGCGATGCCTTTTGCAAACTCTGGGAGATGTAGAAATGTCGCCCAAAGAATCTATGGCTTATATGCAAATGGAAAACTTTCAAAATGATAAACCTGTGCTATAGAGTGAAAACACAGCCACAAATCACACACTCTTAATTGCTCTGGCACCAGGCAAAGAGAGGGAAAGACTTGGGAAAGGTTTTTTGGGGCTTGTGCTAAACTGTAGCTTGTAATTGAAAAGAAAAAAAAAATCAGTTTTGTACAGTCCAGGCACATGAATAAATCTGTCTAAATATTCCCTTCCTTTCAAAAAAATCATATAAATCTTAGAAACTGAAGGGACTTTAGAGATCGTCTTAGTCAAACCTCACCACATCTTCACTGTACAAGTCAGAAAACTGAGACCTAAAAGTTTAAGTGAAAATCCTAAGTTTGGAGCATAATGGGACCCAAAGGTCACCTCATCCAATATTTTACAGATGGGGAAAAAGAAGTCTTGAGAGGTTAAACGGCTTGCCTGGTCTTAGAGGCAGTAAGTGACAGGGGTGAGATTCGAACCCATTTGTTTGCCCACAATTTCAGCCCTCACTCCATTGCACCAAGATACTTCTCTAACTTGTTCCAGATTACATAACAGGTTATATCAGAATGAGGGGGACAATTCTAGGCCTTTGGAGTTCCAGAACTGTGTTCTTTTTGCCCAGCACACAGCCACTTCTTGTTTTACATTTTCACATGAAAGTAAATCATGCCTTTCATTCTCTTTAGTCTGAAAGACATTTTTATTATCAATATGAATATCATTAGGTCACAATTATACAGTGCATATATCTAAAGGCCTGCTTGGGAGATTGTCTAAAATAATCCTTCTTCATGCTATGACAATGAAAACAGCTGCTATCTAGGGATATTATATTTTACTATTCTTTGTGCAATTTGTGCTATTCCTTTTATTGTGTTTTTTTTCTTTCAGTGCTTTCCTTTCTTTTATAATTACCAGCCTTATAGTACCTAACTTTCAAGAGACAAAATCAGGCATCATATGAACAAAAGTCCTTTTTCTTTCCAACCTCTTGGATGTCTAACTTCAGCTCTAGCCTGAGTTCTGATCTATTCAAGGCATCACTCCCTTCCTTTGAACCTATTTCTGTCTTAGAAGATTCTTGTCGTTCAAAATGTTTCATTTCAATAGTATGGTATCCTGATGGGGAACAAGCAAGAGAAAGCCATTGTTTTTTTATCTTACTTCTTGCCTGGGCCCTTGCTACACTGAAGAAACTTCCTCCCAGAGGCCCTCTTGATTGCTGACTCTCTCTCTTGGGTCTATCTTTTTAAAAAGAAATCCAATCATACTTTACTCAGGCCTGGACTTACTCTGGACACCCTCTCACCTGATACCTTAACCATGCATAGATATCCTTTTTCCTTTTTCAGCTCCCCTTGGGATATATTGCCCCACTAGAATGCAAATTCATTCAGGGTAGGGAATATTTTACTTATTTGTATTTGTATCCCCGCCTCCTCCACAGTACAATTCCTGGAACATAAGTAAACATCAAATATTTTATCTATCTATCTATCTATCTGTCTGTCTGTCTGTCTGTCTGTCTTCCTATCTGTCCGTCTGCCTGCCTGTCTGTCTGAATATCTAGATATCTTTCCATGTGTCCATTTTTCCATCCCTCAAAATAGCTAACTAAATATCTATCTAAATGTCTGTCTTTCTATCTATCTAAATAGCTTTCTGTATAACTGGCTATCTATCTATCTAAATGTTTCTCCTTCCCCATTCTTTAATGTTTGTACACATTTAATGAAACAAGTCTCTGTAAGATGTAGTTAAGAAAATTAGTATGTTTGTGAGGAATGGCTTATCCTATGCTTCAGAAACCATGTGGAATAGTCAATAGGGCATTGAACTTGATGTCCTTGTACTTGAGTTTGAATCCTAACTCTTACTATCTGTATTAGTTGAATCAAATCACTTAATTTCACTGGAATTTGGCTTCCTCATCTGTAAAATGAAGAGATTGGGTTAGGTGACCTCTATAGTCCTTTCTGACTTTCACCTGATGATTCTAGAATGGTATAAAATTTATTTTAACAACAAAGATGTATTAAGCTCTTAGCAGGCACTGGGTAAGCAACACCAAGGGAAAGGGACTAAAAATGAAAACATTCTTGTCCTCAAACCGCTTAAATTTAAATGAGGGGAACCAACACACACACAGGTCACCAAAGACAATGTACAAAATAATGTTCAGCAATTTCAAGAGGATAATAATGCTGATGATCACTGAGATAAGTCTAGATCTGTGAATAATGGTACCTGGGCTGTGCTTTAAGAGGAATAGTAGATATGAGAAGGTGATTCATGGGAGACCTTTTATATAAAGGAGATGTGGGACATGAAATGTTATATATGGATTCTATCTTACCTGCAGAATCTGATGACAATGTCATCAACCACTAAAATTTATTTGATTATCAGAAATTCATTTGATGAGAGACCAAAGGAATCATTCTCTCCTTTGGTTTGAGCAATTGAATCTTTATTTCCTGAAGTAGACAGAGAGGAAACATGGGCTAAAATTAGGGTTTAGCCATCACATCTTTTTTATGAGACCCTAAAGTGTTCGACGGACTCTTTGTTATTTTTATAAGTCTCTCATTGTTTTAATAAAATAAATATTTAGTGTACACATACTAGGTCCAAAAATAGATGTATTAGGAACTAGGGGTAGGGAGGAGTTGTAGAAATTAAAAAAAGACGCTGAACCTGCTTTTGGAAGTGTTGATGACTTGTCAAGAGACTAGCAATAACTGCAATCCAAGGTGAATCTAATAAGTGCCAAGGAAGAGAAGGGTACAATTCCAGTGCCATGGAAGCCCAAAGGAGAAAGGTCCCTTCCAACTGGCAGGGCCAAGGATGACTTCATGGATGAAGTAGCAATAGGAGTGAGCTAGCTGGCATTAGGAGAATGAATGAAGTACTCTCACTAAAAGCACGGTGTGTACAAATACAAGGGCCTGTCAATGTGCAACAGTCAGCAGTCTGTTCAAATGTTCCAGACCTTTGTGGGCATGGTGTTTTTCCACTGCTGGGAGCTCCCCTCCCACACTTTGACTGTAGCTAGTTGCCTGTGGTGATCACAAGTTTCAGGGCTATTATAAAGAGCTGCCAAACCACCAGAAGAACTTCAGAAGGTAACTTGGGTTAAGAAGGAAAATGCTGTGAAATGTTTCAATCCATTTATCAAATGCTTTTAACTCTTATTTTGTGGCAGGTAAAAAGGGGTGGGGGGGAATGAATGCACTTAAGCAAACAAAAAAACCACACATAAATGTTTCTTTGTTGGGGAAGTGATAAAGTAGGAATGCTACTTTTATTTCAGTCAGTGCTTTGTGAAAAACCTTGGTTTTGGTTTTGTTTTGTTTTATTTAAATAACACTGAACTCTCAGCCTGGGGCTGAAAAAATGCACATTCTCTGAGGATGCACAAGCCTAGGACTGATGCCTGAAGATTAGTTGGGAACAATAGTGCTGGAACTCAAATCCATACTTTGTGCTCACAGCTGGTCAGGTGCCTGGACCCCATTCTGACTCCAAAACCAACCCCACCAAGACCCACATTACTACCTCCCCTTCAGCAGTAACAGAGAATTATTTCTTTGTTCTTCTATGGTTTCTTCTGGCCTATCTCTCCTTTCTGTCCAACTGTGACTGGCTTTATGAGCTTAATACATCTTTGTTGTTAAAATAAGTTTTATGCCATTCTAGAATCATCAGTTGAAAGTTAGAAAGGACTATAGAGGTCACCTAACCCAATTTCCTCATTTTACAGATGAGCATGCAAGAATGAATCAGTGACCACTCACTTAGGGAGCTTCCATAGCCCTTTAAAAGCTATATTTCCTACATATTGGTGAAGTCAAAGTTCCATAATTTGAACTCACTCAAGGAAATTCAGGAATTTCTGGAAGAAGAAATACAGTTCTTTGCAAACTATTGTGAATAGGTTTATCAGATTCTTTCCTTTAATATTTCTCAGAACCCAGCAAAAAGGAGATAAAAGATGAAGGTTTTAGGTAGCTGGTACTAGGTTAGGGATGTGGAGGGAATGAGTTCATTAGGAAGGAATTAGCAGCAGTAGAAGGTCCAAAAAAAAAAAGGCTGAAAACACCAAATACCAAATATAGAGATTTTTAAATATTGCCTGGGTCTTGCCTCAATTGTACTGCAAGGGTAATTTAAACGCAAATAAAGAATTCAAAGCTCCAAGGCAGGAGAGGAGAAGGAGGACTCCACTCAAGTCTGGATTCCCTTTCCCACAGTGAAAATGGCTCTAATCACCTTTTCTGCCTCCTAGATAAAACACAAGTACCCAGACAGCTCATTCAAAACTGGGTTGATCTAATTTATTCTGCACATCTCCCCTGTTTGAATTCCTTTTCCTGCGGGCCCCAAGTAGAGTAGGCTTGCCATTATACCCACATACCCCTCACTGGGAGCCTTCTGGAGTCAGCTACTTTTGAGTTTAGCTGGTCATCTTAGAAAACTAAGGCCTTTGTTAGACCATTTCCACTCCTCTCTGCATGGAGTCTTTCTTATTGGACTTTGTCAGAGTTCAAAGACTGCTATCAATCACCATTCCATTTAAGGTATCAATTACTACAGAGACTAGAAAAAAACGTGTTAGAGATAGCAGGTTTTGAAATACCTCTTTTGACCTGTTTCTCCTATCAAAAGAAAAGACAGGAGGAACAAGTGGTAATATAAAGGAGAATAATGAAGTAAGAACCAAGAAAAGACAGTAACATGCTCATATTCACTGAGACCTAAGAACCTCCACATCCTTCATCCCAATCCCACACTATCCCCACAAGCCTTCCATACATAGATCCTACTAGATATAATTCGCTTCAATATAAATATATGCCAAGCATCTTACAAACCTGCAGAGGAGAGAGGGAAAACAAAGAAGTCAAGGATCTTTTTTCTAGCATAGGTAGGATGGTGAAGTCATAGATGCATGAAGAGATTTGGCAGAGAGGCTACTAAGAAACCAGTTGGAGGAAATAAGAAGAGGCAGATGTAAACTCTTAATGGCAGATGAGAGACCTCCCCAGAGCCACAGGCCTATGAAGAATACCAAGTCCTTTATAGCTTCAGAGCCCAGTGACTGTTCTCCATGGATCTCTCAGAGGATTATTCTCTCCTTGGCTCAGGTGAGATTTCATCTTCCTCCCAAACTGTAAAGCTGCCTTTATTTCTACAGAGTCTATTGCCTACACTGATCTATGTGACTCCCCCATCTTGAATTCTTTTCTACTACTGGTTTAGATAAATATATTGGCTTACTATCCATGATTGTCTTTTGTGATAGGGAGTGAGGAGGAGCTAAGATATAGTCCATTGTTACTGGCCTGGAATGGGACTGCTTTCCACCAAATGCTTATTGCACAAATGACAGTTATCAGTCAATCAATAAACATTTATTAAGTGCCTCCAATAGATAGCAAGCCAACATATTTATTGAAGCAAATAGTAAAAGAGGATTGAAGATGGGGGGAGCCATACACAGATGCATAACAGAACTTTCCTTTGGGAGACCACTTAAGTCCACTTGGACTATCCATGTCAATTCTGAATGGGCCACTACACAAATCAAAGGAAAATTCACTAATATGACTGCATATGTAAAATCTATATCGGATTGCTTAATGCTTCAGGGAGAAATGGAAAAGAACGAAAGAATTTGGAATTTAAAAAAATTAGTGAATGCTAAAAATTATTTCTACATGTAACTGAGGGAAAATAAAATATTATTTAAATAAAGATAAAATTCACTAGTATAGATGAGAGTAATTAATAAAAGTTCAAAGTAGAAAAGAGAGAAGAGGGAAGAGAAACACAGAGGGAAGATTTTTGGTCAGTGGGATGAATGAGTACTTTACAGAGACACTGCAGGTTTTAACTAGGCTCTCAAGGGTGGGTAGGATTTGGACAGAGAATGGGAAGGCATTGTAGATGGTAGGGAGCAATTTGAGCAAAGGCAGAAAAAGAAAGGCACATGGCATGTTTAGGGAAAGTTGAGTAGGCTGGTCACCCAAGATGAGCAGTTCCACACTGGAATAGTTGGTGAACAATTTAAATAGATAGGTCTGGATCACATTAGGCAAGACTTCGAATGGCATGCTAAGGATTTTAGTCTTGAATTTGCCAGGAGTGAAAAACAAGAATAACAGGAGCAATCGAGAACTTCGTAATATTATCATAGATTTTGAGCTGATAGAAATTTTAGTGATCCTCTATAATCATTTGTTTTTATATCCCCAGCATGTAGTACAAGTCCTGGCACACACAGAATTGGTGCTTACTAAATGCTTTTTTTATTGATTGATTTAATGCAACCCACTCATTTGTCACATAAAGATACTAAAACCCAGTGAAGTTATGTGACTTGCACAGGTCATAAGAGATGGGGCAGAAATACAAAGGTATGTCTTTTTTCTGGCTCAAAACTTGGGGTTTCTTCCTCTCTATCATACTGACATTATGAATATAAAAATATAGCTCTGTCTCTACACATCCCTCAACTGCTTCAAGACTTAGACCCATGTCTAAAAGGGAGAAGGCTTTCCTAATCTTCTTCATAGTTATTCTCTCCATCCTTCTCTGTTTATCCACTGTTATGCTTAGGATTAAAAGATCATAGACCTGGAAGCTTGACCATCCAGTGGATGAAGAGCAGG
Organism: Gracilinanus agilis; assembly: GCF_016433145.1. Lineage (NCBI taxonomy): Eukaryota > Metazoa > Chordata > Mammalia > Didelphimorphia > Didelphidae > Gracilinanus > Gracilinanus agilis. The sequence goes on from NC_058131.1 coordinate 368,070,637, forward strand.
GCTTGGAGTCAGAAGTCCTGGGTTTAAAATCTGTCCTTAGACATTTCCTAGCTGTGTAACCCTGGACAAGTCATTTAATTCCTATTGCCAGGCCTCACCTTTCTGCTGCTTTGGAATCAATACAGAGTATCCACTCTAAGAAGGTAAGAGCTTAAAAAAAAACCAGAGATCTAAAAGGAACCTCAGAGGCCCTTAAATCCAACCTTCTCATTAACAAATAAAGAAACTGAAGCCTCACGAGGTTCACTGACTTGCCCAAAGACCAACTTTGGCCAACTAATATAAATTTATCAGAGGTAGGATTTGATTCCAGGCTCCCTGATTCCAGAATCATTGATCTTTTCATTGTACTATGCTGCTTCTTATTTAGAAGTTGAATCTCTCACTCAATAGAATCTAAACTCTTTGGAGGTCAGAAACTGTTTTCCTTTTCATCTTTTATATTTGTACTGCTTGCTCAAACTAGGTACTTAATAAATATGTATTGGATTAAAATGGATTGCAGATTGTTTAGACTGGAGAAAGCAAACACAAGCAACTTGGGATATTATGTCAGTTCATAAGTATCTATTAAGTGCCTACTATATGTTGAGCATTGTGCTAAGTCCTTGGGATGCAAAAAATGGCAAAATATGGACTCTGCTCTCAAAGGGCTTTCAGTCTATTGTGGAAAACAAAAAGAAAACAACTTTGTACAAATAAACTATATATGTGATAAATACAGAGAGAATCAGCAGAGAGAAGGTATAAACATTAAGAGAGATTGGGAAATAACTGCAATAATCCCGGAACAAAATGAAAAGAGTTTGGGAAGATGAAGACAAATATGAGACTATCACAAAAGCAGAAGTGCAAATAGTACCAAGAACCAAATCACCTACTGACTCTCAGTGCTCTAAGAGCATGGAGGAAATGAAGCATAATGTATCAAGAGTAAGAGAAGTACTGAGTTGATCATGACGGAAAGGTAGGCTCTGGAAGGGCAGAGGAAGTGAGTGGAGTTCACTCCAGGCAAGAGAAATAAAACAATTAAAGGCATGGTGGTAGGAAGAAGTAGAAGATTTGTAGGATGATGATGGGCCTATTTTTATAAAACTATTTTTGCCTTTTTTTTTGGTATGGATCTTGATTCCAACAGTATAGAAAATTCTCTCCACCAATTCAGAGCAGCAACTGGCTAGCTTAAGAGTATTACTGAAGCCTGAGAAGTTAAATACCTTGCCAGGGTCAAAGAGCCAGTATGTTAGGGCAGGACTTGTTGCTAGGTCACCATGACTCTCAGACCTTCATTTTATTCATTACATCATTCTTAACTTGGTAAGGCAGGGGCATAGCACCTAGAGCTGAAAGGGACTTTAGAGGTCACCCATCTGGTCTAGGCATCTCCTACTACCTCTCCTCTATTCATTATAGAAATGAAGAAATGAGGAAGCAGAAAAGTTAAATCCAAAGACACAAAGGCAGGAAGGAATAAGCTGAATTATGAGGACCAATAAATGCTAGGTGTTTAGAAAAGAGTTAAGAAAACTAAAAAACTCTTGTATGATATAAGCATATTTACGCAAAATAAATTCCCACATTGGCCTTACCTAAAACTGTACATCTCATTCTGCATATGAGTCCATCACCTCTTTCTCTGGAGGTGAGAAACATTCTTCATCATTGGTCCTCTGGAATCATGACAGATCACTGCACTAATGAGAATACTTAAGTCTTTCCAGATTGTTCATTTTTATATTGATGTTACAGTACAAATTGTTCTCCTGTTTCTACTCGCTTTGTGTCATTTACTACCCCCACCCTCACTGGGATAAAAAAAAAAGTATATAGAAATTCAGCATACAGATAATGAAGGGGAATATATACACTAATAAACTGTTATGGATGCATCATATCTGTAATTATTTTAAGTATATAAAAGGAGTAAATATAAAAATATAATGTAATCTCCTTAAGGACAGGAATGATTTCATTTCTTCCTTTTTATCTTTAGCATTTAGCATAATGCATGGGTATATAGTAAATACTTAATAGGCTATAATGAATTGAACTTAAGCTTGATAGGATAATAGAGGAAACCATATGGATAGAGAGCTGGGAGGTCAAGAAGGCTTGATTCAAGTCTCACTTCTGATACATTCTGGCTTTATTACCCTGAACAAAACATTTAATCTCTCAGTGTCTCCCATCTACCATCAGTAGAGATTTTTCTAATAAGAAGTCCCCTACATAAAAAATAAATAAATAATGCAGATCTAATCCAAAAAATAGCAACAGAACTACTGAAGGTTTTAGAGTACCAGAAGGCAAGAAAAAAAACTGGCCTGGAAGTTAAACATTTGTTAAATGGTTACCTATATTAATGCAGTCAGATAAATTGTTTGAGCTAATCTTCAAGACTCCTGATAATCTAAGACTTCCTTGAAAACACAAGCTTGGGAAGCCCTTGTAAAACATTCAGGTCACTTCCCCATTCCATCCTCTGCCAACTGTCCCTGGGTTCTATCTGACAGTTGGGACACTTTAGACAGAGCTGTGTTTCAAAAGCATCCTTTTAAAATGGAGCGCCATCTTCCTGACTTAACACATTTCACTTAAGGATTTACATTTACCCCAGTTGAGCAAATCAAAATTATAGTTCCCTCAGTAACTGTAACCTGAAGCTGGGCATAGCTATATTTTCAGCTACTGTGCAGGCTTTTAACTCATGCTGCCCCCTCTTCCAGCTTCCCAGCTGTGCCATGGAAATTTAATTCATACATTATGCAAGAAATGCTTTTCAGAAAGATAGAGACTGGCCCTTTAAAGTATGTGAGAAGCCTTACTCTAAATCTACATTTCTTCTATTACATGCATGTGCCTTCAGGATTCCTGTCCTCTGATTAGACTGGGACAAAACATCCTCATTCCTCTCAAGTAGGACGCCATGTGTAATAATTGGTAATAACCCAGCTATATACATTAAAGGCAACTGATGTTGGTTGGAACCACTTGAGATAGAAAGAACATCAATGGTTTGGCTCCAGGCAAACTACTTTATGCTCTGGTCATGGCAGATGAAAGAATATCTAAGAATACCTGGAATAAAGTATCCTTATCTCAATGTCAAAGGAATGGGAAGTTTCAGGTTGTTAACTTTATTGGGGAGAGTTCAATCCACTGGAAAAGGAAAAAAAAAAGCTTCCTTCCATTTTCCCAAGTGGATCCCTTGAGAATAAATGACACAAGAGAGAACTGAATAATGCCAAGCCAGCCACAAACCAAGCCCATCAGAACCTCTAAAAACTTGAGTTGTCCACATGCCCTTCAAACCCTCTGGCCAGGCAGCACTCCAGGAAAAAAAAAGTCTATCAAATAAACCAGGCAAAAATTGTGCCTGGAAACCTATAGTATACTACCTCAATAAAGCGATAGTCAGCAAGGATTTGGAAGGAATATCATGTAAAACAAACTGAAGCAATATTGTTAATATTTATCTGCAGAACTCATTTAATGATATGAGTCCTCTTAGACCTCCTTCAGGATGAAAAAGGGGTTTGTTTGAGATCAGGTGCACTGAAATGTATGTTGTTGCTTGCAACTCAAACCCTTATACTTTTTGAGTTTCAGGAATTCATTAGAAAGAAAATAGCCCTTGTTCAAAGAGTTCCATTTAACACAGAGATCTCCCAGGCAGGTTATCAGCTATTTTACCTACAGACAACTCTCATTTACAGTAATGGGGAAGAAGATTGGGTAAGTGAAAACCTGTAAATGTCATTTTAGCTAATAGCTTTTCCCCTCTTACATCCCCCCAGAGCTACTGACAAGTGGCAAAACCCATTATGGTATAGTGATTGGACTTTTCTCTCCACTTTTTTCTTATAGTCTCCAACCTTTCTGCCACCCCTCTCTCTCCATTTCACACCCCCGCCCTCTGGGGGAAGGAATAAGTAGTAGCTTCACCAAAAATATGATAGAGGAGAGGCAGAAGAGACTAAGCAAAATATAAATTGTGCACACTCTCTGGTCAACTCTGAAATAACCAGAAGTTATAGATATATTTTAGAAATTATTTTTTTACTGAAGAAGAAAGTTGAAAGGAGGAATCATCTCATGGTAACAGAAAGAGAAGAGGAGTAATGTGCAATTTCTCAGTAAAAATCTTTTTGAACTTAAATCATAATAGCTTATATTTATGTCATATTTATCAGTTATAAAACCCTTTCACACACTGTATCTCATTTGAGCTTCAGAGCAGCCTGAAAAGCAGGTATGATTACATGAATGAATGAAGACGGCATTGTGTGCATAGTAATGTAGTAAGAGTACATGCATTCCTTTTCCAATTTTATAGGTGAGGAAACAGGCTCAACAAGGTTAAGTAACTTGCCCAAGATTACATGGCCAATAAGTAGAAATGGTACCCGAAGTCTACTTATTCTAGTTCCAAGCCTCTTGCCATTCCATTACCACCTGATGCCCCACCTAGGATTGTCTGGGTAGCACATGATCCTAAATCTAAATTCACAAGACAATTATTCCATTCTATTCTTCATTGAATCATTGTGGGACTGGCCCAAAAAGGAAGAATTTGCAAAGACCTGGGACCTAGGACTGAATAAAGATGAAGTGAAAAGAAACCCACATGCCTCCAAACAAAAGCAAAACCAAGTGGAAATATGCCATCAAAATTGATTGGAGGGTAGGGGGCAGCTGGGCAGCTCAGTGGATTGAGAGCCAGGCCTAGAGATGGGAGGTCCTAGGTTCAAATCTGGCCTCAGACACTTCCCAGCTGTGTGACCCTGGGCAAGTCACTTGACCCCCATTGCCTACCCTTACCACTCTTCCACCTATACGTCAATACACAGAAGTTAAGGGTTTAAAATTAAAAAAAATGATTGGAGGGTCAAGACAGGCACCTCCAAAGTGCCAAGCTGAGAAGGTACCACTTTCTCCTTTGTTGTCTCCTTTAGGGTTTCTTGCTTCTGATTCTCTCTATTTTCCCTAACAGTTTGGCATAAGCAGCAGTAGCAGCAGGAGTTAACAAGTATATGCCCCTGACTAACCCAGGTTCCAGGTATTGGAACAACCCCCTAAAAACATCACACAGAGCCTACCTAAAGACCTGGAAACATCCCCCTTCCAAATCCCCCGCAGTAATTATGGAGCCCAGATGTTGTTTTAGAGAAGAGTCTGTTCTCGAATTGGCATCTGCTTTTCCTTGGCAGGCCTCCCAGCTGAGCTCAAGTGGGGTTTCTGGAGGATCTGACACATGTCCATTCCTCCTGGGTTCTGCCCCTAGGCCTATGGCTTTGATGCTGTCCTTGGTGCTGATGAGCATGTGTATTTCTCTCTAGGCTCACCTTCTGCTCATTATTCCCACAGGGCATCACCTTCATGTTAAGAGAACTCCAAGGAACTAGTTGAGGTTATCGAAGGACAGCTATTCTGCTACCTTGGAAAGCCTAAACGAATCACAGAATATAAGATCCGAACGTCACCTTGAAGGAACTCATAGGACCTGTAATTCACAGAGTGACCTTCCCCTCTGGACTTCAATTACCTCACCTCTAAAATGAAGGGATTTTCCTCCATGATCTCTGGATTCACCTCAGTTCTATGTTTGTGACCTATGAAACTCAGGTCCAGAGAAGGAAAATGACTTGTCCAATCCGTTCCCATGACATCATATTATAAATAGAAACTAATCTGAAGTTGTAGGGAGGACAGCAAGAAAAGCAAGAGCAAGTGGGTCTTCCAAAGGACAGAACAATAGATTTTATTTTTTTTTAATTTTTTTTAAACCCTTAACTTCTGTGTATTGGCTCCTTGGTGGAAGAGTGGTAAGGGTGGGCAATGGGGGTCAAGTGTCTTGCCCAGGGTCACACAGCTGGGAAGTGTCTGAGGTCAGATTTGAACCTAGGACCTCCCATCTCTAGGCCTGACTCTCAATCCACTGAGCTACCCAGCTGCCCCAGAACAATAGATCTTGATTCACTCAGAATTTAAGTAATATATTTAACTTATTGCCCCCAGTTTAGAATAATAAATTATCTGGGATATGCCTCTAAAATCATCCAATCCCAACCTTTCATTTTCAGAGGTAAGAACTGAGGTCTGGACTGAAACAAGGATTTTCTAAAATCACAATTCAGTGGCAGAGCCTGAACTAGAACCCAGATCTTGCGACTCCTGCTTCAGTATTCTTTCTAATTCATTATCAATCAACCAGTACCTATATTAAGCAACATACTTTGTTGTCTTAGGCTACACCATAAAGCTTCTGAGGATACCTAACTGACATTTAAGACTATATTTTGGTTCCCTGATATACATTTAGACTTAAACCAGAAGGGAACAGGTATGTTAATGGAAAATTCTACTCCAGGGCATTTTCTAGCTGGACAAGGCTTGGCACTTTCCTCCTGGCTTCCCTTCTCATTTTTTTCTGGGAACTTCTCCAGGACCAGGCTTAAACAGACAACTTTAGAGAAAGAAGACCTAGCCACCTACTTTCTGGCCTCCTTGGCCTCCAAGTCTTTCTACTTCACAGGCCTACTATTGGAAAATAACTGCTTGATTTCTCTCTTCCAATCAAGGTGTTCTCTAGCACAGGCCCAACATTACTGCCACCTGAATGGGCTCCCATACTTTCCCTTGCTCCTTCTCCTTCCTGCTATCAAGCTCTAAGAGTATCATTGAATACAATATCATCACTTGTAACAAAGAGGGAGAACTTTGAACAGTATAATCACAACTCTTCCTCAACAGATGTCTATCTCAGTCACTAATATTTTGCACTAACTTCTCAATGATTAACATACTACTAAAGTGTTGGGAGTGGGGTCCCACTCTCTATCCCAGTGGTCTGATCTCTCAAATCTGTTCAAAAATCTTCTTGACTCATCAATCACTCTACAATATTTCCTACCCTTTTACCCTCTCTGTTGACGACTTTGATTCATACTTAACCAAAAATGTCAAGTTATTCACTAAGAATTACTCTTCTCCTCTAAAGCATCTTCCCCTACAATTTTCTCATGCACTTTCATTGCACATGAAAAAATGATTATTCCTCCTTGTTGAGGCCAAAGCCTTTATGTACATATTTGATATCATCCCTTCTTGTATTTTCAAACATACTTTCCCTATTATCATCCTGACCCTTTCTCTTATCTTTGGTCACCCATACTGGAATGTTCCCTGCTGTCAACAAACCTATCTCTTATTTTTAAAAAATGAATAGACCTGATTGTCCCTAGCAAATAATACTTCATATGTCTTCCTTTTCACAGCAAAATAAACTCCTTGACAAGCCATGATTAATAGGTGCCTCCATTCCTTCTCCTATCACTTTCTTATAAACCCTCTGAAATCTGGGTTCTGATCTCATTTTTCAACTGAAACTTCTCTCCAAGTCTATCAGTGATCTTTAAATTGCCACACTAATGGCCTTTTCTCAGTTCTCATCCTTCTTGATCTCTCTGTAGCTTTTGACACTTTTGATTACTCTCTCATCCAAGATATTCTCTCCTCTCTAGGTTTCCATGACAGTGTTCTCTTCTGATTCTATTTCTACCTGTCTGAAAATTCCTTCTTTTGTTGGTTCTTCACCAACATATTGTATACTACTCTTACCACTTTTCTGGGCCCTCTCTAGGGGTGCAGGCTCTAGAGTATCTCACTTTGTGATCTTATCAGAAGGTGCAAGAGTGAGCCAATTATGTTGGGATTTAAAAAATGGATAGGTAAGAAAGAGAGATACCTTAGGAGAAGTGGGAAGTGAGAGTAAGAATGGGGAAAATTATCTCACATATAAAAAGTGTATAGGAAGAGTTTTTATAGTGAAAGGAAAATGGGGTGGATGGATAGGCAATGCTTAAACCTCATTCACATGTAAATTGATTCAAAGAGGGATTTATGGGTGTGTATATATATTATACGCATACTCAATTGGTAATATAAATTTATCTCATCTGATATGGAGGTAAAGGGGAAAGGGGATAAGGGAAAGAGGCAGAGGGTTGATAAAAGGGAGGGCAGAAAAAAAGAAGGTAGTGGTCAGAAGCAAAACAGACTTTAGAGGAGAAATCAGATAAAAAGAGAGAAGGAAAAACAGAAGAAAATAAAATAGAGAAATGCACAGTTACTAATCATAACTGGGAGTATGAATGGTATGAACTTACCCTTAAAATGAAAGCAGATAGTATAATGGATTAGAAACCAGAATCCAACAACATACTGTTTACAAGAAACATACTTCACTATTCTGTTCAAGACAATGATTCAAGTCAATTCCAAAGGACCTATATTAATACTTCAGAGAAAGAATTGATGAACTCTGATTGAGGATTTAAGTATACTTTCCTTTTGCTTTCTTTATTATTGTCTGTGATTTCTTTTCTAACATGGCTAATATAGAAATATGTTTTGTATGACTTAATATAAATAATTAATATCAAATTACTTGACTTAAGGATGGAGGAGGGATAGTAGGACAAGACAGAATTTGGAAACCAAAATTTTTAAAAATGATTCTTAAAAAAATTTTTGTGCAATTAGGAAATATTTAACAAAATAACTAATAAATATTTTTAAGAAGACCAAGTTTCAAATATCACTTTCTACCATAAGCCTTTCCCAGTCCTTCAGATACTAGTGTTTTCCCCCTGAAATTATCTCTAATCTATACTGTATATACTTTGTGCATACTTCACTATTTACATGTTTCATTTCGAATTGGCTATGGGGTCTTTGAAGTCTGGGAATATCATTGCTTTTCTTTATCTCTCTAATGCTTACCACAGTGCCAGACACAAAGTAAGCATTTTAAAAAATGCTTTTAATTGACTAATTTTTATTGAGTAGGTAGCAGGAAAATCTATACCTTAAGGCTTAAACTGAAATATTTATAAGCATTGGTATCCCAAGGATTCATCTTTCATTGGGGTTAGTTTATGGCTCAAATGTGATAATAGCCAATAATAATAATTATTAGCATTTATAAAAAAAAACTGTTATCTCATTTGATCCTCACAACACTGGAAGGTGGGTGCTATTAATATCTCCATTTTAAGGATAAGAAAACTATGGCAAATAAGGGGCAAATTATTTTCCCAGTCAAGTAACTTAGTCAGCTAGGTAGTATGGTGGATAGAGTACTGGGCCTAAGGTCAGGAAAACATATATTCCTAAGTTCAAATCTGGCTTCAGACATTTACTAGCTATGTGACTCTGGACAAGTCACTTAACCCTGTTTGCCTCAGTGTCCTTATCTGTAAAATAAGCTGTAGAAGGAAATGGCAAACCATTTTAGTATCTTTGCCAAGAAAAACCCAAAGGGGTCATGAAGAGATGGACATGAGTTAGAACAACAAAATACTTGCCCAGGGTCACACAGGTAGTATCCAAGGACAGATCTGAATGTAGGTTTTCCTGACTCCAGGCCCAGTGCAGTGGTTATAATCTAGTAGCCTCTACTGTACAAGAAGTACATAAGAAATCCTGAAGCACAACAGAAATGCTTGTCGCTTATTTTATTTTATATTTCTTTGGCCAGTATTACTATTACTGTAGTAGGCAGACAGCTTATTTTGGACTTTCTCAGATGAAGAAGCTCTTTCCATGGAACAGCACCATTGAGCTTAGATCTGCATATCATAACTGGAAAAACCAAGCATGAAGCAGAATCCCCCAAAGTCAGACCACCAAAAAAATGAAATTAAAATTTTAAATCCCAACTTAAGACTTCGTCTATTAAATTGTCTTCTACAGATTATCTTCCTTTTCCAGATAAGTCATTTGTCCAGTAAGGAATTTTAGATTTTTCTTCTACTTTTTCATTTTAAAAAATTTGTCTTATTGTTTCCCCAATGTCTTATGGTTTCATTTGTGTCTATTTGTCCAATTTTAATTCTTAGGAAGTTATTTTCTTCCTTGAGTTTTTATGTTTCCTTTTCTCTTTGGCCAATCATATTCTTTAAAGAATTATTTTCTTCATTTTTTTTACCTCAATTTCCATTTGGTCCATTCTATTCCTTAGGGAATCATTTTCTTTGATGTATTTTGTGCCTCCTTTTCCTTTTGACATTCTAGTTTTTAGAGAGTTGTTTTATTCAGTGATTTTTTGTCAGCTGTTGAGTTTTTCTGTCAATTCTCTATTTGTTTTGTTGTTTTCTAACTTCTTTTCAAGTTCTTCCAGGGTTTTTTTTGGGGGGGGGGGGACCTGACATCCTTTCACACTTTCCTTTGAGGCTTCACATTTTTTCTTTTTTGGTACTGTTGTCCTCTTCTGAGTCTATATTTTGATCTCTAAAGCACTTTCTATGGTCAGGGTTTTTTTTTTTTTGTCATTTGTTCATTTTTCTAGTTGTCGTTCCCCCTATTACCTTATCTATCTGTTGAGGAACTTCTCTCTTCTTGGGGTAGAGGGTGCACTGCTCCAATCTCACAAAGTTCACTTCTCTGGAACTCGGAGTGAGCCTGGCTGCCTTTGTTTCTCATGGTATGTCTGTCAAGGAGGTGGCTATACTGGCTTGCTCTAAAGAAGTTTGCAGCTGTTTTGTCCAGCTATATTCAGCACTGTGTTAGCTGTTCTGTTGTTTTGTGAGCTGGGTTGGTCCCCTGCTCTGCTGCCTCAGGGCTCTGCTGCCACAAGGAACTACAAGGTTTCCTGCAGTTCAGCCAGTCCCTACCCACTCTTCTCCTTTGTGGCCCCAGGGCTCTGCTGCCATGTGGAAGTGTGGAGTTTCCTGCCTTCTCTGCCTTTTATAACCTGGTAGGGTGGCTTGGACTGGGCTCCTACCCACTGTGCAGCCTTGTTGCCTCTGGTGGAGTTGCAGCATGTTGGACTGCACCAAATTCAGCCAGTTCTGCAGATGTTTTGCTACCTGGGCTACTCTCTCTTCTTACTCCAGTGAGATGTGTTTCTCTAGTTTTCCTTTGTTTTAGGGAGATTTATTTGTGTGTGTGTGTGTGTGTGTGTGTGTGTGTGTGTGTGTGTGTGTGAGAGAGAGAGAGAGTAGGGATGAGATTGTGAAATGTCCTTTATTCCACCTTCTTAGCTTCCAGCATACAACTTTCTACAGCTTATTTTCCACAAATACCATAACCTATCCACTTACTCAGCAGGTTTATTACTGGATTGAATAATATAGGAGAAACAGATCTCAAGGACCATGAGACTAACAACCCTTTTGCCTCTTAGGTTGTAACATTAACTCTCATGAACGTTGTAGGGGGCATTTTCCTTTCTTCAGAATGATGTAAAGACTGTGATTATTCTCTTTTCAGTAATGGGGCAGGGTAATGAAAGGGAATCCACTCCTGAATTAGGAGTAAGGGGGCCTTGGTCTTAGTTTTCACTATTATATAAACTAGTTATGTGGCCTTTGGGAAATACTTCACCTCTCTGGTCCTCAGGTTCTTCATCAGGATCAAAAGATTTCTCTGTAATGTCCTTTATAGGTCTAAATCTGAAATAAATCCTAATCCTAACCTTATTCCAATCCTAATCCTAATAAAATATTCATACAGCTAGATGGTATCCAATATCTTTTTTAATCCTAATTTTAGTTCTATAATGAATTTCCTCATCAATTCATTAACAGTAGTTATTCTATTTTCCTCCCAGAATCAGAGGAACACTGAATATGGAGTCTAAGAGCCTGGCTGAAACACTTCTTCTCATGTTTATTTACCTGTGAAACTTTTTGAAAGTCACTTAACCTCTCTGAAACTCAATTTTCTCATGTATAAAATAAGAGATTTGAACTAGAGGGCTTCTGAAATCCCTTCTAGCTCTCAAACTATGCTCTGAAAAGAGATAATATGAAAATGCTTTAAAAAACACAAGGAATAAACACTATGGATATTGTATACCTGCTAATACATTTTGTGACTGTTCATGTTTTGACTTATTTTGCAAGTTCAGGTATCTGAACGGAAGGCAACAGTCATAACTCTTATTTCTCACATTTGTCCACTTCCATCTTGTTTCTAAGAGAGGACTCCACAAATAATAAATGCTCAATAAAGTCTTTTTAGGAACTAAAAGTGAGGTAATGGTAGGGAAGTCAAGATGGTAAAGCAATGGAAAGCAATGCAGTGATCTTTCCCACAAACTATTCCAAGTGGATCTAGGAAGAACTAGACTGAATCCTAATGAGAAAATGCACTAAAAGTCATACGAAGTCCTTTTTCAACCCAATTTGGCCAAAGGAGAAAGACAAGGAGGTTTTCTGATACTAAAGAGGGTCAGACCAGGAGCTTAATGTACACAGAGAATTTCATAATACACACTCTGCACCAGGACAAAAAAAATGTCTGAGACCCATACCAGGTTACTCCCAGAACTATACCACATGCTCCAGGTACAGGTGACACTTGGCAACTCTGTTGCCCACTACATAATTCTTATACACAGATCCAAAGCAAAGTGAAAAGGAGACCTAATCATGGTAGTGTCTTTGCTGGAATAGGGAGGCCTCAGTCCTTTACAGGGAAAGGAGAAAGTTCAGAAGCCAGAAATAATGACAGCAGAAATTTCATGGCTTAGATCTCAAGAAGCAAGAGATTTTATTTTGTTATTTAGCCTACCTAATGGAGAACAACTAGGATAGGACTTGAGCAAAAGGAAGCTTATAATTCTGCCACTCTGTGCAAACAGACTTTCTAACTGACTGATAGGAGCTAAGTAGAGCAGCAGTCTAATCTTGTTCAAACTCCAAACCCAGGTCAGGAACTTGTAGAAGTCTGACCAGGGGGAGAAATTACACTTTGCCCTAGCTCAGAACACTTTGGGAACAATGAGAGCTTGTAGGTCCTCAGCCTGTCTTTAAGATCCTAAAATAACATAACAATCAATACTCCAAGAAAGCATTAATAGGAAAATCCCAGACCTCCCCTCTAGATATTCTATATAGTCTAGCCCTAATGAGAAGTATGAAGTCAAAGAGTAAGGTAAAAATGGACAAAAAAAAGAATTTGCTTATAATGAGTTATTATGTTGACAGTGATGCTCAATATATAAACAAAGAGGATGAATGATTCCAAAATATCTATAGCCCTGCCTCGGAGGAAAACACTGCACAGTATAAATTTAACTAGAAATCCTGGAAGAGATGAAACGAGACATTTTATTTTTTGAGTCTAAAATGTTTTTATTAATGGAACAAGAGCAATTAATGTGAAAAAATGGAGAAGACACGAAAGCTATAAAACAAAGAATTGTCAAGGGAATCAATAGCTTGCCACAAGAGGTTCAAAACCTTTCCTAAGCAAAAATCTCATTGAGAGTTCTAATTGACCAAATAGAAGCCAATGACTCCATGAGACAACAAGAAATACTAAAACAAAGTAAAAAAATTTGGAGATACAGAAAAACAAAATGTGAAGTACCTCATAGCAAAAGCAAATGACCTGGAAAATAGATCATGACCAAAAAAAGAAATTAAGAATAATTGGAGTATTTGAATGCCATATTACCTAAAAAGAGCCTAGACATATTTCAAGACATCTTAAAAAGAAAACCACCCAGATCTCTTAACCAGGGCAAAGTAGAAACAAAAAGAATCCCCTAATCACCTTCTGAACAAAACACCCAAATGAAAACTTTAAGAATATCATAGCTAAATCCAGGACTTTCAAGTCAAAGAAAAAGTATTATAAACAGCCAGAAAGAAAGAATTCAAGTACTGAAAAGTCACAGTATTATAAACAACCAGAAAGAAAGAATTCAAGTACTGAAAAGTCACAAATTACTTAAAAGCCACCACTATAAAGGAGTGGAAAACTTGAAATATAATATTCAAGAAAGCAAGGAATATGGCCTTGTAGTCAAGAATAACTTACTCAGGAAAAATTGAGCATAATGTACCAGTGGTGGAAAAAATGGACATTTATGGAAATTGAAGACTTCTAAGTATTCCTGACAAAAAGACCAGAACTGCATAGCAAACTCTGAAGTGCAAACAAAGGAATGAAGAGAAACATAAAAATTTATATATGAATAAACAATGATAAAGAAGTAAGCAGGGATAAACTGCTTACATTCAAATATGGGGAAGTGCTATATTTGTCACTTTTATCTTTATCATCATTAGGGTTCACAGAGGGATTCTGGTTAGACAAAGCCTGAAAGTGGTCCTGTTATATGTTGATCTTAAGAAAGACAGGGGAAGAAGAATATACTGAAAAAAGAAGGAAGAGAAAGGAAAGTTGGTAAAATTGTCTCGCATCATTAGGGTGTACTAATTAGACATCTATACAAATAAAGAGGAGAGGGTGTAAGAAGTGGCTGACACTTGAATCTTATTATCTTCTGAACTAATCAAAAGAAGGGAGACACATACAGAGTGGGGTAAAGAAATGCATTTCACTCAACAGTGAAATAAGAGGAAAGGTAGAAGAAGAAATAGAGGAAGAAGAAATTAAAGTAAGGTAAACTAAAGATGAGATTAGTCCTAAGCAAAATAAATTCCAAAGATGTACAAAAATATTTATAGCTCTTTTTGATGTGGCAAAGGATGAGAATCTGAGGGGGTACCCATAAATTGGTGAATGGATTGACAAGTTATGGTATACAAATATGTTGAAATACTATTGTACTGAATTATTTTTATCAGCACAATGTCCAACCAAGATTCCAGAGGACTAATGATGAAAGATGTTACCCACCTCCTGATAGAGTGGTGAAGGTTTCAGAATGAAGAATGAGACATGTTTTAGGACATGACTAATGCTGAAATATGTTTTAACTGACTATATATGATAATAGACTTTATTTTTTTGTATTCTTAGGAAGGAGAGAAAGAGTGAGAGAATGAGGAGGGTATCACTGGCTGATTAAAACAAAGTATATGGGGGCAGCTGGGTAGCTCAGTGGATTGAGAGTCAGGCTTAGAGACGGGAGGTCCTAGGTTCAAATCCGGCCTCAGACACTTCCCAGCTGTGTGAACCTGGGCAAGTCACTTGACCCCCATTCCTCACCCTTACCACTCTTCCACCTAGGAGCCAATACACAGAAGTTAAGGGTTTAAAAAAGAAACAAACAAACAAAAAAAACCAAAGTATATATACTAAAAGAGCCAACAACTACTTTATATTCAGTCCATTTCAGAAAACTAAGCATTCTTGTGGCCTCATGAGATACACTGGGATATACTTAAAATTAATCAGGTAAGTTTCAAGAGATTCCAAATTTACCACCCCCTTAAAAAATTATGGTCCTCACCTCAGTCCTGTCATAATACCTATAATTTTGCCATTATAAAGCTAGTCCTTTAATCCAGTTTTAAGAGCTATTTTCAGTCATGAAACCTCAGAACAAGATAATTTGTAATAATGGAAAGAACATTCTGTATTTTGAGTCAGAAAACCAGGATTCAAATTCTAACTCTGATATTTATTATCTGGGCTCTGTGACTATTTCTTCATCTATAAAATTGGGCATGGGGAATAGCATTAAGGTGTAAGCTAATCTCTATGGTCCTTTCTAGGTCTAAACTCCATTACCTTAATTCTCTCTCTGATGAGAGAAAATAGGATGTGTGACAGAGATGTTCTGATAAGAGATAGGGATGGGTCCATAAAATAGATCATCTGGGAAAGCTAAGACCAAGTAGAACTTCACAGTGCAAAGTCCCTGGCAGTCAGGAAGGAGGTATACTAAAGAGAATGGGAGAGTATGAAAATGTCACCATGGAGCTCTCCCAACATTACTGAGTGCCATTCATTAATTGCATTCATTAATTGCTCCAATGACAGAAACAAAGTGTTTTGTTTTGTTTTTTCCCCCTTCTACTCCCTACCAACATCCATGCCATCCCTAGCAAATATCAATCATCATCAAAGAAACCAAAAAAGACTCATGGGGAAATGAGTAGAGAGTAAGGAATTCTTTAGTAAAGAGAGAGAATCAGTAATAGCTGGGATACCCCAGGCTGACGCAGCATTCATCTTTCTCCATATCATAGACACAATTCCCTAATGTTTCCAATTGAGTGTGAGAGGTCATCCTGATCCAAAGGAGAGTATTTATGATTTCTAAATAGGGTACAAAATGATAGTTCTCCTTTCTCCAAGAGAAATGAAACATAAAAATGAAAATTCTGTTTTAAAAGAAAAAAAAAACACCACAACTCCCTCTGGGTCTGGTACAGAATTAAATTTTATGAGTTACCCAACAGCAAGCCAAGCAAGGAACAAAGCCAGCGGGAAGCAACTTTTCAAAGTAACTGGAGTTGACAACAAACTTGCTTGGTGAGGGTGGGGAGAAAAAGGAGGTAATTGGGGGAGAAAGTTGAATCTTTTATCTTTCACCTGAGCATGTCCTTTTCATATGCTAAGTGCAAGGCAGGCTAGCTAGGAGAGGGAGTTTAACATTATCATTTAAAAAGGCCTGACAACCCAGCTAAGAACATCTCCCCCTGAGTCATATGCCACCCAGGGTTACAATGAATAAAAGTAATAACAGGAAGATACAACTGCATCATGCCAGGTCTAGGGGACTGGGCTGTAATTATGTCAAACAATGACAGTCTCCTGGGGAGGGGCATCATTTCCTACCCCTGCAGCATTCACAATTCACACTCTGCTGGGACTTGGCATCCTGCACTGTAATTGTAACACATTTGCTCTATCCTTGGCTATAAACTCTTGTACAAGAGTATGTCACATGCCAAGAGAAGGATGCTCCCCTCCCAGGTGACACAACAAATGACCAGGTTGTTATAGTCAAAGGTAGACCAAACACACATTGAATCCAAAGCTGAATCTCCAGCTTTATTTTATAGGATTCTCTACTTTGCTAATTTCAGGATCTAAAAAGGAGAAGCACATATCAAAGGAGCTTAACCATCACATCTGAGTGGTTGACTTTTTGACCTATGTATGGATCTTTTCGCATATCCTGCGCACATTTCTAAAACATTAATTTAATCCAAATAATTAATTTAAGCTCCTTTTAGTCACGGCTTGCTGACAACACAACCAACAGCTTAGAAAAAAGAAGCAGTGATCACTAGAAGCCTGCATTGGTTCATGCACAACATGGCACACTGTAAAAAGTATTACCTTTTAGAATCACAGCATTTCAGGATTGGAAAGAACCTCAAAGGCCAGCTAGTCCAAGCCCCATCTGGACTATAATCCCCTTTATAATAGGTCTGAGAAGTGGTTACCCAGTCTTTGCTAGAAGACCACTAGTTATGAGCGATGTATTAGCTTCTAAGCTAGCCCATTCCACTTCAGAATTGCTCTAATTGTTAGGAAATGTGTCCTTGCCTCCAACACAGCTGTGTGGGAACCAACTCGAGTTAGCTTTGGGAATCAAGTGTTTAATTTTCAGTGTGAGCATTTACACCATGGAAATTGACAAATGCTAAAAATCAGGGCTTGGTGTGTGTTGCTATTGATTGACTCTACTTTTAAAAAATGGAGAAAAAGTTAATAATGCAGTTTAAACTTAAAAGTATGTCATAACTGTGAATTTCACGTTCTTTTCCAAAGAACCAGTAGTTAAACATTTGCCAGCACACTTGGCAAATTTGGCTTGAATTTGAACTTGAATCCAAACTGGAATTTGACTCTGAATTTAACTTATTACTCCTAGTTCAAGGACCTGTGGACATGCAGAATAATTCTGCTGCCATTTCTATCTGAAAAGTAACTACAACTCTTTGGTTCTCTCTAAGTTTCTCCTAGTTTAGGTATCATAATCTCTTTCTTTATCTTTTCTTAAGGCAGCTGGTTGGTACAGTAAATAGAGTCCTGGGCCTGAAAAATCAGTTTCGGACAATTGGTAGCTATGTGGCCCTGGGAAAGTGACCTAACCCTGTCGGTCTCAGTTTCCTCATCTGTCAAATGAGCTAGGGAAGAAAATGGTAAACCACCCAAGCATCTTTGCCAAGAAAACCCTAAATGGGATGACAAAGAGTCAGAAATGATTGAAAAATGACAAAAAAAAAAAAGCAAAATGTCTTTTCTTCTCCAAGAGAACAATCCCCATTTCCTTCAATTGGTCTTCCTATGGCATGATCTCATTCATAGCTCTTCATTATTCTGGTTTCCCTGATACTTTCTCCAGCATATCAATACCCTTCCTAAAATGTAGCTCTTGAAATTGAACATGACCCTTCAGATGTGATCTGATCAGAGTAGAGGACAGCAGGACCATCATTACCTTCATTCTGGACATTCTATGCCTTTGTCAAGAAGTCTTGCCATGAGGTTTAGCCGCCCTCTAGTTGCAACAAGCAAGGCTTTTCCTATTCTGGAACATCTAAGGAATTTGGGCCAGCTAGGCATTAAAAGGGACACTCACCCTGGAGCCTCTCCTCAGGTTCACTAGAACTAATACCTCCTCCCTCTCCATAAGGAAAGCTTGTTGTTAAAGGAGAGGGATAAGGGAGGATTAGCCAGCTGTTGTTATTGGGTGCCCCCATTCCAAATTCTCTCTGCTCTAGGCCTTTCTTCAGCTGCCTCTAGGAAAATGACCCAATGGTTGTCACTCACATGAACCTTCTGGAAGCTGACTTGATTTTGAAGCATCTCCAAACCTCTCCCTGGGCAGACATGTAGAAACGGCATGAGTAGGTGGGTTGAGGATCATGTTGTTCCCTTTCCTTTCTACCCCAATTAGGAATCCTTCTCTTCTGATTTTCTGACCAACCTTTTTTCTCTTCTGTCTGTTATGTGGCCTCTTAGTTTTGGTTTTGTAAAGATTATGTTTCTGTGCTGCCATATGTTTGATCTTTGTCTTTATTTCTCTCTTTTTGGGGAAGTAATGACAAACAAACAACCCCTCTCCTATGCTGTCTCAGAACTATACAGTGTAGATATCCATTTTGGATTTGGGCTAGGTCAAGAACATTGATTATTGGGAATTGCAGGTCACTTTCTTATCTAAGGCTTTGTTAGTATCCAAAGTGTAAACAGAGGGAGGGAGACAGAGTGATATAATGGATAGTGAGGTGGCCTCACAATCAGGATGATCCAGGTGTCATCCTGCCACATGCTGGCTCTATGGACTTATGCAAGTCACTTAACCTCTCAGTAGCCCAGGAAATTCTCTCACAATACAGAAAGGTTTGTAACAGAGACAGCTACTGCCACAACAGATATGGCACTGAGTCTGAAGCTCAGGCAGACCTGAGTTCAAATGTGTCCTTAGACACTTACTAGCTGAGTGATCTTGGGCAAGTCACCTAAACCTCTCTTTGCCTTGGTTTTCTCATCTATAAATGGGGATCATAATAGCACCTACCTCTCTAGGTTACTATGAGGATTAAATGAGATAATTATAAAGAGTTTTTCACAGTGCCTGGCACATAGTAAGTGTTATATAAATGTTATATATAAACATACTTATACAGAGACCTAAATAATATAGACATTTATGTAAAAAAGATTGATAAAAATATAGAGATATAATGTGTGTTCCCTCACTAGAAAGTTCTCTCTATAAATGAAATTATAAATTAAGACAAAAAAATTAGAAAAGGAGTTATGGTGTCTCTTTGTGGAGCATGCTGAATTCTTACTCATGTTCATCATCCAGGATAGGCAGTAGAGGAATAAGAAGGCCATGTTACAGTCTCCCAGAGACCATTATCTATCATCTGCAGATAGGTGGTACAGTGGATAGAGAGCCAGGCCTGGAATCATGAAGACTCATCTCCCTGAGTTCAAATCTGGCCACAGACACTAACTGTGTAACCCTTGGCAAGTCACTTAACTCTGTGTTTTCCTCAGTTTCCTCATCTATAAAATTAGCTGGAGAAGTAAATGGCCAACCACTCCAATATCTTTGCCAAGAAAACCCCAAATGGAGTCACAAAGAGTGGGAACTGACTGAAATGACTGAATAACAACAATCTAGGTCACTTCTTCAGATCCTTTCTTAAGCCTAAGATCCTCTGATTCTTTGAAAACTACCTTTTAAAGTAACCTTTGCTTCCTTCCTTTATTTACAAAGAATTCTTCTCTCTTTCCCCACAGATTGTTAAGGTTGTGGAGAGGAGGCACTATTCAAATGTTTTCCCCACTTTGTCTCTACCTCTTATAACCTCTGACTTCAAGAGATTCTTCCAAATTCTCCAATCAAGTTACTATATAGTTATGTTTCCTATATCATATTTACTAATTTGTGAATAGGTTTTATTTTCAGTAGAATATAATGTCCTTGAGGATAAGAACTGGCTCACTTTTATATTCATAGCACCAAAACTTGGTACAGTGTCTAGAATAAGGTAGGCAATTTATCACTATTTATTAATTCATAGGTGAGTCAGGCTGTAGAACTTTGCCCATAGAGAACCATTGGGGAATATACAAAGATACACATTATAATTATATCCTTCAAGGTGGTCAAGAGTGAAGACAGGAAAAGAATCAGTGGGATTTTTGTTGAAGGAGAGGTCATCTAGGTAACAAAGTAAATAGAGTGGAAGATCTGGAGTCAAGAAGACTCATCTTCATGAGTTCAAAACAGATCTCAGACATTTATTAGCTGCATGACCCTGGTTAAGTCACTCTAACCCTGTCTTCCTCAGTTTCTTCATCAGTAAAATGAGCTAGAGAAGGAAATGACAAATCATTCTAGTATCTCTGCCAAGAAAATCTCAAATGGAGTCATGAAGAATAGGACAAAACTGAAAAATGTCTCTCAACAAAAAGAGAAGGAAAGGGAATATTAAGTGATCTCTATGGTTCCCTCTATATTATTCTCTCTCTAGATATTCTTGTGGAAAATGTGGGAAAAGGTGGAGTTAATGACTATACAGTTAGATGAATTCAAAACTAATTGAATTATCTTAGCTGATTACATATTTACAACTAAAAAGGATTTTAGAAATCATGTAGTCTATTTATAGATGAAGAAACTCAGCCCTAGAGAGGTGAGAAAGTCAGAGGTGGCAGAGCAAGAATTCAAACACAGATATACTAACTCCAAACCCAGAAAATGTTCACTAATCTTTCTGCTACAGTATTGCCTGATGAATTGATGTCAGCCAAAAGGTGATCTCTGGTTGTAGGTGGAGGGTGAGGGTGGGAGACAGAATTTCTTTAAGAAGAGGATGGACCAACATCTCACAATATGGGACAGATGTCAAGTTCATTTCAACATACACAAATAGTAAAATGGATAATAACCAGTCTTTGGAGCCAAGTGGGATCCTACTCACAAGACAAACACAATTACTCACCCTGGGAGAGTAGGCAGGAGATGATCTGGATACATTACAATACCAGAATACATTATTATGATGATGAACTCATGTACAGGGAGCAGTAGAAACATGTTGCTGATTACAAAGGCCCTAGAATGCAAGTCTATGCAATTCAGACAATTTTCAGACATAAAGTAGCCTTTGATGGTTTTTGAGCAGGGGAGTAAAATGCTTTTTTTAAATTCCTTAGAAAGACCGATGTGTCAAAAATCTAATTCTGAGATCTCATTGCTATACGGAAGTAATCAATCAAATATTTATAAAATACTTTTCAAACTGTAAAGTGATACATAAATGCTAGTTATTATTATTACTGTCATTAATGACCCTACATCGTTAAGGGCTATATCAGGAAAGCCCCAGCTGTGAGTGAGTCTAACAATTTATAACAATTTGAAAGAGTCTTTCCAAACAGTCCTACTGACTGATTGGGACTATAGACTGAGGACCAGACCAGAGTAAGTACAGAGGCTAATTAGTGGCAGCCTGACCACTAGGTAGTCAATTATTTGGCCCTGGATGCAGATGAAAGAGTGAAAAAAAAAATTAAATGACCTTCAGTCCTTTGAAAACCCTTTCTATTTGCAGTAGCTATGGTAGAATGGCAAAGAAGGAACCCAGGGCCAATTTTTTTTTTTAACCCTTGTACTTCCGTGTATTGTCTCATAGGTGGAAGATTGGTAAGGGTGGGCAATGGGGGTCAAGTGACTTGCCCAGGGTCACACAGCTGGGAAGTGGCTGAGGCCAGGTTTGAACCTAGGACCTCCTGTCTCTAGGCCTGACTCTCACTCCACTGAGCTACCCAGCTGCCCCCACCCAGGGCCAATTTTAAATAGTTTTGATATTTTGTGTAGGCATTAATTTAGTTGTTGGTGAATTAAATGTGACATCCAATGACAGACAAATAGATATACCACTGGAGGGACTGAATTACATCAACACTAACATCCTTTTGATATAGATGAAGCCAGAAGTCAGGCAGAAGTTGGAGCTAAACAAGACAGCTCATAAGCTTTCCTTAGAAAAACAGACTAAGGAATTGGAAGAATTAGCCCCAAAGTAAAAAAGAAATATAATTTCACAGGATTCATGATCATCCAGCCTCACAGGGCTCAAGTTAAGCACTGATAGAAATAAAATTTCTTCAGGTCCACACAAACTAAAAAAGACTCACAGCTGTCCATTGTGCTAATTACCATCTCCACTCTACATCATAGCCTACCAGTGATGGCAAACCTTTTAGAGACCGAGTGCCCAAACTGTAACCTTCACACTGCATTGTAAGCCTCCTTCCTTACTCCAGACAGGGGAGGGAGGAAGTGCTCCCATTGGGCTGCTGGGCAGAGAGGCAGGTCATGTGAGAAATGTCCTCAGGCTCAGTGGAGAGGAGGAAGGGATCAGCCCTCTCCAGCACATGTGCATTGTTTTGCCAACATGGCTAGACTATGTAAACATAGATACACTGATCCTTGGAGTAAGGTAGACACAGAATGGGGAATGGAAGAGGAACAAAGAGAATGAATATTAGCATGAATCTGTGACAAGAAAGAGGATGCAATTAGAGTAGGGAGAGTTTGTGGGAGATTTGTCTTGAGATGGATCCCCAGATTGTTTGAGGAGTGTCAGGTAAAGATCCCAGGCAGTTTCGCAGCATTATCTAGGCCTGAGGGATTCTGTTCACCCTGAGGGTGAGCCTTGATTTGTGGTGTTTGGATTAAGAATTTATCATTTTATTCAAACTCAGAGACTACTGACCTGAACATCTAACCAGTGAATTTGAGATTTTTGTGTTTTCCCACAATGCAATTCTAACATCAAAATGGTGATAATGAACCTTGGTAGATCCTATAACTAAATAACAGTTCTGAGCCCCTGAGAGACAAAGAAGTAGAAATATTCAAAGATGAAGCCAAGAAGTTATTTCAAAATGAAAATGGAACTTAAAAAGATAAATTCAGGTATAAGGCATGACCTTACCCAAAACATACAGAGGAGATTCCTGCTAGAAGCAATGAAGACATTTAGGAATTTATTTTTTAAATATTTCAAAGAAATGAAAATTCTGAAAGATTAGAAGAGTATCATTAGAATCATTACCAAAAGCTAGACTTGAAGATAGCCAATTATTTGACATTTTCTCATGTCTAAAAAATCATTTAAAAGAGTAGTCTATACTTATAAGAGGATCCCTATGAAAGCCCAAGAAAGGAAAGCAAGGCTTTCATAGATAATTTTTTTCTTTTGTTTTTAAACCATTATCTTCCATCTCAGATAAAGGCTAGGCAATGAGGGTTAAATGACTTGCCCAGGGTCACACAGGTAGAAAATGTCTGAAACCATATTTGAACCCAGGAACTCCCATTTCCAGGCCTGGCTCTCAAACCATGTTGCCACCTAGCTGCCCCTACAGGCAATTTTCTATGGGAGACCACACTTTTGTATTCCCATACTTTACTGAGGGATTTATAAAATGCAAGATCTCCCACTGTTAATTGGTTAAAGAAAATTGACTCCATAGAGTCACAGTTCCTAAACTATGAACCATAATGTCCCAGGGTGCCGCAGTGAGCTCAGAGGGGTGCTATGGGATGTTGTAAATTTTGGAAACAGTGGATCTCTGTTACTAAGTGCTAAAATTCAGTGGATCTAATTCCACTATATCACATATTTATGAAACTGAGTTTTCAGTGGTTATTATGGTCCTCATGATATAAAGCAAAAACTACATGAAAATCGATATGCCACAGGAAATGAAGGGAAGTGATGATAGTGGAAATGTCAAATATGATTCCAAAGTTTAAGAAGTTGTACAGTGCCCATCAGGTACACACATTCCATTTGTAATTAATTGTGATTATTTAAGACTGAAATAATTTTTTTCCTTTCAATTTGTGTGTGTGTGTGTGTATGTGTGTGTGTGTGTGTGTGTGTGTGTTTTCTCAAACATCTATTAAGTTGTTAGAACTTGGACCAAACTGAGAAATGGTACAAACTGGTATTTCTCTTGGCCTTTGGATGCTATAAAAAAAATCGCTGAGATTCTAAGGGTCCTGCGAACCAACAAACTTTGAAAACCACTTCCTCAGAGCAAAACACAGGCTTTAAGATTCTCCTCCAATAAGATGATTTTCGTGCATAATTTAAATTGTACAAAATTCCTTGATAAGTGCAATCAAAGTATTAAGTCTCTCCAAATGTTGCTATCAAACAAGGAATAAAAAGTGCTTTCTAGAGTTCACATGCCAATATCACGGATAATTTTCTGTGCAAAGTTCAAAGGGAGGGATTCTTCACAGATGGTATGGTTTTGCAAGTGTTTCTATTTAAAGAAAACTCAAATTTGACCACACAGATCTCTCCCAAATCCTACTCATTTCAAGAGAGGAGCAGAAAGAGGGGAAAAGAAAGAAAAAATCTAACAAGGCAGGAGCACATTAGCAAGTATGATTTGCATGGTGAAAGTGGTAAAAGATCTCATCAAGGACTTAATGAGACAAAATAGAAGCTGGGTCAACCATATATTACAAACATGGAAAATAGCCATAGTATTATAATAGAATGTAAGATAAATAAAAGAAATAAAGAAAGACCACCAGCATGTTGAGTAAATAAGCCATGGATCATCTGTAAAAAAGGCATAGACTAGAATCACAAAGGTTGAGAAGGTATGGAGAGGTTATGATCTTCACTAATAAAGAAATGTCCACAGAAATGAGATAATGGATTGAGGGAAGTAACTAGGCTCCAACTTTCAGCAGAATGCCAGAATAAAGAAAGACAGGAGGTAAGGAGAGCAGTGGGGAGGCTCTTACGGTAACTGGGAATGAGAAAGTAGGTTTATGTAATAAGGTAGTAGAAATTAATTCGATTCAATAAGTATTTGTTAAATACTAAGCACTGTGCCAGGCACTGGAAATACCATTTTTAAAAAATCCTTATCCTCAAGGAGCTTACATTCTACTGTTAAGGGCAGGGGGGGTGGGTGGCTGACTATAAAAAGATACATCAATATAAAATATATAAAAAATGAGTAAAAAAAATTTGGGAGGAGAAGACTACTAACAGTATAAATTAAAAGGAAGAGAAGAACCAATATGGAGATGTGTTTTGCATGACTGCATATATACAATCTGTATCAAATTGCTTGCCTTCTCAATGAGGGAAGAGAGGAGGGAGGAAGGAAGAGGATTCAGAAATCAAAATTGTTTTTTAAAACATTAAAAATGTTCAAATGTATTTGGAATGGGAAATATTAATTTTATTTAATTTGAAACATATTAAACAGTTGACTGCCAATGTGGGAATAATGTCAAAATTAGCTGTGGTTTTGCCCTCAGACTACTGACATATTAGGGCAAAGATTGAAAAATCAAATTGGAAAAATAAAAATAAAAATGAGATGATATGGTATGCTGTTAAAACAGTGGCTAGTGTCTAGAGCAGTCCCAAATTGATCTACTTAAGGTTTTTTAATTTAAAAAAGAAAAGAAAGAAATGATAGACCTTATGACAGTAGAATCTAAAGGATATCATCATCATCACCAACCAACAGGCATTTATTAAGTCCCTCCAATGAGCCAGGTACTGTTTTAGGTACTGGAAAGACAGCAAAAATTTTAATAGCTTTTGCCCTAAAGAGCTTATATCATTATTAAAGACAATATGCATATATGTAAGTACACACATAATACAAAGTAGTTTTTTGGGGAAGAGGGATGTTTGTAGAAGCTGAGCACATTGGGAAGATTTTTTAAAAGAGAAGGCAGTGTTGGAAAGAAAATACTCCAGGTAGTTTAAACTGAAAAAAACATACAAACAAGACTTTTTGGCCTCATCGTTTTGAGTTCTATAATTTAAAAACAACAATTGAATTGAACCTCAAAAACCAAGAGATGCTCTAATTATGACTTTCTCTGAGAAGTTTCCAGTGCTTGCCCATGCCTCCAACATGCTATCTAGTGCACCTACTCAACAAAGGCACAACCTGAGGAAGTACAGCACATAAGAATAAGAACAGATGCATCTTCTTCACCTCCATCCCTCCTGCCATCTTTCACAGTTGGAAGGCAAGAGATTAGTTGAGTAGGCCATTGACTTATATTTAGAAACTCACTGCTATTCATCAGCATCAATATTTTACAACTTAATCAACTCAATCTTCCTCTCGGTTTGTACTATTTCCATCACCATGAGTACTCACAGGGTCCTGACAGCTGAGAACCTCAAGGATGCTGTTGAGTAATTCAACACAGTATTTCTTCTCTTGGACCTGGTATTGCTGCTCGTCTTTTGGCTCCAGCAACTCCTTTAGTTCCTTGGTGATAACTGGGAGCAGAATATCCCGGCACTCTATAAAGGGAAATAGTTTTTTGGATCAGTTATTTTTAAATGAGCAATGAGAATGATTACAGTTTATAAACAAACACTCCTGGAAGAAAGAACAAATCATAATGTTCTTGCTGTGGTTGAAAACTTGGAGGGCATGGTACACCTCTGTGATTCTTGACCCTGGAGTTCCGTTCCATTTCTAACAATATAAATATTCTCCAATACACTTTCCATAGAAATGACAACCTTAAACATGGAAGAAACATATCCCTACTATAATTCAAGGTGAGCCAAAAAAGACTTTGTGGTATTGTGGATAGAGCACTGAATTTACAGTCAAGGAAACTTGTATTCAAACCGTTTTTCAAACATTTACTAGCTGTGTAGCCCCAAGCAAGTCACTTATATGTGGGTCTCAGTTTCTTTATCTGTAAAAGGAGGCCACTGGATTTGACAACCACTAATATCCCTTCTACCTCTAAATTTATGGTCATCAATAACCCTACTTAAGATAATATTAGTTCCTTGAGGTCAAAAACAGACTTCTGTCACAGTAGCTCCTTAAAGTGTTTATTGATTGATTAAATCTTATCGATGACCTGTAAGTCTGTATTGCTAATCTAATTCCAGAAATGCCATTTTGTCATTAGATTTCTCTTCTAATTAGAGATTAGACATAGAAAAGTCAGATTGCTTTTTTTTATTCCTTTTGACTTTGAGTTTTCTTCAAGTATGCTTCTCAGTGGCCAACAAGAATTAAACACAGATAAGGGATGGAAGGGAATTGCCCCAGGTTAATTATATATCCCAGGGTTAAGTCAATGATCAGTCTGGGAATATGGCATGGTAGAAAAACTCTTGGGGATAGGAGTTTGGCTTTGAAAGTTCACTCTGCCACTTACTACCTGTGTGACATTCATCATCACTGAGCTTCTCTATGACTCAGTTTCCTCCTCTATAAAATAATTGAATTAGACTAGGTGATATCTAAGATCTATTTGTGCTCTCAATCTATGAGCCTATGTTTCTCTTCCAACCGTGTGTCCTAGGGAAAAACAAATATGTCTTATCCATCAAAAGAGAGCTTTAGGCAATATTCAGCTGTGAGAAATTACTTTTAAATACAGTTCTGGTTATGAGCTGAGGCCAAGTGGATCTCCTAGGGAAAAGTGGAATGAGTCTATCAGAGCTCTAGCTAAAACACCAAGGACACTGGGGAGGTATGAATTCGAGAGAAAAGACTGATCTGGGAACCTTTGGTTCTTGAATGTGTCTTACTGAGCAAAGTCAATTTACCTCTCTGAGACTTGATTTCTCCATTTCTAAAATGACTTTGTTTGGCTAGATGATCTTAAAAGTTTCCTCCCATTCCAAAATTCTCTGAGGCTATGAAATAAAATTATGGGTGAAGCTGTTAAGTGCAGAGGAGAAAGATGCTGGCTAGGTGAGTGGAGAGAGTGGAGAAAGACTAAAGATGTGAGCAAGTGTTGTTCACAATTCACTGAGGTTTCCCAGCTACATGATAGCCCCTAGCGGGAAGAGTGGTTTATCAATCTGAAAGTCATTTGTTGCCCAGATTATCGAAACCAGAGACTCAACTAGGCAGAGGCTGGCAGTGCAGGAAGTCAGCAAGTTTTCAGCTGAGGAAGCCATTAATAATGCGGTCTGCTTCTCAGAAAGTAATTTGTCTTCCCTTTAACCACAATTTACAAGAACCTTATGGTTCCTCTGTTCAGAAATGAAATAATTTTTCTCCTTGATAATTGGAGTTGTAAAAATCACATTTGTTCATGCAGCCTCTAGAAGCAGCACTTTAAAATTGTTACTTGATTGTCAAACAAAAAAAAAAGGACAGTTTTGAAAAATAAATATTGCAGAGCCTTGAATAAATCTTCATAGGCAGCACTAATAAATATCAGAGATCTGTAAATCCAGCTTCAATCCTAGGCCTCAGGCATTCAGTGCCAAACAAAAGACTGGTGAGATCTGCAGTCAGATGACAAGTTAAAATTGTAATTCAGACTAGCCACTTAAGAACCAACAGGGATATGCCTGCCCTTTATATTTTAATAGGAAGGAGTATATATATATATATATATA
>NC_058131.1:368108076-368161652 GCF_016433145.1 Gracilinanus agilis
CGGCCATCAAAAAGTCACTTAAGGGGGCAGGAAGGGGGCTCAGGAGATTGAGAGCAAGGCCAGGAACGAAGAATACAACTCAGGATTTTATTTTGGGATGTGCACAAGTTTAGTCTTGCTTTCTACTATTTTCTCCAATTTGGTTCTTAGAAATATCTGCAAATGTTCAAAGTTACTTAGAGATAGATGGCAGCATCCCTCTGGTAGCTCACAGCCACAACACTAGCCCAATAGATATAAATTATTCTCCAAACTTCCCTCAGATAGCTGGTGTGTCATGAAGAAAACTAATTCCACCCACAAGGAAATCAATAACTAACCTCCCCCTACCTCATATCATAGTTCAGACTGTAAGCATTTACAACTCTACTATATTCACTATTCCTATTTCATCCTTCTTCCCATTCTTCAGGAGTTCTAGTCTTACTGTCCTTACTTCCATGAAAAAAATCGTAATTACAATATAAAAAATTATTCCTCACCCCTAGCCCCTCCATCCCTTTCTGTCCCAAAGTATTCTCCATTTTATTAAACTCAAGTAGCAAAATACATCTCCCCAGTTAAACAAACACAGTCTATTTGGAGGTTTCAGAGCCCGCTACTATAAAAATTCTCTTCAGGTATCTTGTAAGTGAGAAAGTATAATTAGGTAGTAAATCCCAAAGAAGAAATGTACTTACAGAACCTTATTTCAAATACACACTTAGAGACAAAATCAAAGTAGGGCTTTTTCCGCAGATCTTTTATATTTAACCTAAAACAGGATTTTGTGCTAAACTCATAAAGAAAATTCTGGGGGATCCCAGAGGGTATATAATTTGGTGCCTTGCCTGCAGAGATTCCATAACTGAGTACTAATCAGAAGATTAGGGTACTATAACTATACAATTTCTTTTGGGGGGCAGTGAGGTCATAAGATCTGGGTTCAAATCTTGACTCTAGCACTTACTACTTGTGTGACCTTCAAAAAGTCAACTAAGGGGGCAACAAGGTGGCTCAGTGGATTGATAGCAAAGACATCCTGGGTTAAAATTTGGCCTCGGATATTTCCTAGCTGTGTGACCCTGGACAAGTCACTCAACCACCATTGCCTACCCCTTACCACTCTTCTGCTTTGGAACCAATACATAGTATTATTTCTGAGGTGAAAGGCAAGGTTTTAAAAAAATTTTTTTAAGTTACTTAACCTTTCTGAGTCTTGGGCATTTTAAACGAAGTCTAACAGAACCTAAGTTCTTCCACCAAATTATGAGCTCCTTCAAGGACTATTTCATTCCTGTATTTGTTTCCCCAGTGCCTAACACAGTGAAGGCTATATTTAGTTAATGCTTGTTAATTGATTAAGCAACTGAAGTTAGAGATAGAGAGTGGTCTGCATTATATGGAGGGAGTTGTCACAGTGGAATTTTCTCCACGCTGACAAGATCCTACATTCTTTGTGAGAGGATGAGTATATATTTGTGTAAGGGGGGGGGGTGGAAATCAACCCTGCTATCAGCTGAACTTTTCTAAATGCATTTTCCAAGTAGAGTGCACAATGAGTGAATGTATAGAAAGGTTCTACATGTCACAGAATAATAACAGCTGATGATTATTTAGTGTTTTGGGGTTCATAAGGCATTTAATATATGTTGGCCCATTTAATTCTCACAACAACATGCTAAGGCAACTTTTATCATCTCCATTTTACAGATGTGGAAACTGAGGCTCAGATGGACTAAGTTCCTTATACAAGATCCCACTGCTAATAAGTGTCTGGCAAGGCTACCTAGGTCTTCCTAATTCTGGATATAGCACTCTATTCATTATGCCATATCGCCTCCTTTAAGAGAGATAGAGATTAAATAAAATACGTACAATTGGGAACCTCAGAATTTCATGCTCTAAATTAATATGTAATGAAAGACTTCCAATATCACTTCATCACTGTTATCCAGCAGCTGCATGCCTTCTTCCTTTGACCCTTTCCAATAGCACTTAGAGCCATAAAGCATGCATTGTGATAGATACCTGCACATCCCTTACACAGCACACTTCCAAAAATCATTCACACTGTAAATGCTGACCAATATCCTTATAGCAAGCTCACTGGTTAACATTTAATTTCTCTCAGCAAAAAGATCTCTTAATAAAATGAAAAGCCAGATGCAGATTTGGTCAATTGAGTCATGGCCCCATGTGTGATTTATGTAATCTATTATGTATATGCATATACAGCTATATTCATGTTTAGACAAATTGCATTCCTAATGCAGCATGAGATGAGTCTCGCTTACTCTAGTAAGAAGCTTTGTTTCACCCGCCTCCTACCTCCAGCTAATGGAAAGAAATGCAAGTGGAAAAAGCTCACAGCTGTACTGAGCCGCCTTTAGAGTGAATAAACTTGGCTGCCAGGCTTAAAAGGAAGATTTCCATCAAAGCAGTGTGAGCCATCTCAAACCCATGCAAAAGGAGAAATATGTCAAGGCTTCTTCGTGGCTGAGATGAGTTGTTCCATTTTGTCCCTGTTTGACCTTGATTCAGTGACATCTCTAATTCACGTCAACATATAGGGACTCAGAGACATCCATAAAAAAAAAAAAAAAAAAAAAAACCCTTGTCCTCTCATGTCTCACCCACCTCAATTTCACTGTCTCTCCTTCTCACGGAAGAAGTCCCATAACCCAGACACAGTGTCTCTGTCCTTTGGGAGAACCTCAAGGACCTTCCTTTCTTCCAGTTAAATGGGCCCCATTCCAAATAAGAGTTACCCATTTCTGGGTAGGAATAAAAGCAAACCCAAATCACAAGACTTACACTAGCCAGTGATACAAGAACCCACCTGCCTGTGAACCTGATTTAGATGTCGTTTCAAGGAACAGAAAATATGCCTTATATAATCAAAGTCCATGTCAGGGAACTCTCCTCCATGAAGATTACTTGCATTCCCTCCATAATAAAGGTAGTCTTCCTTCTGACATACTCTACCTGGATATTTCCTATGCATTTATATTATAAACTATTATAATTACATATATATATTTGTCTTATTTCCTTACATTGTTTTTTTTTTAAATTTTATTAGATGTTTATTTTACTTATTGTTGATTTTGCTTATTTGACTAGTAGATATAGTTTCTCCTGTTAGGATGCTTAAGGTGTTTAAGATCAGGGGTTGTTCCATTTATTTATTTATTCAGTCATTCATTTGTTTGTTTATTTATTTGTTTGTTTGTTTATTTGTTTAAATCCTTACCTTCTGCCTTAGAACCAATACATAATATTGGGTCAAAGGCAGAAGAGAGGTAAGGGCTAGGCAATGGAGGTTAAATGACTTGCCCAGGGTCACATAGCTAGGAAGTATCTGAGTACAGATTTGAATCCAGGACCTCCTGTGTCTAGGCTTGGCTCTCAATCCACTGAGCTACCCAGCTGGCCCTCAGTTGTTTTATTTTTGTCTTCATATCTCCAGTCCCTAACACACTGTTGGGCACAGAGTAGCCACTTATATAAATGCCTATTAATTGATTGACTCAAGCTAAGAATACTTTGGTCTGACAAATCTAGAGAAATGAATCTCTACTAGGACTGTCAAATTAATTATTTGGGCTTAACCTAAAATCCTTACTGCATTTTGTGTGTGTGTGTGTGTGTGTGTGTGTGTGTGTGTGTGTGTGTGTGTGTGTGCACAAGTGCTGTGCCCACCAGAGAGAACAGGAGATGGAGCATTTATTAAGCACTTTCTTTGTCCTGGGCATTTAGCTAATCACTGGGGATACAAATAGAAGCAAATAAGACATCCTTATTCACAAGGAACTTTCATGCTAATGGAAAACAATGCATAAAAGGGAGTTGGAAAGAGATGAAAGAAGGGTTTTCAAGCCAGATGGTAAAGAAGTAGGCAAATTTGAAGACTGAAAAGAGGAGGGAGTGAAATGAGCATGGCTGGGGTATCTCATGGAGGTCCGCTGCAAGGATTCACCAATCAAGGCAAAGACATGCAGCTAAAGAGGATGCTGAAAAGTCCTGCATTTATGCTAAATGTTGGCTCAAGCACGCTTCTCTGATCTGCATTTTATAGTACTCTTGGTAATTTAGGAACTGTGTGTACAGAGGTGAGTGGGGAGGACATATTAACTTAATGTTGTTTACAGTCATCCCTTGCTATATCATGGTTCACTTATGGTGGCTTCACTGCATCCCGGGTTTGTTGTTTTTTTTTTTAAATATATCTAATTCTGAATTGCGGAGTTACACATTGCAGCCTGATGGAATGAAAGGGGACCAACCACAGCACTGTGTTCTGCATCTTGGGTACTGATTGGCTCAGTGGCTGTAGGTTAATAAGAGTGTGGAAAAGGTTTATAGGAGAGTGGGAAAGGTTTATAAAGCCTTAAAATATATGTAAATGATAAAATAAATATAATGCCACTACTTCGTGGATTTTCACCTTTCGCTGTGGTCTCTGCAACCTAACTCCTGTGATGGATGAGGGATCACTGTAATTCCTTTTATCACAGACCCTCATGCTTATGATGGGAATCATCCTCAGAACCCAATGCCAAAGGGCAATGATGACTCCATGTAGGTTTAAATGTTTGCAGTCAAAAAGAACATAATAAGAATAGCCTTTTGTTTATATTCCAAGACTATGAGACCAACTCATTATTTTAGAAAAAAAAGGAGTGGGAAGCTTTTCTCTGAGTCAAATAGACAAACTGTTTTCCATTAGCCAAATAGGATGGTTTTATCACCACATCATCATCTGAACCCTACCACGTGGCAGCTCCAAAGGAAGGGGGAGCCCGATGCTGTCATTAACATTCTCACACATTAAAGCAACAAGAAAAACATCTTGTTCCACACTGAGAACAACTAGGAGAAAAACTATGTGATTCAAACAAGCTGCTGAAATCAGAAGCAAACTTCAAAGAAGCAAAAAAGTTAGCACAGAATTGAGTCTTTTCCTTAAATATATTGAAAGTGGGAAGAATTTCCCGTTCTGGCCTAATATCATTTTTAAAGTCTTTGAGTGATGCATTCTGAGACCAAGGATGGACCGAAGGGGTATTAGACCCTGTTGCCTCCACTCCTCAGGTTGTCACATGGAATCTGGACCAAGGTGACTTCCAATGTTAGGAGGATGCAGACAGATACCGACATAAAGGAGAAAACAAACAAACGTTAATTCTGATGTTTGGTCCAGCTTTC
This sequence comes from Gracilinanus agilis, assembly GCF_016433145.1. NCBI lineage: Eukaryota > Metazoa > Chordata > Mammalia > Didelphimorphia > Didelphidae > Gracilinanus > Gracilinanus agilis. The sequence continues at coordinate 368,113,267 of NC_058131.1, forward strand.
AAATGTGGACAGAAATGCTTTGTTTCCCCTTGATTTTATACTCAGAGAATAGGGGAGAAGAGAGGATAAAAAAGAAAACTGAAAAAAGTGAAAGGAGAAGGAATAAGAAAGAAAGGAGAAATAATACAATTCTCTTGGACAGCCAGCAATATAGGCTAAGCTCCCTGCATTGAATTCTAGGAGGGTTTAAAATTCCACTGTAAAGGAGAAAGAGACTGGGTTCTAATACCATCTCTATAATGAACAAGCTCAGCACAGTGCCTGACACATAGGAAGTGCCTAATAAATGCTTACTGATTGACTGACAGGCTTCATGACCTATTCCACCTGTCCTGCACTCAATTTTTAAAACGAGGGAGTTAAACTAGAACAAAAGTTCTTAAACTTTTCTGACAGATTGTATAAACCCATGGATCCCTTCTCTGAATAATGTTTTGTGGCCAATATCCATAATCAAAGGAAGTACTAAATTTCAATTAGAGATTTATAAAAAATAAAAATGCAATTTTTTTCCTACTCCAAGTTTATAGATCCCCTGAAATCTATTTGTTGGATTTGTTGGGGATCCATGACCTCAAGTTGAGAAACCCTGGACTAGATGTTCAAATGGGCTCTCCTCTGAAAGGCAGCTCAGTAGTACAATGGATAGAGTGCTGGACCTAGATCTAAGACATGAATTCAGATCCAGCCTCTAGACAGTTACTAGCTATGGGACCCTAGGAAAGTCATTTACCCTCTGCCTCAGTTTCCTCAGTTGTAAAATGGAGAGACAATGACAGCACTTACCTCCTAAGGTTGTTGTGAGGATCAAATAAAGTCATATTTGTAAAGGATTAGCACAGTCCTTGGCACATCAAAAGTACTAGACATATATTCATTCTTTTTCCTAAAAGCTCTACATTCTAGGATTCTGTAGTTTTCCACAGAGGTAACTTTTTATACTAGTCTATGAGAAACATGAAGGCAAGGAGCTTTCTTGTTATCTTTGCTCATTCTCCAGAGTCTAGTACAGTATATTTCATACTGTGGATGCCTAACAAATGTTAGTTGAATCAGTTAATGACACAAGAAGAGATGGTCTCTATGTATGGGAAGTTCTCTTTCTTTCTTTTAAACCCTTACCTTCCATCTTAGAATACTGTGTATTGATTCTAAGGCAGAAGAATGGAAAAGGCTAGGCAATGGAGGTTAAGTGACTTGCCCAGGGTCACACAGTTAGGAAGTATCTGAGATTTGAACCCAGGACCTCCCATATCTTGGCCTGGCTCTCAATCCACTGAGCCACCCAGCTGCCCTCAGAAGTTCTCTTTCCAGTGAGATAGACAAGATACATACACAAAAGAGACATAAGCAAGAACAAAGAAAGATATAAAGAAGGAGAAGCCATGTAACTCAATTATGTGCTCCATTCTGCTCTACTTAACTATTACTTGATTTTTAATATTCCTCCTGTTTGGTATTAGCCTGCTGCTTTGTGTCTCCTGTTTGGTACTAGCCTGCTGCTTTGAACATATATTTATGACTTGTTTATTAGAATGTGTTCGAGTGCATACCACAAAACTACAAGCTATTAATGAGAAAAGATCTTGTCTGGGTTGTTTTTATTATTCTTACTCCACAGCATCTCAGGCAAAGACTCGCATTCGATATATTAAGAATCTCTGCATTTAGTACCTAAGAGAATACACGATACATAAAATGAGACACACATCCTAAGAGTGAGCAACTATTCCTGAGTCAGTCAATAAAGTTTTGAAGATGGAGATGATAATAATAACTGCTAAGTAAGGGAGATGTGGGGACTACTGAAACAAAAGCAAGAATAAACATTACTCAGGTTCCCATGATGATGAGCTAAGGAGGAATATGGTTTCTATCTGACCCGTGTCCCTTTCTCTTCATTAACATGGCCACCACTTGTGTTCAAGTCCTCCTCACCTCTCACCTGGACCATTGCCATAGTCCCTTTTTAGGCTCGCTGTTTCAGGTCTCTTCTCTCTCATCCCCAATCTATGCTGAATTAATATGTAAAGCACAAATCTAACCCTCTAACACCCCTGCTCAGGAGTCTCCAGTAACTCCCTCTTGCCTTCTGAATCAAATGCAAACTCTACTATTTGGCTTTTAAGTTCTTCATTCTGGATCCAACCTATCTTTCCAGGTTATCTGCCCATTCCTTGGCCTTCTACACTCTATGTTCCAATCAAACTGGACTTTTTGTAACTCCTCCATAGGGTATCACATCCCCACCTCTGCCTCATGCCTGGAAGGCACTCTCCTCTGCCTGCTCTCTCTCATAGAACATGTAGCTTCCCTCAGAGCTCAGGTCAAGTGCACCACTTTCTTTTTTTTTTTTAATTTAGAATACTTTTCCATGGTTCCATGATTCATGATTCCCCACACACTCTCTGCTCCCCCCTCCCAAAGCTGACAAGCAGTTCCACTGGATTATACGTGTACCATTGTTCAAAACCTATTTTCATGTTATTCATATCTGCAGTAGAGTGAGCCTTTAACATCAAAACCCTAATCATATTATTATCTTTTTTTAATTTTTAAATTTTTATTTAGAATATTTTTCCATGGTTAAATGATTCACAATCCGCCCCCAATCTCTCCTCCTCCCTCCCAAAGCTGACAAGCAGTTCCACTGAGTTATACATGTATCATTGTTCAAAACATATTTCTATGTTATTCATATTTATAGTACAGTGATCTTTAACATTGAAACCCTAATCAGATCCCTATCGCACTACATGAGCAATCATATGTTTGTCTTCTGTGTTTCTGCTCCCACAGTTCTTTCTCTGGATATGGATAGTGTTCTTTCTCATAAGTCCCTCAGAATTGTCCTGGATCATTGGATTGCTGCTAGTTGCAAAGTCTATTACGTTAGATTGTGCCACAATGTGTTCATCTTTCTGTATAAGTTTCTCCTGGTTCTGCTCCTTTCACTCTGCATCAATTCCTGGAGGTCATTCCAGTTCACATGGAATTCCTCCAGTTCATCATTCCTTATAGCATAATACTATTCCATCACCATAGATACCATGATTTGTTCAGCCATTCCCCAATCAATGGACATCCTCTCATTTTCCAATTTTTTGCCACCACGCAGACTATAAATATTTTTGTACAAGTCTTTTTCCTAATTATTTCTTTGGGATACAAACCCAGCAGTGGTATGGCTGTATCAAAGTTTATGCATTCTTTTAAAGCTCACTGGGCATAGTTCCAAATTGCCCTCCAAAATGGTTGGACCAATTCACAACTCCACCAGTAGTGTTTAAGTGTCCCAATTTTGCCACATCCCCTCCAACATTAATCACTTTCCTTTGCTGCCATATTGGCCAGTCTAAGTGCCACCACTTTCTACAAGAAGGTTATCTTGATCTTTGCCCCATTCTGGTACCCTCTATTTTGCAGAAATTACTTTGTACTTGTCATTAATTTTACACATACTATTTCTCCCTACCTTAAACTGGATGTAATTTCCTTGAAAGGAAGAGTTTATTTGTTTGCTTTTCGGGTTTTTTTTTTTTTGATGGGGGTATCCCTAGTACTCAGCACAGTACCTGGCATAGAAAAGGTGCCAAATAAAGATTTTTTGGATTTATTTGTTCTCAAGTAACAATTTTAAATCATTCCAGTGATTAGCAAGGTCAGGAAAATTTGAGGCAGAGCTTAAAGAATATTGGCAGGCAGACTGAAATGCCAAGTTCCATGCCACAGGTAATTTAAGAAGAACCAAGTGACCTTTTTCTAAGATGAATAATAATCAAAATACCAGGGATCTATATGCTCTAAGACATTAAAAGAGCATAGTAAAACTCCTGACCAAGTAAAAGAGAGGGAAGATTATACTCCTAAATATTCTCCTTTGAGGGAAGGACCTTTATTGTTAGAGTCTTGGAATCACAAGACTTTGGCTCTCACCCTGACTCTTAACACTTGAATAGTTATGTGAACTTGGGTTAGTCAGTCAAACTCTCTAAGCCTCAGTTCACCCATCTGTAAAAGGGGGATAATGATACTACAATCACCTACTTCATAAAGCTGTGGTAAGGAAAATGCCTCATAAAATTTAAAGGACAACATAAGCAGGAGTTGTTTATACTAAGCAATGCACCAATAATGGGATGAAGGAGAACAGGAAGAAATTTGGAAGCAGGGGACTTGAGTTCAGATCTTGACTCTCCTACTTATTACCTGTGTGGCCTTAAGAAATGTACTCCTTCCTTGCCATTGTCCCCAAGAATCCTATTTCCCCCAAGGCTCTTTGTATTGTGAGTGCTTGCCACAAAGGAGATGCTTAATAAGTGTTTGTGGGTTCCTTGATTCTCTGGGCCTCAGTCTTCACATCTGTAAAATGAATAGGTTCGACTAAATGATCCCTAAGATTCCTTCTTACTTTAAATCTATGATCCTATGATAGCAGCAATAAAAAGAGTTAGTATTTGCATAGTACTTTTAAGGTATCTGAAATTCCTTCCTTATATTATTTCGATTTATTCTCACAAAGATCCTACATGTCAGGTACTTTTATTATCTCATTTTAATAGATGAAGAAACTGAGGCTGAGAAAAGTTAAGTGACTTGCCCAGGACTACACAATTAATAAGTGTCTGAGGTTGGGCTTGAACTCAAAACTTCCTAACTCAGTCTAGAATTCTTTCCTATATACCACTCAGAAGCTACTTTTCTTTCTATCACTTCTGAGCTAATGAGAAAGCCAGCATTGGTAATATAGAAGGATAGCCATCATTATTTAATTCAACAAACATTTATTAGGCACTTGGGATGCACAACTGTAATAAGACTTTTAGATATGCATTCGAGTAGCTATAATAAGAGGAAGAATATGAGATGTGAAAAGAACAAGGCTTATTAAATTGCTATGAGAAAATTAAGAAAAAAGAGATCATGTTTTGGTGGGGAATTCAGTAATTATTAAGGAATACAACCTTTAAGTTCCTAGAGGGCAGGAGCAATTCCTTCTTCCTTATATCCCTCTCTATGCCTTACAGAGAGTAGCAAGTATTCTGTAAAAAGTAGTTGAATTTAATTAAAAATGCGTTGCTCCTGTCATTCATGGTGAGTTTAATTTCATTCCTTTTTTAAAATGTTCTTTCTCCCTTCTTAGGCCCCACCTTTCCTGGGCTGATTCCCACTTTCCCTTTGATTATTTAATCCATGATTCCTGGTGGTGAATCTTATACATCCCGGCAGTTCAATGCCCTGCAGAATTCCAACAGTGACTAAGAACTGGAGGAACACAGCTTGGAAATTCCTCAGGGAAGAAAGGCACTATGCCAAGGGGAAAACATGCCTACTTGCAAAAAAAATGCATGCTGCACTTGTCAAGACAAAGACTACCAGCTAAAGAAGAATGAGTGATCCTAATTTACGAGGTACTGTAGAAATTAATTTTGTATGTCTCCTCCATTAGCACTGTGTCTGAATTAACTTTAATATGCAACTTATCATGTTAATCTTGGATACTAAAAAAGAATGTATCATCATTAACCTTCCTAGCCCTTAATTTAGCTATGCAGTCTTTTTATTAGAGGTAATAGAAGTGGCATGATTCTTCAGCATTTCAGAACTCTGCTTATCTGTATGCAGTCCCACCCATCACTCTGTGGAACCTCTGCTACTCCAGGACCCAATTTCTCAAATGTGTTGACTTTAACAGCCCATAAGTCACAAGAAGTCAACTCCACCTTCCTCTTTGAGCAGATGGGAGGAGGGTCATCCAAATGAGAATATATTTTCTGCACAAGTTACATACCACCCAGACACATAATGATGGATGAGAGTCCAGCAGCACCAGCAGACTCAAGTGACTTGGGTAATGTTTGTAGTTGGCAATACCATCCCGAGCTGAGAGAAATTTGTATTCATAGCACTGGAATCCCTACCTAATGGGGTTGTCGCTGTGGAAGTTTATTTGTTCAGAAGAATGGAAACACAATCAAACAAATTACAGCAGATGATCAATAATCATTTGTTAAGTACCTACTATGTGCCAGGCTGTCACATACTAAGTGCTGGGGAAATAAAGATAGGTAAAAATATTCCCTGGCCCTAAGGAGCTCACAATCTAATGGGGGAGACAATATGCAAACAACCATCTATGGATAAGCTTTATATAGGATAAATAGGAAATAATTAACAAAGGGAAGGCACTAAAATTAAGGAAAATTGGGAAAGACTTCCTATAGAACAGTGATTCCCAAAGTGGGCGCCACTGCCCCCTGGTGGGTGCTGCAGCGATCCAGGGAAGCAGTGATGGCCACAGGTGCATTTATCTTTCCTATTAATTGCTATTAAAAATTTTTTAAAAATTAATTTCCAGGGGGCTAAGTAATATTTTTTCTGGAAAGGGGGCGGTAGGCCAAAAAAGTTTGGGAACCACTGTTATAGAAGGTGGTATTTTAGCTGGAATATGGAGGAAGCCAGAGATGTCTAGAGGCAGAGATGGAGAGGGAGAGTATACCAGGCATGGAGGAAAACCAATGAGAATGCAGAGGGCTGGGTGAAAAAGTAACTTGTTTGAGGAACAGCAAGGAGGCCACATCGGTGGATAACAGAATGCATGAGAGTATGTTGGATAGAAGGTATAAGAAAACTGGAAATAGATAGGAAGTTTGGTTATGAAGAGCTTTGAACTCCAAACTGAGGATTTTGTATTTGATCCTATAGGTGATAGGGAGCCACTGGAGCTCGCTGAGAAAAGGAATGGCATGATCATACATGCAGCTTGAGAAAATCACTTTGACAACTGAGTGTAGGATAGGCTGGACTAGGGACTGACTTATGGCAGACAGACCAGCCTGACTTATGGCAGGTTATTGCTATAGTCCAGGCAGGAGGAGATAAGAGCCTACCCTAGGGTGGTGATAGTACATGCATTTGCCTGTCACCAGAGAATGGAAAACCAGTCCAAACAGAACAAAACCATCTGTGGTCATAACACATTGAAAAAATATGGCTGAACCAAAACCATATGTGATCCCCAAAATTCATTTTGCCTCAAAGCATCAACATTATTACACTAGATTTAACAAAAGGCAAAGGGAATAGTTTTGCATCCCACTATTTTTCTTTCCTTGCTCTTCTCACTCTTACAAGAGATTCTAAATGAATAGACCTAGAGGCAAACAGAATTTAAAATATATATATATATGTGTGTGTGTGTGTGTGTGTGTATGCATATATATATATATATATCACATGGATAAATCAAAAACTCTTTCAGAAAAATCAGAGAGGTTTCCATATCTGGCATGAACAATATAAAAAGTAGCATGGTAAAAGACGAAAATTACAAAGAGCTAAAAAGTTTCCATTTCCATGTTGGTCCACCAATTTTACTGTAGGAATGTATGGATTCAAATTCCAACTCTGCTCCTTACAGACTTAACATTGTGGAAAGTATGCTGGACTTAAAGGCAGAGTACTTGGATTCAATCCCAGTTCTGTCACCTGTGAGACCTTGGGCAAGTCACTGAATTTCTCAGTGGTAAACTGACAAGGAAAAAAGAAACCGGACTCAGAAACTTCCAAGGTCCCCAGATCATAGCTTAAAACTATTAACTAGCATTTTGTAGTGTTTTAAGGTTTGCAAAGTATTTTATATGTTATTTCACTTGATCCTCACAGCAACCTAGGAATGTACCTACTATTATTACTGCTAGTTTACCGATAAGGAAATTAAGTCACAGAGAGAGTAAATATCTTGCTCTGGTCAACAAATCTAATCAGTGTTTGAGGCAGGATTCAAACTCTCATTTTTCAGAGTCTTAAGTTTCACACACTGCCCCATCCTAGCTCATCCCTTCAACCTTTAGCTTCTATCGCTGTCAAATGAGGAGTTTTGACTAAATGACCAGTATGATCCCTTCCAGCTTGAAACTCCATGCTATAAAACTAGTTGTTTACAAGGATGAACAATCCTGTCACTTGCCTGGCTGCCAGTCCCATCAATAATAGCCGGAGGTATGGATATCAAGGTTTATGTCATCCCCAGTGCCTGGGTATGCTTCTGTTTTATTATTCTAGCACTGGTTTTTTATAACTGGTGGTGGAGAAAAGGACTGGCATGAGGAAGAAGTAGAAACTGGTATTGAACTGTTTCCAATGTAGCATCAAATTTCTGCAAAGGGGCTTTCCATTTTCAGATAAAACAAATTGAAAATCAGAGTGTTAGAGGAGAAAGATGGTTAGCTTAAGAGCCAGGAGGCTTGGGGCAGTAAGGTGGCACAGTGGATAGAGTGCCAGGTCTGGAGTCAGGAGGATGTAGGTTCAAATCAGACCTCAGATACTTGTGTGACCCTAGGCAAGTCACTTAATCCTGTCAGTCTAGCCCTTGCCCTTCTCTCTTAGAGTTGTTACTAAAACAGAAAATGAGAGTTAAAATTAAAAAAGAAAAAAAAGAAAAAGTCAAGAGACCTGAGATAGTGTCTCACTACTGCCATGGATGAAGTTGGGTAACCCCAGGCAAAAATACTTCCCTTTGCTGAACATCAGCTTTCCCCTCTATAAAAAGATAGGTTTAGATTAAATAATCCATCAGGTCCCTTCCAGCTCTTAAACTTTAGGAAAGCTGTCCCCCACAATCCCTCCTTTTATAAATAGTCTACAAGATATCCCTAGTCATGTGCTGAGCCAAGGTTGTTAATTGCATTTGCTCCCTTGTCCAATGAATGTACTAGGGGGGAAAACGGCAAAGGTTTCGAGAGATCAGCTACTTTAGGGCAAAGGAGCTTTTTGAAAGTGTCAGGGGAGAAAATCAATAAAACTGACTGATATCTAGGCTCAATCGTGGCTGACTGCCCAGGACATATTCTGGTCCATCTCAGTGCTGTGTAGGCAGATATGAAAGGCATACCCTTTAAATCGGCCTTGTAAATAGGCACTTGACCACTTGTCTGGATCAGGTGACAATGTATGACGGATGAGTACCAGAGAGTACTGGTTTAACATATTCATCTTCTGTTGCCTCTACTGGGAGGAAAGCAGGCTGTGGAAAAAATGGATGGGGATGATAAAATGATTTTTTTAAAATTAGAGCATGAATTTCCTAGCCTTGTTAAAGAATTAACTTTGTTATCTGCAAAATGATTCATAGAAGTCATCAGGAAGGGTTGGTGCTTGAGTTAATACAATCATCCACACATCCACACCTTACAGTTTTCTCTTGCCATATTACTTGGGTGGCTTCATTGCCAACATCTGAAAGGTCAATCTAAGAGCAATACATCCATCATACACTGCAAAGGGGCTATCTTGGTGCTCATTTACAGAAAGAAAATGCATCAAACCCATGATCCCACAATTTTGCTTTTCATGCCAGTCTCTGGTGATGAGCTCAGGTTCCTTGAATCTAACATGCTTGCTTGACATTGACCAAAGTCCAAGTCATATTGCTTTACCCCTGATTTTCTATTTAATTTTCAATCTGAATTAGTCATTCTAATTAATCTGCTTTTTAATGTATATATAACACACTGTTGGAATTTTTTTAATTATAATGACTGAACCTACCCAAATTTGGCTCTTGAGTAGTAATTTTTCAGATTTCTTCTTTTCTTACCCCTGCCCCCATCATTGCCAAACCAACACAGTTAAGTTCTTGGTCATCTATGTGGTTGCATCAATTCTTGGTAGGTTTTCAGGAACTAGATTAAGCCCGTAATGGCAACTTATTTTATTTTTATTATTTTTCATAAATTTATTTATTTAGAATTTTTTCCAAAGCACCTTATTTTAAAAATGATATATCTGGAAATTTCAGCTGATCAAAAATAGAGGTGCAATGTACTTCTGCAAAACTGATTTTTACCAGCTAAAATTTAGGAAGTTAATTCCTGAATAAGAAGAAAATTGGGTGGCTTTTTTTTCCAGTGGTCTATCATTCTCCTTGTGGATTAATTATAGCTTTTTAAAGTTAATAATTTTTTTAAATTGTTGAATAAACAACTTCACCCACAGGTAGTATTCTACCTGTTTGCTGATCTCTAGTTTCAGAGTTCTTGGGGGAAAGAGAAAAGAATAAATGATCTACTTATTTAAAAATGTGAACTCTAGGTACATTCTATTTCACATGACCAGTTGGAAGAAAAGGAAGGCAGAAAGATGCTCCTTGATCTTGCCCTCCCAGAGAATACACAATAATAGCTCCAATTTCTCTGGGGCTTTAAGGCTTATAAAGGCCTTTCCTCACAACAACCCTGTGAAGTAGGTGGTTCACAAATTATTATCCCCATTTTGTCGATGATTAAGCTGAGGCTCAAAGAGAATCACAGTTCAAGAGCTGGAAAAGACCTCAGAGATTTCCTCGTATTCTTCCTCCTTTTTACAGAAGTGGATTCTGAGGCCCAGAGGACAGACATTACTTCAGATCACAGGTCCTCTGAGCTCACCGCCAGTGCTCTTTCTTTTGTAGCAGGACTTGCCAACAGTCAAGCAGAGAGCAAATGTTAGAGCAAGCATTCAGATTCCCAGTTTTCTGACCCCAGCATCAAGACCATCTCTGCTATACCACCATACCTCTCCTGCCCAGCAGAAAAGAGAGACAAAAGACCCAACTCTAACCCACAGGGGAAGCCTGACGAGTTAAAAAAATCTGGCAATGGCTCTGCAAAGTGGACACCAAGAGACAGATGCTTCAGAGTCAAATTTACAATTGTGAGAAAGAAGCTAAACAATTGCTGTCTCACTCTTCCATCTGGTTACTCTCTCCATTAGCTGGCACAATGTATAGAGAACTGGGGCTGGAATCTGAAAGACCTGAATTCAAATCTGTCTGCGGACACTTAATAGCTGTGTGACCTTTTGCACATCACTTAACCAGTTTTCCTCAGTTTCCTCATCTGTAAAATGAGCTGGAGAAGGAAATGACAAACTATTCTAGTATCTTTGCCAAGAAAACTCCACATGGGGTCACAAAGAGTCAGACACAACTGCAACAACCAAACAACAAAAAAATTTATTTAAGCCCCTATTTGTTTTTACCAGAAGAACAAAAAAATTAAGAAAACCTTGTGGAGTTTTGTTGTTGTTTTTTTTTTAATTCTATCTTTTCATCTTCCTCCCAAGTACAAATATTTCTTCTGCTTCGGTGATGAGAGGCAGGCAATATGGCCTGGGAAAAATACATTCTGGAAATGAAATCCAAAAACCTGAGCTGAAGTCCCAACTTTGCTGCTTATGAGCTGGTGATTTAGGGCATGTCACTATCTCCTTGAGCCTGTGTCATCCATATATAAGGAATAAAGACTTCTCTTGCTGTTCTTTATTCATATTTCATTTCTTTCTCCAGCTCAGGTGCTTACTAACTATGTGACCTTAGACAAGTCACTTAAATTTTCTCAACTTCAATTTTCTCATCTATAATATGAGGATAATTGTAGCCCCTAGGTTCTTCTGAGAATTGAATGAAATAATGCATGTAGAACCCTTTACAAACCTTCAAATGCTACATAACTACTAGCTTTTTTATGTCCACAAAACTTTCTCCCACAGAGCTCACACTTGTCTCTAATGTTTTACTTGATAAATGTTTTTAATGAAAAAGTAAGAATGAGTAAATAATGAATCTCACAGTCCTAACCTCTGACCTGTGTGATCTAGGGTAAGTCAATTAACCTCTTTGGGTCTCAGTTTCCATTTCTGTAAAATGAGGCACTTGGACTAGATGGCCTCTGGGGTCTTTTCCAGCTTGAGGTCTTTGCTCCCATGGGAGGACTTAAGATACCCTAAGGAGTCACTTCATTTCTCTCACTCAAAATATCTAGCAGTAAGAGCTTTGTTTCATAACAAGTCTTTTACTTATACAAAAAGAGAATTGATTTCAAGATCTGCCACAACAAATGGATACTATGCAAAGATTCAATATAAACACTTTTTTTAATTGTTTATAGTCTTAATGACAAATCTAGGGCATCAACAGGGGCAAACTGAATGAAGAACAATTTCTGCGGATCTTGACACATGTTTGTGTTTGTCACATGCAAGTAGGCCAAGTAGCTGCCCCTTCTCTGGACTGTTCAGGGAAAAATAAGCTTGGTGAGGTGGAGAGAGGATAGCCACACTCTATACAGCAGTAGATTCAGACTCAGCAGGTATTTCCCTTCTGAATCTCACCAGCTTCATCAATGGGGGGCCAGTCTCTGAGGTTTGGCATAGTGTCTGACACACAGTAGGTGCTTAATAAGTGTTGATTGCTTGAATGATGCCAACATTGCTCCTGTTCCAGATACAAATGGACACAAAGGTATTTTAGGTTGTTAGTGTCTGAGCAGTCTGCTTGATTGTTAGACCTGCTAGTTTCTTTATGCTACAATGAGATAAAGAATCATGAAGTTTTAAAGCTGGAAGAATTTTTAAAACCATCTGGTTTGACTGCCTAATTTTACAGATAAGGAACCTGAGATGTAGAGGGACGAGGTGACTTGTCAAAGGTGATATGCTAATTGGTGAGGCTGGATTAGAACTCAGTGTCTCTTAACTCCCAGTCTTTCCACTATGCTGTTAACCAACCTCTAGTCTAATAAAACAGTTGTTGCTGTTGTTCAGTCACTTCAGATTCAACGTGACCCTATTTGGGATTTTCTTGGCAAAGATCCCGAAGGGGTTGGTCATTTCTTTCTCCATTTCATTTTACAGATGAGGAAACTGAGGAGAACACGGTCAAATATTTTGCCTAGGGTCACACAGCTAGTAAATGTCTGAGGTCAGATTTGAATTCAGGAACATGAGTCTTCCTAACTCCAGGTCTGGTGCTCTATCCACTGAGCCAGCTCGCTGCCCATAAATAAAACAGTTATCCTATACATATTTTATCGGTGGACAGACTTGGCCCCAATGGAACCCTGAGGTTGCAGAGGTTTATTCAACCCTAGTATTTCCTATTCCTCACAAGAATCACATCATCCAGCCAAAGTAGACTATTCTTGCAGTCTCCCACCCCTTCACTTTTCTCATGCTTTTTCCTCTAACTAGAATGACCTCCTTTCTGCTATTTCATATTAGGAGCCACCTCTTCAATGAAGTCTTTATGAAGATCCGCCTCTAGATGGAATCATTCCCTCCTCTGAAACCCCAGAGCGCTTTGTGTCTCTCTTTTTCCTGGTTCAGGCATGCCTGGCTCTTCATGACCCCATCTGGAGTTTTCTTGGCAAATACACTAAAGTGGTTTGCCATTTCCTTCTCCAGTTCATTTTGCAAAGGAGAAAACTGAGATAAACAGAGTTAAGTGACTTGCCCAAGGTCACACAGCTAGTAAGTGTCTGAGGTTGGATTAGAACTCAGAAAGAAGAATCTTCCTGACATTAAGTCCAGTATTCTATCTGCTAAGCGCCACCTAGCTAGTTGCTCATCTCTACTGCAGGACTTAGCATGTTCTTCTGTCACTGTAACTGTCTGTGAACTTGTCCTGTCTCCTCTACTAGTCCAGTTATGGGCAAACTTTTTAAAGAGGGGGCCAAAGGAAAGGAAATGCTCATCTGTCAGTCTGTTTCTAAGGCAACTCTTTCGAAGTTTCATTGTATTGTATCCTACTCATTGTATTTGTCAGATTAGGAATAATGTCCTGTGGCCAGATAGAACATTTCAGGGGGTCACATCTGGCCTGTGGGCTGTAGTTTGCCCATCACTGCTCTAGACTATAAGTTCTTCTGAGGATCTTGTCTTGCTGATTATTTTTTAATTTTCTGCCACATCTAGCATAGTGCATAGCTAAAGGAAGACTCAAAAATATCTATGGAATTTGTTGAATTTAGATGTAAAGGAGACAGACTGTAAATTTTTCCAGAGTAGGGAATACTTTATATTTGTATTTGTATGGCCAGGTTCCACTATGGTGGCTGGCACATAGTAGGGACTTAATAAATTCCTGTTGAATGATTAACAGCCATTTTGGCTCCACAGAATCCTAGGAATGAGAAGCTGATTTGCTTCAAGTTCTTTAATCTGAGGCCGAAAAAGCCTCATTCCTATAACCTTGCTAAATGAATTTCAGGAAACCTTTACTGAATCATTCTGAGTCATACTGAATCCTTTGTTAATTCATCAACTATTTATTACATGTTCACCATGTGCCATGCACTGTGCTAGGCATTGAGAATACAAATACAAAACCAAGACAGTTACTGCTCTCAAGGAGCCTATTATGTTCTACTGAAATGGGTTTCTACAAAGCTCTTTTAAAAGTAAGTCCCAGGATATTGCTGAGCAAGCCCCCCTAAGCCTCACAAGATTCTGAAACAAAGAAAGTATTGGGTAGGAATTCATGCCAGGTTTTCTCTGGGCCTGATATGGAGGCGACTATAATGACAGGAAGAGAATAAACAATTTGAGAGCTATTCCTCCAGCTCTCAAATTCCTCAATTCAGCCCCAAAGAAATGTTATTCAGAGACTTCGATATCAAATTCTTATACATATAAAATCTAGCTTAAGGCTTAGCGTGAAAACTTCCCCGAATACCTTGGGCTACAATGATTTATTTTTTCCCTCTCTAAATACCTAGAGCATTCTGTTATGATAATAACCCAAGGATTTTAGGGAACTATCCCTCAGCAATATATACACCACAACCCATAACTGAGCATAGGATGCAATAAAAGATGTGGAGATAGGAGGATCTGTAGAGGTCATCTAGTCCAGCCCATTTTCCCCTCTCCCAGGCAACTAAGGCTCCGGACGTTAAATGATTTATCCAAGGTCATTTAAATAATACAGCTGGGTCACAAACCCAGGTCATAGAATTCCACATTTAGAGCTGGAACCAACCTCAGAAGTCATCCAATTCATCCCATCATTCTACCAAAGAGAAAACTGAGAACCACACAAATTAAGTGAGTCACGCAGATCACACAGGTCACAGAGATAAGATAGCTGAGACATGCTTGGAATAGAGGTCCTCTTATTTCAAAACCATTGCACATCTATAGATAGGGCATTGGGTCTATAGTCTGGAAGAGCTGTGGTCAAATCCAGCCTCAGACTCTTACAAGCTGTATGACCCATGGCAAGTCTACCTTCTGTCTGCCTCAGTTACCTCAACTGTAAAATGGGAATAATAGAACCTACAAGCTATGCAAGGTTGTTGTGAGGATCAAATGACACAATATTTATAAAGTGCTTAGTGCAGTGCCTACTACATAAAACTCCCTCCTTCCATCCTTTCTTCTCTTCCTTCCTCCTTCCCCATTTCCTTCCCTTACTTTCTTCTTCCCTTTCCTTCTTCCCTTCTCTTCCTCCCTTCCTTTTTTCTTTCCTTCCTTCCCTTCCTTCTCTCATGACTCTAAAATCTAGGGCTCTTTTGACCCATTCCAGCTTTCTCTCTCGTTATTTATTGATTCCATGGTTGTGATTTTTATCTCTTCCGAGGAACTTGCTAGCTTCCCAAGAGCAAGGACAATCTGCCATCCTATGTAGCCTTCAAGTCACAGTGCCATGCACATAGTAGGGACTGACTAAATTATCCTTGCATTGAAGGGAATTTGCAACTCTCTTTAAAACTGAACTAGTCTCATAGATCTCCAGTTTTCTCTGGAAAAACTGTGGTAGGGGAGTGGCAGGGGAAAATTAGCTAAATTCAACTTGAGCTAGATCAAGTTTTGCTAAAAATCTCCAACCATTCTGAAACCTGAAAGGTTATAATTCAAGCATTCACTGGTGAGCAAAATGTTACTGAGTAAATACATGATTTTGCACAATTTACATAAAACCCTCTAATCATGTGCCCTGTCAGTTTTATAAAGCATAATTCCCAAAGAGGAAAACAGGACCAGGGAAAATATATGTTAGGAAATAAATGCTGACTGACTTTTGTTGCTCTCTAGTTTTAATGATGTAAATAAGTATCTTCGCAGGAGAGGAGATTGGGATGCTATTAAAGATGTGATCTGGGACTTTTTCTCCAATTAAATTGTGCCTTGTAATATCAGAGAAAACTGCTACTCTGTGTAGTTTGGAGTTTCGGTTGTTTTGGGTTTTTTTTTAGATTTAAAATGCATTTTTCTCTTAATCATGCTCCAGTTTTTACTTAAAAATCAGTGCACTTTAAACCTCTTGGATTTGGCCGGCATCTTATCAAAACACTGCCTTCACTGCTTCACTATCTAAAGGCTTATTACAGAGCCAGAGTTCTGAGATCAGTCACTTCATGAGGGAAGAAGCAGACCTGAGAGGGAGCCCATCCTTAGATCTTCGGTGTTTAGAAGGAAAGCCTATTAAGTGTCAAGGCTGCTTTATAATGTGGGGACCAAAGAGAGGCAGCATCCTCCTTATTTGTATTAATTCAGATTACTAAATCTTCTTAAAATGCTCTGGAGAAAAACAACTTAGAGTTCAAAACTTCCAGGTAATTCTTTAAAAATTTAAACTGATCCTTTGGAGGCAACCTTTTTAAATAGTGTAGTGGATATAATGAAAATAAGAGTAAATAGCTAACATTTATATAGCACCTATTATGTGCTAGGCACCATGTTAAGCACTTTACAATATTAGCTCATTTAATCCTCACAACTCTGGGAGGAAGATGCTGTTATTAGCACCCTGTTATAGATGGGGAAACTGAGGCAAAAAAAAGGTTAAGTGGCTTACCCAGGTCATAAAGCTAGTGAGCGTCTGAGGCCAGATTTGAATTCAGGTTTTCCTGACTCCAAGGCCTGGCACTGTATCCACTGACCCACCCAAGTCCTTCAAATAAAAAAGTTATGTAAGTAATCCCAAGGTGTATTACTACTGTTGGGATTTAAATTATCTTAGCATGTTACAATTGGCAGAGATCTCTGACCCAAGAATCTCATTTTATGGAGGCAGCAACTGAGGCCCAGACATGATAGATGACTTGCCCAAAATAACAGAGTTATTGGAAGAACTAGGACCAGAACTCAGGTCCTGTGATTTGCAGTTCAACACTTTCTTTATCAGCCACATCCTTGGCACATGGGAAAGAATGCTAGATGTGGAAACAGAAAAAATATATTCAGTTCTTGGCTATCATTTATTCCCCATATGACCCTGGGGAAGTCATTTAACTGGCACTGCCTTCTCATTTTTAAAAAAGGGGATTGACCATTGCACCAGATGCCCTCTCAGGTCCCTTTCAGCTTCAAATGAATGAGCCTATGTCCATCTGCTAAAGCTTCAACTTAGTAAAGATTATGTTCAGAGGAGTAGTTTTGTTGTAGTTATAGATTAGGGTTTCCAAGACTAAAGAAGAAATGTATTTAACCGTAATAACATTGCATAATAAAGGTACCATCTTAAGAAGATTAACAGCATTCCTATGACTCATCTAAACCTTCTCCCATTTCCTAGGATCCTGACAGGGATATTCATTCATTCATTCATTCTTTCCTTAAGGATTTATTAAGTGACTTTTCCTTTTGATCTGGAGCTGTGATTTCACTGCTGTAGGGAACTCAAGGTGAGAAAATTCTCTAGATCAATGCAGACTGGTATCTGTTATGCAACCAAGGGAGTTGCCAAAATAACTGGAGGTTAAGAAGCTTGCCCAGGTCACAGCACCAATATATATTTCAGAGAACAGACTCAAACTGAATTCTCCCCAATTCATGGGCCTGTTGACTACCCTCTCTGCCACACTGAGTCTCCCACCACCCCAAAGAGACGAAAATTGAAAACAAGCTACAAAATTTCACTTCTGTTGGAATGTCAAAGAGTATGGTGCCTTGGAAATGGTTTCTGCTATAAAGGGGCTTTCCACCCTCTCCCCATCCAGTGAATATAAATCACAGAAAGTTCAGAGGACTAGGCTGAATCAAAATATTACTCAAAAGCTTAAATTACATGTACAGAAGTCCTTAATCAATTTGTGAGAATTACAATGCCTTGATCCCAGGATAAAGACAGATGAAAACACAGACAAACCATCTTCCTCTTGGCTAAAAGAATGAGACACATATCTGAGTCTGGGACTAAAACAAGTCAATTTAGTGTCATAAAGTCCAGTGAAAAACTAATGATGTATCAACTTGCAGAAGAAGCCTGTATAGAGGGAATCTCTCTAGGCAACTATGTGAGTTCCAGAGATCGTGAGGTCCCTTCAAAGATCCTATCAATGATTACATCCAGTAGAATAGCCCACCAGAGCTGGCAGCACTAGCCACAGGAAGTCAGGAGGTGAGCAACAATCTTGAGACAGGTGTGCCCAGGCAGTGACTTGTAAGCAGTGTAGGGTCTAAAGAGCTTTCAGGGAGACCCTCCCCTCCTTTAATGCCTGAGCTAAAGGCAGGAAGAGTGCACCACCAGCATCAGAGAGGTGTTCAGGTCCTGCAGAGGAGCAGCCCAGGGACAATCTGCTACAAATTTTTTGCATTTCAAGGATTCAATTTAGCTACCCATTCATCACCAACACAACAGCCTACCTCCGACTTCATAGAGACTCCAAAAAGGGACAAAAGGATTTCCAGGGCCAAGAGAGAGGAGATACCTCTTTTACTGTATGTGTTCTGGATACATATGCCTCATTATCATTGCATTTAAGGCTGAGCTCATGCTCAGCAGCGACCCTATTGTGCAGGGGGAAAAGAATGTGGCTCCAGATAAGGGGGAATGTTTTATAAGAGCTATTCTTACCATACCTTCTCAGTAAATGCTAAAAATGCAGGGTTTGGGGGAGAATGGAAGAAGCATATGGAAAGTGCTTTTAAAATTGTAAAGTACTATATGAATTTAATCTATGTTTTACATATGTGTGCATATATACACACATATACATATCTAAACACATGTATATACAATAGAATAAAATATTATTGTTGCTCTAATATATGGCAAATATCTAATATATATCATAAATAGTTATAACAAATATCCATATATAATACAGAGCATATATAGATATGGTAAATATCTCTATATGAAAAATATCTAATGTATATCATATATAGATATAACAACTATCCATATATAATATAGAGCATATAGAGACATGACCAATATCTATATATGACAAATATCAAATACATATCATATATAGATAACAATTATCTATATATGATATGTAGGTTGTATCTATACCTATATGATATACATTAAAACAGCTAGGTGGCAAATCTGGCCTCAGACATAATAATTATGCAATACCAGGCAAATCATAGCCTGAGTTTTCTCCACTCTAAAATGGGGCAAATAATAGCAACTGTTTTCTGAGGTTGTATTAAGGATCAAATGAGATATCCATAAAGCACTTAGCATATTGCCAGGCACGTGGCAGATACTTAATAAATGCTTGTTTGCTTCCTTCTTATATAAATGTCATTAAAATTACACATAAATGTCAGTATAATGTAAGGTCCTGGAAGGCCAGAACTGGTTTTCAATTTGTACCTCCAGCACCTGGTCAGCCAAAAGGTCACTTGTTTGCCTGCTAATGAGTGGGAAGCTCCACTCCAAGGAACTTT
Source organism: Gracilinanus agilis (assembly GCF_016433145.1). NCBI lineage: Eukaryota > Metazoa > Chordata > Mammalia > Didelphimorphia > Didelphidae > Gracilinanus > Gracilinanus agilis. The sequence continues at coordinate 368,132,710 of NC_058131.1, forward strand.
GTGAGTGATGACAGTAGTAGAAATTCTGGCTCCTTTGGGAACAAAGAACCCTGATTAGGATGAGCAGCTACTTCTGGAGACCCAGTACACCAAAATGAGTCCAGTTTGGGAGAATGATTCTGAAAGGAGGTGCTACAACAGTTGTTCATTGCCAAAAAGGACTAATGAAAGCACAGGGCAATATCCTGACTTGCCTATGAGTTGGATTTAAATGAGGCAGTTGTACAAAGACCTCAGCCTAATAAACAAGAAAGGAAGATGAAAAACATTGGAGGGAATGTGGCAAAATTAGGACACTAATACACTGTTGCTGGAGCTGTGAAATGATACAGCCATTCTGAAGAGCAATTTGGAACCATGCACAAAGAACTATAAAATTGCATATTCTTTGATCCAGCAATTCCACGACTAGGTCTATATCCCAAAGAGATCAGAGTTTGGGGAAAAGGACCTACGTGTACAAAAAATGTTGAAAGCAGCTCTTTTTTTTGTGGTGGCAAAGAACTGGAAACTGAAGGATGTCCATTAATTGGGAATGGATAAACAAGTTGTGGTATATGATTGTGATGGACTACTATTGTGCCTGTTTCAGCTGCCTTCATAGCTGTGGTACAAACTGTCCTCATCTACCCATTCTACAGAAAGTCTTCTTATGCTTGGAAGTAGATATCAAACTTGATTTAGCCTGTCTATCAAGATGATTTTACCAGTATGTGGCCACTTTATATACTACAACTTCTTGGAACCACGGGTAAGAGTTGGGTGAAAGATGAACGCCAAGGTGGATGAGCAGCCATGAAAAGAGAGAGCTAAGCAGGCTCTCGTACCAGAGGTGCTAGTCCTCCTTGAACACCCTGTACATCTTACTACACTAGCAAAGCAGCACTAGCACTAGCCACCAAGAAACCAACTTCGTATACCCCTTGGGGGAGATGTCAAGCAGAATCCAAAAGAAATAGGTTCTAATCAGTCAATATACTAATTAATCCAACAATCTGCCAGAAAATTGAGTATCTAGCATACCCTCCCCACAACGCATATACTTCAGAAAGCATTGTTCAAACACACCCTCTTGCATGAGAATCCCAGCCTCCGGCTGGCTGTCTGCTCAAGCATCAACCCCTGCCACAGAAAAGCTGTGATCTAAGAAGCTGAGGCTGACAGAACAGTCATTATTAGTGAGAACCATGTGCTCCTCTCTTTCACAGTTCACTGAACAAATCTGTCAAAAAGTCATGTGGCCATTTAGAACATGGCAAAGCAGCAGCAACAATCAAACAGTAGAGCCTGAAACTTTTAAAAAGCAAATTTGGAAGGGACAATGGATGCTCTTTATCCACGAAAGCAAAGAAGAAAAATGAGTACATCCAAAATAGTACCAGACTTGACTGGAGGAGGAGCTTAGCTTCAGATGCCCAAAGGCTTGGGTATCTGTGTGACCATAGGCAAATCATTTAACCACTCTGCAATTCACTTAATTCATCAATAAGTTGGGACAATAATATTCACAGAAAGGCAGTATAGTATAATGGTGAGTTATCTACCAAGAAGATGTAGATTCAAGACCCACCTCATACATATGAGTGTGACCCTGGGCAAACACCTTAACCTCTTTATGCTTCAGGCAACTCTTAAGGACTGTGAGCAACAAAGTTTGCTCTGATCATCTTTGATAGCCTGATGAGTCATTCTCTATAGCAATGAAATCACAGGTCAGATTAAAAAAAAAATTCGATGTCTGCCTTGCAGAGTTGTTTGGAGGATGAAATGATATAATTTATATAAAGTACCAAGCTTTCATAAACTGTGAAGTGTCATATTGATGCAATCAATGTTATATAAATGTCATTAGAATTTGAATGTAGATATTTGGTTTTGTTGTTGTTCAGTTGTTTTTAGTCATGTCAGATGCTCCGTGACCCCATTTGAGGTTTTCTTGGCAAACATACTCTTTATCCACAACAGCAAAATAAAGAGATTTGCCATTTCTTTCTCCAGTTCATTTTACAGAAAAGTAAACTGAGGTCAACAGGGTTAAGGGACATGCCCATGTTCACATAGTTAGTATGTCTGAGACCAGACTTGAACTCAGGAAGACAAATCTTTCAGACTTCAGGATTGTCACTCTATCCACTGTGCCACCTAGTAGTCCTCTAATAAATACTTATTGCATTTGATTATATTGGAATAAAAATGGAAAAGATGTGACTTCTGAGAATATGAGTGACAAGCATCATCTTTCCTTTTTATCTTCTGCTGAGATGATAACAAACATTATCACTCCATCATTACCAAGAACCATAATTTTAAAAGTATACAAATAAATTAAGCATACATGCTGAAATAAATCCAGAGAAGTCCCATTACATCACTGAACACCATGGAGCCAAATGTACAGCTATCAAATTTTTCCTGGCCTCACTTCAGTAACTGGGGACATTAGCTGGACTGTACAGTACCTCTGATGCTGGGGGCACCTGATAAGAAAGCAAAAAGCAGCCAGTTGTAGAATTAGCTCCTTCAGTGTTCATGGTGGAGTTTTTCAGCAAAGTTTCCATCAACAAAATTTAGTTTGTGAAAGATTTTTTAAACTTCCACTGATTCTCTGTCTGTGTGGTCATATGCCCTTCCTTTCTGTCTCTTTCTCTTTCTTGTTTATTTTGGAAGCAGAGCAAAAAGCTCTCATGTCAAAGCAGCCAACACTAAAGCAAGTGGCATTATTGATGAACAGCTTGTTCAATCACTTCAGTGATGTCCAACTCTTTGTGATCCCATCTGTGACTTTCTTTGCAAAGACACTGGATTGGTTTACCATTTTCTTCTCTAACTCATTTTACGGATGAGGAAACCGAGGCAAACAGGATGAAGTGACTTACCCAGAGTCACGCAGCTAATAAGTGTCTGAGGCCAAATTTGAACTCAGAAAGATGAGTCTTCCTGACTTCAGGATTGGCACTCCATCCACTTTGCCACCTAGCTGTCCATAATGATGATGATTATGATGATAATAGCTAGCATTACATAGAGCCTACTATGTGTCCTACACCATAACTAAGTGCTTTACAAATATTTTCTCATTTTTAACCTAAGGACAACCCTGGGAGATAGATGCTCTTGTTATTCACATTTAAAGATGAGAAAACTGAGGCAAACAGGATTAAATGATTTGCCCAGGGTCACCCAGCCAATAAGCTGAATTTGAATTCAGGTTTTCTGTACTCCATGCCCAGCAAGAAAGTCAAGGCTGCAAGGGACATGAATAGGCAATTTTCAGCTAAAGTAATGAAAAATATCAACAAGCACATGAGAAAGTGTTCTAAATCTCTAATAATTAGAGAAATGCAAATCAAAACAACTCTGAGGTATCACCTCACACCTAGCAGATTGGCTAAAATGACAGCAGGGGAGAGTAGTGAACATTGGAGGGGATGTGGCAAAATTGGGACATTAATGCATTGCTGGTGGAGTTATGAATTGATCCAACCATTCCAGATGGCAATTTGGAACTATGCTTAAAGGGCTTTAAAAGACTGCCTACCCTTTCATCCAGCAATAGCACTGCTTGGTTTATACCTCAAAGAGATAATAAGGAAAAAGACTTGTACAAAAATATTTATAGCCACACTCTTTGTGGTGGCAAAAAATTGGAAAATGAGAGAATGTCCTTCGATTGGGGAATGGCTGAACAAATTGTGGTATCTGTTGGTGAAGGAATACTATTGTGCTCAAAGGAATAAAGAACTGGAAGAATTCCATGTGAACTGGAATGACCTCCAGGAATTGATGCAGAGTGAAAGGAGCAGATCCAGAAGAACATTGTACACAGAGACTGACATACTGTGGTACAATCGAACATAATGGACTTCTCAACTAGCAGCAATGCAAGGATCCAGAGCAAGGCTGAGGGACTTATGAGAAAGAAAACTAGCCACATTCAGAGGAAGAACTGTGGAAGGAGAAATACAGAAGTAAAACAACTGCTTGAACACATGGGCTGATGGGGATATGATTGGGGATGTAGACACTAATGATAACTCTAGTACAACTATCAATAATATGGAATTGGGTCTTAATCAATGATACATGTAAAACCCAGTGGAATTGTGCATCAGATAAGGGGGGTTAGGGGGACTTGGGGGAGAGGGAAAGAACATGAAACATGTAACTATGGGAAAATATTCAAAATTAAAATAAAAAAAAAAAGAAAGTCAAGGCTGATGTGGCATATTGGAAAGAAGAACAGACCATGCATTAGAAAGTCTAAGTTAAGAGTCCTGGCCCTTCTATTTATCAGCTATGTGACTTTAGTAAAGTTACTTAACCAGTCTGGGTCTGTCCTACTTCACAGGCTTATGAGGATCAATGAGGTAATGTATGCATGAGTGACTAAACATAGCTAGCGTGCCAGGCCTGGATAGCGTGCCAGGCCTGAAGGTAGGAAGATTTGATTTCCAATCCATCCTCAGATATGTATTAGTCAGGTCACCCTGGGCAAGTCACTTAACCCTGTTTGCCTGAGTTTTCTCACCTGTAAAATGGGAATAATATCAGCACCTACTTCCCAGAGTTATCATGAGGTTAAAAAGGAGAAATTTTTAAATTTATTTGTAAAATGCTTAGCAGAGTGCCTGGCACATAGTAGGCACTATGTAAATGCTAGTACTGTTATGATTTTATGTTGCAAATAAAGCTCAACAGAAATATGAGCTGCTATTACTGTAATGTTAACATAATTTGTTATATAAAGATAACTTTAACATTCTAATAAATCTGTGACTTCATCAGTAATTTCACCATTTAATCAGTGATTTCCAAACAACTCCTCCATACTTTCTTATCCTGTGAGCCTCTGTCTGTTTCCATCTACGAATCTTCTCTAGCTAAATTCACTACATACATTGGAAGACTCACTGAAGGATTTTTAATAGCTTAAGATTATCAAGTTAGTACTGGGGTTTGCTACTTGCTGTCTATCATTCTTGTAACATAACCAATCCAGCTCCTTTTCCAGACATCCATATAACCGGTAATACCTTTTGTATTGCTTCTAACGAGCAATGGTGCAATCTCACATTCTACCTACACCTAAAGAGTATCTTTCCCTTGCCAGGTAAATTACTTGGGATTTTAGTTACTGTAAAATTATGTCCCATGATGTACATATGAAACATTACTAAAAAATACTGAAGTTAAAATATGGATCTTCCTGGTAGCCAGGAGTTTTGGCAAGTTTTCCACACCTTTCCAATGCAATGCAGCTTTGACTTTGTCCTTTCCAAATATGGGACCAGCTCTTTGTCTGTCTGCAGTACCTATCTACCATCAACAACAAAAGTAATACCAGTAGAGCAAAGATCTTCTATGGAAATAAAGTCAGAGAAGCTACATCACACCTTTTGCTCCCAGGACACTAAATAGATAGTTCAGAAACATTTTCCTTGCTTGATAGTAACAGATACATCAACTGAGTCATGAAATCCTATATAGTTATGGCCATAGACATCAGTTCAGCTGTTTTTCAGTCAAGACTCTTCATTCCTCCATTTGAGGTATTCTTGGCAAAGATACTGGAGTGGTTTGCCTTTTTATTCTCCAGCACATTTTCCAGATAAGGAAACTGAGGCAAATAGGGTGAAGTGACTTGCCCAGAGTCACACAGCTAATAAATATCTGAAATTAGATTTGAACTCATTAAGAGGAGACTTCCTGTCTCCAGCCCCAGTACTCTATATACCATGGTCCTGCCTCGCTGCCCTAGACAGAGATATAGACAGGCATAGACAAAGACACATACAAATTTAGAAACAGACATTGCTAGATGTAGATGTAGACATAGAAACAGAAATAGAGATGGAATCAACCTATGATTCCATTAGTATAAAGTATAATATAAAGAATTACCAGATGGAGAAACCACCTCTACCAATGCAGGTCAGAAACAGCCTTTAAAACCTACCTAGGGCACTGTGAGGTTAACTGATGCAAATAAACAGATATAAATAGATTTCTCAGGCAAAAAAGCAAAGTAAATTTTTTTCATCAATGTCATTTCTCCAGTGTGCATTGTTTGACTAAGCTCTCCCTTGCATGTTGTTGACTTCATTTAGGAGTTAAGTGTAATTAGTACCATTGTGTCTGTAAATAGGAACAAATGGAGAACCTCCTCATTAATGGGAATGTCTTTCTTTTAGGCAGCAAGTTGGCACAGTGAATAGAGTGCTGGGCCTGCATTCAGGAAGATTCATCTTCTAGAGTTCAAATTTGGCCTCAGGCACTTACTAACTGTATGATCCTAGGCAAATCATTTAGCCCCATTTGCCTCAGTTTCCTCATCTGTAAAATAAACTAGAGAAGGAAATGGCAAACCACTTTAGTACCTTTGCCAAGAAAACCCCACACAGGGTCACAAGTAGTCAGACAGGACTGAACAGCAATAATTTACTTTGTTTGGACTTTGTGCAGGATTTCCCCCTTCATTTTGGTAACACTTTAAGTCTCCCTGTTTTATACTTTGTTTGATGTCAATATCCGATGGACTTCTGAATGGTATCAGTGATTAAAAAAAACACCAATGTTCACAGTTCTTTATTAGACAAGTGGTGCCTAATAAATACTGATTCAATTGAACTGCAGGAAAAAAAATAATCTTTTCTAAGACGCTCTGGTTTATGACTCACTTACCTCAGAGAAACTATCTCAGAAAATGGCTATGATTCCTTTCACAAAAGAGCATCACTAACGTGTTTTTAGAATGCATCAAAAGAGGCCACCTTCTAAATATTAGGTTTCCAGTCTCTGAGAAATGCAAGGCTTGGGATGGCAAAGGGACCAGATTTCTATGTGCAAATTTCCCACCGTAGAGCACCACAGTAGGACTTTTGTCATTGCTAAGTCCAACATAGCTCCTAAAGATCTTGTTTCCTCTCCTAGGCGTCAGGCTTCATTTACCCTTCCTGCAGATTTCACTGGCTGCTGCCCCTGGGAGCTATATCCCACTCCTGACCTGTTTCTCTCTTTCTTGCTTGGTTTACCTGAAACCTGTCTGCATTACAACTATGCTGTCCAAGATCCAAAAACAGGCCATCTTCTCTTCCTTTTTCAAAGTATGTACCTCCTATTGAACTTCTTTCTCACTGTGTTTCTGTTTGCCTGTTGGTTAAACTACTCTAGTAATTAACTCAACCGAGTTAATATGATTGGCTGGTCTTAAACTTAATGAATAAAAACATTCAAGTCCACAGTCACACCTACTTTCTCACTGATGAGTAATCAATTACTGCCTAGCAGTGAAATGGTATTCTAGAATCAAAGATTGAACACTAATAGGGATATTGAACCCTGGTCCAGGCTGTCGACCTGCTTTATTGCAATGACTTTTTAAGGGCTTCTTACTGATCTCCCTGTCATCTCTCCTCACTCCTATCTCTCTTCCACTCAGCTTCCAAGATGATTGTTCTAAAGAACAGTTCAGATCATATCACTCCCTGCTCAACATATTCCAATGGCTCCCTACTGCCTCCATAAATAAAATACAAACTCACAGATTTGGCATTGAAAGCAGTCCATTACCTTGCCCTCCTTGCCTTCCTTGACTTCTTGCCTTTTGCTCCCCTCCCTGTACTGACGGCAACTGGAACTCCAAGTCCCATCACAATGCCTTTCCACTGACTATCCCACATGCTTAGATGTTCTACCTGCTCACTATCATCACTTGGATTCCCTGGCTTCTTCCAAGGCATAAATCTTACCTTCTTTAGGAAGCCTTTCCTGGTTCTCCAGGATGTGAATGTCTCCCTCTTCAGATTATCTTCCATCTACTCCATATATATCTTTTATTCCTCATTAGAATGTAAGCTCCTCAAGCAGCTAGGTATCACAATGGATTGAGCACCAAGTCTAAATTCAGGAAGTTCTGGATCTAAAACCAGTCCCAGATACTTCCTACCTGTGTGATCCTGGGCAAATCACTTAACCCCAATTGCCTACTTTTTACCACTCTTCTGTCTTGGAACAGATATCTAGTATAAATTGCAAGACAAATGAAAGGGTTTTTTAAAAAAAATATGTAAGCTCCTTGAGGGCAGAGAATATTTTTTTTTTACATCCCTAGGGCTTAGCACAGTGCCCAAAACATAATAAGCATTTAATAAAAGCTTCTTGGCTTAATTTGATTCATTGTCTCTTTATTTTACAGAAGAATAAACTAAACCCTGTAAGGATAAAGTAATTCACCCGAGAACACCCAGGTAATAAGAAACCAAACTGGGATTTGAATCCAGGTCTTATAACTTCAAATCTTTAGCCACTCTTCTGTCTTAGGAGTGATAGTAAGACAAAAGCTATGGGTTTATTTTTTAAATAATAATGTCATAAACCACAAAAATGAAAAACACATAAACCCAAGCTCTTCTGATTTCCAAAAGTCATGTGTCTGAGTCTCCAGCTAAACTCTACTACTATCAGTAAATCTAAAAATGTTTAGCTGTCAGAGCTGGAGACAATGAAGAAGATGGGAGCTATCTTTTAAAAAAACATAGTAAGACATCAAAGAATGAAAAAAGAAAGCCCAGGGCACTGAAAAGGGTAAACTATGGAAGTTTACTGAAGCCAGCCACTAGCAAGGTTCCCCTAAATTCCCCAAAGTGTTTAAAAGCCCACAGGTCTATAAAGGTGATTGATTCAAACAGACTCATATAGGGATGATTGATTCACACACAGAGAATAAGCCAATGGGAAGAAGAAATACTCCAGGCAGTTTGCACCTCTTCAGTTAGAGAACTATGTGTTAAACATCATCCCCATTCCCAGGGCTTTGATAAATACTAGACCACTGAAAACCAAACAGAAGGAACTACAGTGATGCCCTAGAGTAACAAGGGCCAGAGCTAGAGAATTCTCCTTTTATTATTATTTTTACTTTTTCTTTTTTTAAGATTGAGTCTCCTGATCTACCTCAGGCTGGAGAGGCAAGAGCTACTTATTGACTAATCTCCACTACAGATCCACCTGGGAGCTTTGACTTTCCCCATTTCCAGCACCCTCCTTAAGCAAACTATTGGTCCTCTGATTTCCAGAACTCCATAATAGTTCTGATCTTAGTTTTGTTGTTGAAACAATTCAGTCATGTCCAACTCTTCATTACCCCATCAGGGTTTTTCTTGGCAAAGAAACTGGAGTGGTTTGCCATTTCCTCCTCTGGGTCATTTTATAGATGAGGAAACTGAGGCAAAACTGAGGTTTAATTGATTTGCCCAGGATCACACATCTGGTGTCTGAGACCGGATTTGAACCTACAAAGAGAAATCTTCCATACTGCTGACTGGCATCTATCCACTTCACCACCACCTTCATCCACTGTGTGGGCACCCAGTGGAATTAGTGGTAGCTCAGAATTTTTGAGCTCTAAGAGACCACCAGCCTCTTCCTCTCTGGGACATGGTATTATAGGCACATACCACCACACATCCTATGCCCAGATGGTTTAATCCTTTAAAGAGGCAAATGTGCATTTTGAGAAATGTGAACATGGTAAAGACTCATTAATTCAGACTTCACTAATTCAGAATTAATGATAGTCCAATAGATACAGGCAGAGCTAATGTTTATCTCTCTGTGCCTATAAATAAATAAACCACACACACACAAAAAAAGAGTCCAGGGTGAACATTTGGATTACTTAAGAGGACAAATTGTTTCCAACCACTTTAGAAACCTCATTTACATAGAAACAATGGCTAAGCTAATTACAAATTATCTATTCATTAAAGTAGGTTCCCTAAGGATCCCTACTTGGCAACATTTGGGCAGCCTAGTTTAGTTGAGATATGTACTTGAAAAGAATAAAAATGGCTTTTCCAAACCCCCTTTACAATACAGTATTCTCTCATTTGGACTATTTCCTAATGCAGTCTGGCCTTCTCTAAAATTAGTAGGACTCTGAAGTTTTGCTGTATTTAAAACTCAAGAACAAACCAGAACTGCTGAGCGGTCACTGGCCACCTGTCCTAAAATTCTCATAGCCCTCATTTGGTGCTCCCTCAGCCCAGGGGAAGTAGCCTTAGTGACAGAATTAGCAGAAGTTCCACCAGCTTAGAATTGACACAGCATGGCAAATCCATGAAGATGCCAGCTTTCCATCTGTCCTCGGTGCTTAAGCCTGGACCCATGACGATTGTGGCAGTTCTGTATAATGAGGGAGCCAATCCAGCCCTGCACTCTGAGCCCTGCGCCATGCCATATGTATCGAGAGTTGTCCTTCCTTGTCCGTGCCGAGGACATGACCAAATTCATTTCTAACCATCTCACCGCCTGAAATGGGGGAGATGGCAGGCAGCAAGTAGTACAGTGATCCAGCCAGGATCAAAAGGGGTAGGAATGTCTTCAAGACCCCCAAGTTAAGCCTCTCACTCAGCCTGACTAGGAAAGTCAAGTGTCTCACTTAAGAAGGCCTCCAAAGATGTCCTGCTCTCTTTTTCTCTGTTACCAAGACTAAATAGGATTACATCCTAATCATCATAGACACAAAACCACAGAAGTCTTAGCCATACATATGCATTTGAGTTAATCTGCTCCACACCTGCATAAGCAATCAGGAAATTACTGGCATGAATATTAAAACTATAAGCAAAAATAGTGTGCTTTTCTCAGCCTCCCAGGACCCTTAAACTCTTGGAATGGAATCCAAATAGCAATTCTGGATGCGCAATGTTAAGCAGAGCCCACTCCCAAAATAACCCTTCACAGGTGATGTTTTCACTCATTTCTGTGATTAAGGAGGCACTTTCTATACATAACAAGAGTCCTGGGGAAAGATACCTACTTTGTTTGACAAAAATGGAAACTAAAGGAGGAATGGCCCATAGTACTCTGAACCCTAGCTAGACTTTCTCCTTTTTATTCCTTTGAATCTCAGGGCCTCTTTCAATCCCTCTCACCACTCAGAGATAGAGAAGAACCCAAAAGTTTCAGAAGGGAGAGAAAGGCTATTTCCAGGTGCAGACATGAACTTTTCCAAGTCCCTGTTTTATCATTACCTAGCAGTGACTGTGTGATCAGGAGACTAGATCTAGGTCGAGTTACTAGAGCTGAGATTAGGAAGTTTGTGGTGCTCCTAAACCCCATTTTATCAGGTCTGGTGGCAAAGGTCTCAGACCTATCTTTTTATATAAGACAAAAGAGAATTAATGAATTCTGAGTGTCTAGTGGTGACAAGAGAGCACCAGGGAGAAGATTTGGAGGATACAATAGTTCCCCAATTCTTTTGTCCTACATTCAAACCCAATCTAAACTCTTTCTAGGATGTAGGGTTTTTTTAAGCCTTTAACTTGTCTTAGTATCAATTCTAAATCAGAAGTGAGGCAAAGGGCCAGGCAATTGGGATTAAGTGACTTGCCCAAGATAGCACAGATAGGAAATGTCTGAGGCCAGATTTAAATCCATATCCTTTCTCTTCCAGGGCTAACTCGATTTACTAAATCACCTACCTGCCCACTTGGTTGTAATTAATGAAAAGAATGAGATATGGACATATAGGATAATGTAAATTAAGGACTTTATAAACTTTTTTTAAAATTTGAAATATTTTCCCATATGGTTCCATGATTCATGTTCTTTCCCTCCCCTGTTTCCTCACCCCTCCCGGAGCTGACAAGCAGTTCCACTGGGTTATCCATGTATCATTGTCCAAAACCTATTTCTATGCTATTCATATTTGCAGTAGAGTGATCTTTTAACATCAAAACCCTAATCATATCCCTGTCGAACCATGTGATTGATCCTATGTTTTTCTTCTGCATTTCTATGTTCACAGTTCTTTCTCTGGATGAAGGACTTTATAAACATTTAAGATGCTATATGAAGGCCATTATTATTATTTCTTCTTTTATTTAACCAAAACTTTATCAGAGAACCATAGCTATGGAGGAGGGATTCTTAAGCTTTCCATTAGACTATGAGTTTCTTCAGGGAGTGACTGTTTTTTTGCTTTTCATTCTATCCACAGTACCTGGCACAAAATAGGTCTTCATAAAGCCATGTTGATTTGACCTAACTTTATGTGTCATAGACCCAGTTGGCAGTCTTGAGAAGCCAATGGACACTTTCTTGGGATAATATTTTGAGGTACATTAAATAAAATATATTAGAAAATTAATTACATTGAAATACAATTGTAAAAAAAATCATTGTTAATGTCACATTGCTCTAAAGCTAGAAGAGAAAGACTTAGAGGGTTTCTAGTCCAGCCCTCTTACTTTATAGATGAGAAAACTGAGGGCTGGGAAGATTGTGATTTGACCAAGATCCTATAGATATTAAGTAAATAAATAACTAGATAATGTATTTAGTCAGCATTTACTCTATGGCAGTCACTGTACTAGTGCTGAGGATACAATTACATATAAGGAAGCAAGACAATCTGTGCCTTCAGAAAGAAAACATTCTAATGGGGGAAGAAACCATGCAAAGGGAAACTAGAAAGTAGAGGAAGGAAACTGGAGGGGAGCCACATCAGAAGTATCAGGGGGAAAAAAGATTTGAACCCATGAGTTCTAACTCCATGGTCAATGTCCTTTTCACTATATCCTACCACTTCATTGCCATGCATAAGCATACCTCAAAAATATTGCATGTTTAATTGCAGACCTATGGAATAAATCAAATATTGAAATAAATCAAGTAACATGAAATTTTTGGTTTCTAAGTGCATATAGAAATTATGTTTATACTATACTTGACTCTATTAAATGTGCAATAATGTCTTGTCTAAAAAAAGTAGGTACCTTATTAATTTAATTAATTTTTTAAATTGTTGTTTTTGTTGGTTAGTCAATTTAGTTGTATCTGACTCATCATGACCCCTTTTGGGGTTCCTTTGGCAAAGATATTGAAGTAGTGTGCTATTCCTTCTCAAGCTCATTTTCCAGATGAGGATATAGAGGCAAATAGGGTTAAGAGATTTGCCCAGGGTCACACAGCTAGTAATAAATGTCTGAGGCATAATTTGAACTCAGGTCCTCATGACTCCAGGCCTGGCACTCTATCCACTGTACCATCTATCTGTTTTGTTTTGTTTTGTTTTGTTTTGTTTTGTTTTGTTTTGTTTTGTTTTGTTTTGTTTTGTTTTGTTTTGTTTTTAAACCCTTGTACTTTGGTGTATTGTCTCATAGATGGAAGATTGGTAAGGGTGGGCAATGGGGGTCAAGTGACTTGCCCAGGGTCACACAGCTGGGAAGTGGCTGAGGCCGGGTTTGAACCTAGGACCTAGGACCTCCTGACTCTCACTCCACTGAGCTACCCAGCTGCCCCTACCTATCTGTTACTAAAATAATTTTAACCATCATCTGAACCTTCAGTAAGTCCTTATCTTTTTGCTGATGACCAGCCTCAATGTTGCTGGCTGCTGAGTGGTCAGGGCAGTGGTTGCTGAAGGCTGAGGTGGCCTTGGCAATTGCTTAAAATAAGACAACAATGAGGTTTGCTACATCAATTGACTCTTCTTTTCATGAAAGACTCTCTGTAGTATGCAGTGCTGTTTGATAGTATTTTTCCCACAGAAGTACTTTCAGAATTGGAGTCAGTCCTCTCAAACCACTGCCACTGCTTTATCTACTAAGTTTATTAACATTCTTCAGTATGGTTGTATCTCAGGGAATAAGAATGCCTGCAGAGAGGGAAAGAGACAGGAGAATGGCCAAATGATGGAAAAGTCACAATACACAAACAGAACATTTATTAATCAATTAAGTTTACCATTTTGGCAGTTCCTGGCACCCCAAAACTACTACAAGGGTTACATCAAAGATCATTCATCACAGATCACCACAACAGATATAATAATGAAAAAGTCAGAAATATTGGAAACATTACCAAAATGTGACACAGAGACACAATGTGAACACATTACAGATAGAAAAACAGCACCAATGGACTTGCTCAGTGCTGAGTTGCCAGAAACCTTCAATTTGTATAAAAAAATGCAATATTTGTAAAGTGTAATAAAGCAAAGCACAATAAAACAAGTTATGCCTGTTTGTCCAGGTGGCAGTACAAAAAACAAGGCTGAATCACAATAATAATATTTTTAGAGAAAAAAAAAAACATGAAAAAAACCCACCTGAGTCATCTAAAATAACTGATTCCAAACTTTTACCAATTCTCTTTTCTTTGAGGAAAAAAAAAGCAAGCTTAAAAGCAAGCCACAAGCCCACATAAAAAACAATTTAGTTTGGGTATCTCTACTTTGACAGTTCCTCTTTATGTTTATGGATCTCTGGAGAGTTACTATAGAATAGACATTTTAATTATCCCACAGAATGCCAGGTGCTGCTGGATTGTTCCACAGAATGTACTCAGCCTTCATGAGGCATTCTTCACATTTGAAGGATAGTTTGGCCTTACCTTGTTTTTTAAAGAGATTGCTCCGGACTATCTCATTCATGGACTGCACTTTTTGTTTCTGAAGCTTGACCGGTGGGATGCAAGTGTAAAATTCATAGAGGAGTTGACTGTAAGCAAGAAATAACACGGCTCCAAATTAAATCTTACTTCACTTGTTAATCAAATGTCAGTCATGCATGGGTGGGTAGGAAGAGGATATTGCAGGGGGTGGACCAGGTCTGTGATTTCATGGTTATAGGTTCACCTAGTGAAGAATTTCTCTCTACCAACACAGACCTGTACCTTCCCTGGAATTTGGGATATTAGAGAGTCACCAGGGCCATTGAGAGGATAAGTAATAATACTAATACATTCTTTGGAACGCTTTAAGCAAAACACTGCCCCCTCGTCTTATCCCCAAAACTATAGGAGCCTGGTGCTATAATTAACCCCTATTTCACAGATGAGGAAAATAAAGCAGATAGAAGTTAAATAACTTGTTCGGGATCAAACAGCTATTAAAAAACTTATCTTCCATTTAAAAATCAATACTGTGTATTGGTTCCAAGGAAGAAGAGCGATAAGGAAGGGCTAGGTAATGGGGGTTGTGACTTGCCCAGGGTTACATAGCTAGGAAGTGTCTGAGGTCAGATTTGAACCTAGGGCCTTCCATCTCTACTCCTGGCTTTCAATCTACTGAACCACCCAGCTGTGTCCTCAAACAGCTATTAAGCATCTGGGGTAAGACTGAATTCAGGTCTTCCTCACTCCAGGTCTAACATTTTCCCCAGTGCTAGTGGGTTGCCCAGAGTTACATGCCAATATATGTTTAATTCAGAATCTTAATTCAGGATTTCCTCAGTCCAATTCTAGTACTCACTCTGAATGCAAGTGACCTACACAGGATCACACAGCCAGTCTGTGAGAAGAAGGTTTTGAATTCTGGTCTTTCTGACTCCAATATCACTCTTTCTATCCTTTATTACACACTGCCTCCCTCAATAATGCTAAAGATCAGATGCTAAAGATGCTAAAATTGGAATTTATCCACGATAGCTTTTAAAACAGAAAGTCTTGGATTTTAAAGTTAGGTCCAGGGACCAGTGATCAAGACTAGAAGGTGCAGCAAAGGTGCCAATATGAATTAGTAGGGAGAGTTTTCTCATCTGGAAGTTCCTCATGCCAATAAGACCACAAGTCTAGTCCAGGTCTGTTTAACCCTATATTAGTTACTGCAGCTATTTGCTTCATTAATGAAGTGCTACATACCCTCTGTAAACTGTCACACTGGAAACACAAAACATAAAACATTTCTTAGAGAAAGAGGAACAGATCCTTTTGGATCCAAATTTTACCAGTCTAATCAAGTTAAAATAGCATGCTAATTGGCTTCATTCATTTTGCGTTGTGGAAAAAGAGAGGGATGGAGAGGGAGGGATGCTGCTTCCATGATTTCTTCCAAGCCCACCCATTGACCTGCTTCCAGGACCTCTTCCCAGCTCACCCACTGACCAGCCACAAATAGACATTTTCTCCAAAACTTTAAGGACCACTTATGAGGCAAAGGATGGGAGCATCAAACAGACACAAGCTTAGTTTCAAAAGGGAGGCAATGGCATCTGTCTTTCAACCCTTCTCCCTTCAGAAGTAGCACCTCATGCTAAGTCACTTTTGAATACCAGAGTAAATATGACAAGAATTCCAATTACTTTCATTTCTTATCCAAGTCCTAGCACAAGAAAATGTGCCATTTCCCCACTGTCCCATTAGTACTTTCCTTTAAAATGTTATTGGGAATGGGTGTAATCATTATGCAAGTTAATCTCAACATTCCTAAAAGAGCTTCTCCTGCTTTCACTTCTGGATTCCCAAGGGAACTGAGGACAATTCACACCATGTGCTCACCTGAGTAACTTAGCATCAAAGACAGTTTCCACATCATGGAGAACAGATGGGATATATTTCAAAGCAGCCACCTGGAATAAGAAGGGAAATTAACGTGAGAGATGTCCACATTTCAGGGTTAGGTGTTGGTACTTTGCTCTAGAATACAGATGGAGTGAGATGGTTCCTGCATTCTATGAACTGCTCAACAAAGGCATGGCCCTAGACTGCTAAAAAAGATACACTTGTTTTACAACATGATGAACGGGAAAATATGTATCCCATCAAAATATATGTGGAACTTAGATCATATTAATTGCCTTCTTGAATGAGAAAGAGATAGAGAACATGTAATTTGGAAAAAATAAAAATCTTAAATAAAAAAGAATAAACACAAATATATACATATATACATATACATAAAAAATGGACACATAAATACAATTCATTATGTAGAATAGTAATATGACTGATCCAAGGAGCATTTCCTTTGATTTCTTTCACTAATAGCAAGAATGTTGTCACATCTAACTCCTTAAAAAAAATCCTTACTGTCTGTTTTAGAATTAATGCTAATTATTGGTTCCAAGGCAAAAGATTGGAAAGGGCTGGGCAACTGGAGTCAACTGACTTGCCCAGGGTCATATTGCTAGGAAATATCTGAGGCTAGACTTCAACCCACGACCTCTATGTACCAAGCTGCCCCTGTGACAGAAATTGAATATCAGGTGTTGGTTTTGGATTTGCACATTAAATGTAGACAATTAATTTAGGAGTCCCTTGTAGGTAAAACCCGAAGACATTGTAAAGGTCTAAATAAAAATCTGGCATTTGAAATCTAAGTAAGTAAAAGATACATAGGACTATAGATCTAATGTTGGGTTGAATGACATCTAATCTAATCTCCTTATTTTGTAAGTGGAGAAACTGAGGCTCAGAGAAATAAGTGAATTGCCTGAGGTCACAAAGTTACAAAAAGTAAGTAGCAAACCTAGGATTTAAACTGAGATCTTCTGACTCCAAATCCAGCTCTCTTTCCATTAAACCATACTGCTTGCCCTCAGCTTCTTCTTCTGAAACACGAAGGGGTTGGAAGTTCATCTCTAAGGTCTCTTCCAGCTGTATCCATAATAATAGCTCACATTTATATAGTGTTTAAGGTTTTCAAAGCTCTTTACATATATTATTTCATGTGATTCTCACAACAACCTTGGAAAATAGGAGCTATCAGCATCCCACTTTTACAGAGGCATCAGTAAGTCAAAAGCAATGCATTTACTAAGCATCTGCTATGTGCCAGGCACTGTGCTCAGTGCTGGGGAAACCAAGATAGGCAAAATCTAGTCATTGCCCTCAAGAATCTCATAATGTAATGGGGGAGACAACATATGAACAACTATGTATAAACAAGCAACATATTGCAAATGTAGGAAATAATCAAGAAAGGGAAAGTACCAGAATCAAGAGGAACTGTAGAAAATAAGAACTGAGGCTTAGAGAGGTGAAGAAATTTGTCCTGGGTCACCCAATCAATGAGCATCTGAGGCAAGATTAAAATTCAGGTCTCCCTTACTATAGGAACAGCTACTTTTAATCAATAAATATATATGTGACCAGAGAGAGGTACAGGTATGTGGCTGGGAAATGGCATCCTGTCCTCTGTAAAAAATTCTGTTTCACACAGGGATCTTAGTTACAAGTTTGGCCTCATTAGAACAACGCACCAACAGTGACAGAAAGGTAAACTTTAGCCCGTGGCTGTGGTGCCAGATGGATTTCGGCACCACACAATTAGAGAAGAATGTTTATGATCCTGCTTTCATCCACCTCCAGGTGGGCTTTGTAGTCATCTCATCAATTTCTCCAAATCTGACTTCTCACCAGTGTCTTTAGTTCTTTGTTCTTGTAAAAATATGCTTGGGAGATCTGAGTGACTCCAGGAAGCAAGGTATAAGCAGGATCCAGCCACCCACTCCCTTCTCCATTCCCAAACCAAATCCACCTGGTCCCCAGTCCTATTGCTCCAATCATTAAGCTCACCCCTCATAGCCTTATCACACCTCCTTCTGTCTTTGTCTTTGCATCCCCTACACCTGGTACAATGGATGGCACATGATGGGCTCTTAATAAATGCCTTTTGAATCACTGTCCTGAGACCAGAGGCACAACAGTGGTAAACATACTCTGACAGGCTCATTGCAATAAGGCCCCAAATGAGAAAAGGGGAGAAAATTGTGACATTTTAGTCAATACCCACCTAGGAAATCAGAAGGCCAGCACTGCAGCATCTGCTGCATTTTACTGGGCTTTAAGAATTGTATTTCCTGGCAAGATTTCAGAGAGAGACAAGAAACAGCAGCCATGAGGAGCCTGTGCAGCCAGGACAGACATTTTTCACATTAAAATGCTTCAGCTGTTCACAGGATGGGGTTGTGGTGGGGAAAGGGGAAGAGGGGTGGCAGTTAGGGAGGGCTTTGGAAGAAGCCAGTTTTTTCAGCTCTAGCCTGGCAGCGGTAGAAAGCAAGCTGACTACCTGTCACCCTCGGACTTCGGATGTGTTATCAACTCAATGGGAAAGTATTAAACTTTCATCTTGTCCATGCTGACTCATAGGCACATGTGAAATCTGTTATATTTTCCTTCCCAAGGGGAATTACTTCTCTCTGCCTCTGAGAGTCTGCTGGGATCTTGGTAACAGCTTAAGGGGGATCACAGTTTCCCTTTTCCCAGACATCTAAACATACTGGAGATATAGTAGAGGGCACAAGTTTTGGCCCAGATAAGAATGAGGCCTGGGAACTGGGTGGAACCACCCCTTCCCTATATGTGTTGTTTCACTTTATTAGAACACAAGCTCCCTGAGGACAACAATTATTTTTTTTTTAATTTGTATCATCAGTACCTGATACATGATAAGTGCTTAATAAATATATATATATGCACATATATATTTATATATATTTCTTAGCTTAGCAAGTTGAAGTACATGATTGTAATGGAATACTATTGTGCCATAAGAAATGACAAACTGATCACAAAAAACCTGGCAAGACTTAAATAAAGTGATGCAAAGTGAAGTGAGCAGAACCAGGAGAACGTTGTAAAGAAAAACGATAATATATGATGATCATCTGTGAATGACTTAACTATTATAAACGAGGAATGGATACAGGACAACTGCAAGGGACTTATGACAAAAAAGACTATTCACCATCATAGAAAGAACTGACAGATTCTGAATGCAGACTGAAGGATATTGTTCTGCATTTTATTTCCTCTATGAATATTTTTTCTAGTGCAATCAATATGTGTCTTGCTTCACGCCATGATGAACAGGGAAATATGTATTACATGATAATATATGTATAACCTTTATCATAGTCCCTACCTTCCTGAGGAGGTAGGGGGTAGGAAGGAGAAAGGGGGGAAGAAAGAATGAGACATGGATTTTTGGAGACAGATAATGTGAGAATTTGTTGTTCCTGAATAAGCATATTTATTGTAATTTATTACAAAATTGTTATGAATTATATGCATTATATTATCATTACATATTATATTATAACATATAATAAAAATAAATGGCAAAAAGATACCTTTGAAATTTATAAATAGGTATATTATATGCATAAATATATACATTATATATGTATTTAGGAAGCTAGGCAGCTCAGTGGTTACAGAGCCAGACTGGAGACTGAGTTCATATCTGGCCTCAATCTTCCTATCTATTTGACACTGGGCAAGTCACTTGCCTTTTTTTAACAAAAATATGTATATTTTCTAACTGTCCTATTTGCATTTTTCCTAAGTCCAAAGACATTCCTGCTGGCAATCTCAGGTCATGTCTTGGGAGGTGGAGATACCTCATCTCAAAAGAACAGTCTATGAAGTCTATATATTTATTTATCACTCATCAAGCTAAGAATACTCTAATTCAATGATTCCCAAAGTGGGTGCTACCACCCCCTGGTGGGTGCTGCAGTGATCCAGGAAGGTGGTGATGACCACAGGTGCAGTTATCATTCCTATTAACTGCTATTAAAATTTTAAAAAAATTAATTTCCATGGGGCTAAGTAATATTTTTTCTGGAAAGGGGGCAGTGGGCCAAAAAAGTTTGGGAACCATTGCTCTAATTCATCCTGAAAAGTAGTAAGTCATCAGATGTGAGTGTCACATCTATAACTTATTGATTATATAATGACAAGCAAATTTATTTGATCAATGACAGACTTCCAACACCCCCTCTAGAACAAGGGTTCCAAAGTGAGAGGTGCCATAGAGACAGACCTCAGGAAAAGAATTAAATTAAAACTAAGCGACAATAACCTAATTGGCATGGAAAAGATGCAACAAGGACCAATGGGAGAGGTAGCACTATTCTAATTTAGCATCATCTGAAATGACAGCAAAGAACTCCCAGCAAACTGAAAATGGAAAAAAAATAGCCAAAAAAATAGGCCTTTCTTTGCAAATACAACATTTCATCAACTGCTAAAAGGCTTTCCTGGCTATCTTTCTGTTGAATCCAGCTGAAAACAGCTTGAGATGTGCAACAGTGGTATTAGCATCATTATAAGAAAAAGAAGATGTCATGCCTTGGTGTAGGTCCCCACTAGAATGCCAGACATCATCCTCATGGAAAATTCATGGACATTTAAAATAGACAATGCTCCTTCCCCACTGATTCTTCAATCCATTCATCACAGCAGACAGATGAATTTGCAAGGCCAATACATGGAAAAGGACTGACAATTTCTTAGGGATTCACTACAATATGAATATGAAAAGGGAACCTCCTTGCATGTTTTCTATCAAGAAAAACAGATGAAGGCCCTCAGGACAATATGCATTATCATTAATCTTTCATTTGGTTTCCAACCAAAAATCAGGCTCTAGAAAGGAGAAAGAGCCTGATTTGGGGCGGGGGGGAGATTACAAAATGTTATCAAGTTTGTTTATTTGTTTGTTTTCTTATTCTTAGCTTAGACCTGTAGTTTAATTGATATAGGAGAATTCCTCCCAGTGAAAATCAGGAACTCATCTGAAAAATCATCTTATAGAATTGCCTGAGAGAACAGAGTTCAAGAAATTTGCTCATGACCACAGAATTAATGTATACCAGGGGCAGGACTTGTTGGGATCTAGCCAATGAAATAAGGTGAGAGTCCCAAACAGCCTTTATAATTCTGTACAAAGATGATGCCTCTAAGATCCATTGCTACAGGACAGCTAGGTGGATAGAGCACTGGGTTTGGAGTCAGGAAGACTCACTAGAAGAATCTGGGAAGACTTAAATGAACTGATGCAAAGTGAGCAGGATCTGGAGAACACTGCACAGTAACAGCAATAATGTATGATCGGTGGTGAATTACAACTATTCCGAACAATATAATGATCCAAGACAATTCTAAAGGACTTATGATGAAAAATGCTAAAGAAAGACAACTCCAAAGAAAGAAATGGTAGAGTCTGAATGCAGATCAAAGCACGCTCTTTTTATTTTCTTTCTTTTTCATTGTCTTGCCCATTTTCTGTTGCAACCTGGCTAATATGGAAATATGTTTTACATAACTGTACATATATATCTATAGAAAATTGTTTGCCTTCTTGAGAGGAAAGAGAAGGGAGGGAGAGAATATGGAACTCAAAAACAAATGTTAAAAAAATTTTATATGTAATATAGTGAAAAATATTTTTTTAAAAAAGAAAGTACATTTAAGAAAGATTCTTTAAAGCTCCTGGACTGATATGGTGATAATTATTTTATGAGTCTGGACAACCAACTGATAGAAAATAACAAGCACCTTATGTAAATCCCAAAGGTTCATCTTGACCTTAAATACCAAACAATAGGCTTTCATCAGATCTGTTGTTTTTCTTATTCTACAAATAAAACAATAGGAAAAAGAATTCAGCCCTTGCACAGAAAAAATAAGGAATTCTAAGAGGATAAGCTAGATAATAGAAATCCTGACAAGTGAATTAGCACTGGGAGTATAATAATCATAATAATCCCTGCCTTTGTAAAACATGTTATACTTTTCAAAGTTCTTTCACATTCATCATCTCATTTGAGACCTACAGCATTCCTGGAAAAAGAGGTCAGGCAAGAATTGTCATCTAAATACTACTCCCTGAAGACCATTCTCCTTTATAAATTGTTTCTCCCTATTAGAATATAAACTCCCTGATGGCAAGGTCTATTCCACCTTAGTGTTTATATCTGCAATGCTTTTACAGTTACAGGCTTGGTACATAGCAAACACTTAATAGATGCTTTTCATTCATTCATCCCCAAGTTACAGAGGAGAAAACAAGACCCCATCACACAAGTGATCAATGGCAAAGCTAGAACTATGACACAGAATTATCTCCTGCAAACCCGTGTTCTTTTCATCACTTCTTACATTGCCTATGGAAGCTGGTGCTGATACAGTTCTAAAACAATAACTCTTGGCTTGAGTCTATGGCAGCTAGGTGGTGGCACAGCAGAGACCACTGGTCCTGGAGTCAGAAAGACCTGGTACAAATGTAGCCTTTCATAATTACTAGCTGTGTGATGCCAGGCAAGTCACTAAACTTCTGTTTGCCTTAATTTCCTCATCTATAAAGTGAGGAAAATAATAGCACCTTCTCTCAGGGATGTTGTGAGGATCAAACGAGATAATACTTGTAAAGCACTTAGCACAATGCCCGGTACAGAGTAAGCACTTTATAAATGTTCAGTCAGTTGTTTTCCAATTGTATCTTTCCGTGACCCCATTTAGGGTTTTCTTGGCAAAAATACTGGAGTGATTTGCCATTTTATTCTCTAGCTTATTTTACAGGTGAGGAAAATGAAGCAAAAAGGGTTGATTTGCCCAAAGTCACACAGCTAGTAAATGTCTGAGACCAGATTTGAACTCATGAAGATGAGTCTTGCCTACTTCAGACTCAGAACTCTATCCACCTAGTGGATAGTCATCTAGCTTTCCATATGAATACCAGCTTTTGTTATTATTAGTCCTACCACTCATTTTATAGATGAAGAACCTGAGACCCAGAAAAGTTAAATAACTTGCCCAAGGTCACAAAAGTACTAAGTAGCAGAATGTGATTCGAATTCAGGTCCAGTGACTTTGAGTTCATTGCTTTTTCTGCTACATTATATTCCAAATGTTCCCTAATTGAAAAGGGAAAAAATGAAAAAAGGATATCTGGAACAACCTAAAGGCCTTACAATTTTGTCATTTTATATTTAATATTTAATACTTTGTAATGTTTTAAGAGAATGTGAATAAGGATTTATTATATTACATCAAAACATTTAGAGCAGAATACACACCCATATACATATGTATACACATGTATGTGTTTATATACATATGTGTGTATGTCTGCGGGTGTGGGTATATTTATATACATACATTTGTAGTTAGCGATCATAATTTTTGGTCCAATAATTTTACCCTTCCTAATTCAGAGGTACTCGTTCTTTATGATCACATCACTAATTTCTGAAGGAGAATGGCTTCAGCCACAATCCTGTCCAGGGGAAGAGTCACCACCCTATTAGGCAGCCCTGGATGGATACTAAGAGTGGCAATCTATGGTGTCATAAAGAACAGGCTTTCCTTATGCAACCCATCCAGACCAATACAAAAAACTCATTAATTCTAACTAGCAGCTGGGAGATCCTGAGCATAGTAATGGCTATTTAAATTAGCAACTAAAAGGATAAACTTGATAAAAAATGAAGCAATCTGCATTAACTCATTGATTTAGATAAATGTATCTGGGTTTTCATTATACGTGATAGTGATACATTGGCCAACACTTCCAAAATGCTTTGCAGTAAATTCAGTAGAAATAATGAAGTCTTTCTAATTGGTCCCTTCACTCTGGGTCCTGTGCTACTAAATCCTCTTTTAGAAACAAGGTCAAGTCTCGAGGTTTTTATAAGTATTACTGGGTTTTCACATTAGCAAAAGAGAAATGCTCAATTGGAGATCCCTTGTCCTCCTGGCAATATCGCCTACTCGCAGAGGAGAGTCTCTAGTCACGTAAAGAGGAACAAGTTTATTGTGCTGGGAAGGAAATCTGGGCCTTTGGGCAGCAATTTCTTGTTAGGAACTAACTAGTTCTCACTATATAAAATTTTACACAATAAAAGGTAAGCCAGACTCTGCTTTTTCTTAACATAACAACCCAAAATTTAAGAGCTGGATGAGACCTTAAATGACATCTAATTCAGCCCCTTCATTTCACAGAGGAAAAATGAGGTCCAAAGAGAATAATTGACTTGCCTAAGGTCACTAGCAAGCATCTGAGAAAGGATTTAAAGTTTTTGACTTCAAGTTCAGCTTTCTATTAATGTGCCACACATAATCCCCCAAATATCATATTATAGGACTTAATACCAGGTCTTTTTAGCTCATTGGCAAACAGCAATCTTTTACCTGCCCTGGTAGCATTTTACTTCAGGGATAATTAAGTATACATTTCAACTTACAGTTTCAATTGACAAAGGACTGCATGTTTAACAACAAAAGTGGATACTATCTCAACTTGTCCCCATTCCTTTAGCGTCAAGATCAGGGGAACCGACATTAGCATCTGTGTAAACAAACCTGCAACAAGATGGTGGTCTTGTATTGACTTTTCATCAGATTGTTGATGGATTCAAAGAGTCGCCTCATGGATTCTTCAAACTCCATCTGTTCTTTGCCTTCATAAAGTCTAGAAAAGAACACAGTGAAGTTATTACTCAAGTCAAAAGGCAATACCCTGGAAAATATGCACCAGGTTCAGTCATCTTCCAAGATTAAAGTCAGACAAAATAAAGCCCTAGGAAAAGAGAATTGATTCAGTGGTGTTTGCATACATAATTTACTCCAGGTTGGGGGTAGGGAGAGGAAATCACATGTCCACTGTGCTGAGAAGAAATCCTTCACGCTGACATAACATAATAAAGCCTCCTTTTCTTTTCTCCCATGAAAATGCCTTAATAGAATGAAGCTTGTTCGAGCCAAGGGGACATTCATAATTTCACCTTATTATAGGGATTGAAGGGGAAAATTGTTGTCTTCATGCTTTCAAAGCAACTCAGAACATCAAGGAGACAGCTTTTCAAATTCATTGCCTCTTCACTCTAGCTACTGTGGAAGACACATCATCTGGATGTCCAGTAGGATGGCTTTTTCTCAGAGGCCATGACATTCTCAATTCATACACTAAAATTTAACTTTCAGGTTCTGGTTTATCTACCCTCTCTTGTGAATGATATTTGCTCCCAAACTTTCCCCAATTTTTATCATCAATAAGAAAATATCCCCAACCTAATCTGCCACTTCCAGTCAGAAATTCCACAGAGGAAGTCTTCCTATCCCCCATTCAGATAATGAAAGCTTTGCCTGTCACAGCCTAGCTTAGTCAAAAAGCACCAAAAGCTTCTTCCTTCTGCAAAGGTGCATTTCTTAGATAAAGTGCTGACACACTTAACAGATTTGTTCTTCCAACCAGCCACAACACAGGCCAGTCAACCCCACCTAGCAACTGTCACAACTAAATCCCAACCAAACCCCGCTTTAAGAAGACTTAAGACATCTATTTCTTCCTGTAACTCGTTCAGCTCATCTTTTAAGTATTTAGATGCTATATCATTCAGGGTGTATATGTTAAGGGCCTGGAAAGACTTGAATGAACTGATGTAAAGTGAAGCGAGTGGAATGAGCAGAATAATTGATTCAGTAACAACACTAAAAACAAACAACTCTGAAAGACTTACAAATTCTTCATCGAAATGCAATGATTAACCGTGATTCTAAAGGGCTAATGATCAAGAATACTACCCGCCTTCAGAGAGAGGCAAAAGACTCAAGATACAGAGTAAGACACATTATCTGGATATGGCCAATGTGGGAAATGGTTTTACTTAACCATGGCTATTTGTTACATGGGTTTTGTTTTTGTCAGGAGAAGGAAGTGAGGGGGAAATAAAACAAATGCTTGTTAACTGAAAAAGTAAAATGTATTGGGTTTTTTTTTCCCAGAAAGGTACTTTATACTTTAGCAAAATGTTTTCAATAGTGATAATTCATTTGATCCTGAGAATAAACTTGTGAGGTAGGGATGATCAATCCATTTCACAGATGGGGAAACTTGGCAGCAATCATGGATTTTTAATATTATTGCATATATCACCTCGTGTGATCCTTATTCTGTAAAGCATGTACTACAGATATTATTATAACCATTTTATAGATGAAGAATTATACAGAGAGCGTCAGAGGCAGAATTCAAACCCAGGTCTCTTCTGATTCCAAATCTAGTTCTCTTTCCACTAAAACATGTTACTTGTACTTATTTTCCTTGAGCCCAGAAAACAGAACTAGAAACAATGGAAGAATTCAACTTGATGTAAGGAAAAAATTCTTAACAATAAGAGCTACATAACCACAAAACTGCATGCTTTAGGAAGTAGTGGGTTTCCTTTCACTATATGTCTTCATGTTCTGAAGGCCAAATGACATGTGATTCAACATTACTGAATCTCATAAAATCATATAATCACAAATCATAAGATCTAGCAAAGAAATGGATTTTAGATACCATTGAGGCTGAGCAAGGTGACATGACTTATCCAAGGGTTACACAGTAAATGTCTGAGGCAAGATTTGATCTCAGGTTGTCCCACAATTCTATCCACTGTACCACCTAGCAGCTTCATGTGGTAAATGAGTCTGCTTATGCTTTCTGCTATCTCCTTTCATGAGTAGGTTTGACTGGTTCACTCTCTAAGAAAAGCTCTTGCAGATGCCAAAGCCACAGATATGGAAGACATAAAAAACAAAGTTCTGTCCTAAAGTCTTTGGTATTATCAAATAGTTTAAAACCAGAAATGTATATGATTATATCAGTGGAAATGACATTAAAGGAGAAACATTACTATCTTCTTTGCCACTGCACTCTAGGCACCATTGGGGCTCTTCTATCAACTAGGTGGCATAATATTTAGAAAGCTGGACCTAGAATCAAGAGGACTTGAGTTCAAATTCAGTCTCAGATACTTGCTCCTGTGTAACCATGGTCAAGTTGTTTAACCTCTATTTCCCTCAGTTTCCTTAAGTATAAAAAGGGAATAATAGCAGGACCTACTTTGGAGGGTTATAAGGATTAAATGAGATAATATTAGTAAAACACTTAGTATAGTGGCTGGTACCAAATAGAATCTTAGTGAATTCTTATTATCTTCCCTTTTTTCTATCTGATTTGCAGCTGAAATCTTCTATATGTTTTGGGTCTCCCGTTAAAATTTGAGCTTCTTAAGAGTAGGAATTGTCTTACCTTTCCATTTGTATTTCCAGGACCTAACACAGTGCTTCATAAAAAGTAAGCACTTAATCAATGTTTTATTCAATCCTTCAAATGTTCTACTTTGTTGTTGTTGTTGTTGTTGTTGTTGTTGTTTTGTTTTGTTTCAACATGGAATAAAGCACTGGGAGGCACCTAGATGGCTCAAGTGGATTGAGAGTCAGACCTAAAGATGGAAAGTCCTGGGTTCAAATCTAGTTTCACTTACTTCCTAGTTGTGTGACCCTGGGCAAGTCGCTTATCCCCCATTGCCTAGCCCTTACTACTCTTATGCCTTGAACCAATACACAGTATTGATTCCAAGATAGAAGGTAAGGGTTTTTTTTTTTAAAAAAACCATAGTAAGTCACAGTGCTAATAGTTCTCTGGAATATAAAAGAAACAGTTCCTGCCTTTAAAGGAGTCAAAATTATACTGAGGGGGAGAAGAGAAAAAAAT
The DNA here is from genome assembly GCF_016433145.1 of Gracilinanus agilis. NCBI lineage: Eukaryota > Metazoa > Chordata > Mammalia > Didelphimorphia > Didelphidae > Gracilinanus > Gracilinanus agilis. The sequence goes on from NC_058131.1 coordinate 368,160,764, forward strand.
ATACAAAAATAAGTACAATATGAGTAACTGAAAATGAATGAACACTTACAACTAGAGGAATTAGAGAAGGCTTCCTGGAGGAGGCAATGTAATAGCTGAGCCTTAAAGGATTATAAGAATTCTGAAAAGTGGAGATGAGGCAAAGGGGAACCACTTGAAGATTTCTGAGCAGCCAAATGAGATGGTATCTACTCTGACCCTCTGTTCATGCCCTGTTCCCAACTGCTGCATTGCAAGGTAAAGATAGCCTTTGTTCTCAAAGGCTCAAAATCTGGCTGGTAATGAAAATAGTTCAAGTGTGGGAAGGGAAGGGAAGGGGAAAGGAAGAGAGGAGAAAGGAAAAGGAAAGATAAAAGGAAGGAGTGAAGGAGGAAATTATTTGAAAGGACAGCATTTCATCTACCTGGGATGAGTTAAGCATAGCTGTTAGGTCAAGGACATGAACCAAAAGTGTTCTCCAGATCTGTTCTTGTGCCAGTCCTAAGACCCTATGTTATATCTTCAGGCAGATGCTGAGAATCCTTAAGAATTAGCCAATGGCATAATTAAACTGATACTGAATAACCCTAAGATCCAACCGCAATGAAAACTGGAACAGCCTGTGAGGCACATTTCTGGGGCATGCAAGCTGGATCACAGTGAACACTTCTACTCCCAATGCTTGGATAAATATAGCCATCCTCTGCTTGCATGTGATTCATTAAGAATACACAGTACACAGCTGAGCACTCACTAAATGCAAATGGAACCCCATATGGCATGTACAATAATCTACCACCACCTCTGCCATGCAGGTACACATAGAAGTCAATTAAAGTTACTATACTATTTGGCCACAGCCAGATATTAAGAAGACTGTAACAGGGTGGTTGGAGGGGGCGGGAGGGGC
>NC_058131.1:368166623-368190603 GCF_016433145.1 Gracilinanus agilis
GGGAGAGGGAGAGGGAGAGGGACAGAGAGAGAGAGAGAGAGAGAGAGAGAGAGAGAGAGAGAGAGAGAGAGGAGAGAGAGAAGAGAGAGAGGGAGAGGGAAATTTTTCCTTTCTTCCCCATCCCATGCCCAAGTAGAGACATGGGGTAAAAAAAAAAAAAGATGACTACTTAAGAAATGTCAAGCTATTATTACTCTAAAACATGGTCATGCCTGGAGCATTGAAACTGTATCCTTTGAGTCTATGGTTTTCTGAGTGCTACAATTAACCCCGAGCCCTCCCTGCTCCATTCCACCAAGAGCCTTGACATTTATCATTGAGTGTTTAAATTATATTTTAAACATTTTTCTTACTAAATGGCACCAGTTTTTTAAAATGCATATCCAAAAAACCTGCTTAATTTGAAAGTCAGCGGATCTCTCCTCCTCAAAGTATCAAGTTGATAGATAATGGATTTGAGGTATCAGAGTTCTCAACTATCTCTTAAGCTCAAGGAGTGGGAAAATGTAAGAACAATGGAATCGGCAGACCTATATCATCCTAGCAATGTTACTAACTAGCTGTGATGCTTTGAGCATATCACTTGAAGCCTTTGAACCTCAGTTTCTTTTTCTATAAAATGAAAGGGTTACACTAAATAGTGTTTAAGGTCTCTTTCTGTCGTAACATTCTGGGACCATAAACTGACTCCAGACAAGTAATTAACTTGTTCAGCAAATGACTCTACTGATTGGAACCAAAATGGCAAGGTTGCATTAATGTATAAAATCCAAAGTTTTACAATGGGACAGAAATATTTGTTCCTACTGGGTCATAAATTCCTTGAGCATAAGGACTATGTTGTGTTTCTTTGTATTTCCCTAAATCAGTTGGTGTTATTCACAAATACTTGATGAATCTTGTCCCATTCACTAGTTTGAAAATGAAGGACCTGACTAGCATCAACTGATATTATTACTTAGCTTCAGTACTTCAATGAGCCAGTGTGGGTTTTCCCTCCACCAAGTTGTCACCTACTCAGACTTTCTTGTCCTGTATAATTCTCATCCATATCTTCCCATAAATTTAGCAAAGACTTATACAGTGCATTGGAGTTTCCATTATTAACCACATATAAACAGCAATGTATAAACAGTAGAGATAGCACATGTTTGCATAGCATTTTAATATTTACATAAAATATTTTCCCAGCTACTTCATGAAGTAGGTAGGCAAGTCTTCTTGTACCCATGTTATGGATTAAGAGCCTCAGGCTAATAGAGATAGAAAGCAGCAGTCATGACTACAACTCCAGGTCTTCTGACTCCAAATCTAAAGTTTTACAACTATTCAATACTCTGACTAATATGTGACAAATAGGTTGGTTCATGGAAGATCTTCTTATACTTTAGAGATTCCAGAGACCAGGAATTCAGTATCAATCTAGGAAGAGGCATTAATTTTCCCTGCTTCTGGCAGGCCCCTTATTGACTAAGTGAATGCCAAGTGAGTACTGTATCCATTATAAGAGGCAAAGCTAAGTCCTTAAAGGATACTTAACACCTTCTAAGATAACTCCTAGAGTTTGATGTCTTACTTGTTAACAAGATGTCAACAGTGCCAGAATTTATATTCTCACAGGATTTTTAACAAATGGGCTTTGTGGGTTTTGGTCCAAAAGCCAGACCTGTGATTTAGTCAACATAGGTAATTTTCAGTGCAGAAACACCCTCTGTCAATGAAGTTCAGAACTGTTCTTCAATGTATAGTCCTAGAAAGCTGTCTGGAGTCAATGAGAAGTTGTGTGACTTGCTCCCAGTCAAACAACCAATATGTTATAGACAGGAAGTGAGCCCAGGTCTTTCCAAGTCCAAGGACAGCTCTTTATTTGCTACACCAGTGGTCTCTAAGTTTTTTTGATTCCTCTGCTAAAAATTTTTAGTATCTATCTTAAATACATGTATAATTACTTATATATTAATCATATATATGAATTATACTAACAATCATATAAATGATAAAACATATTGAATTTTCAAAAGGGTAAAATAAAAATCAAATAATATATGGACTTAGATTGAACAGGAACAGAAAGTCATTGGCATTTATTGAGCAGGAGGTGTGATGGGAGCATATCTACACTTTAGGTAAAACATTTGGGATTTAGGGGGATAGACTGCAAAGGGGAAAGACATGAGGCAATAACAAGGATTGAGAAGATATTGCAATAGTCAAAATGAAGAGTGATCAAGGCCTGAACAAAGATAGTTTCTTTCATTTCTTCTCTTCCTTCCTTCCTTCTTTTCTTCCTTCCCTCCCTCTTTCTATCTTTCTTTCTATCTTTCTTTCTATCTTTCTTTCTTTCTTTCTTTCTTTCTTTCTTTCTTTCTTTCTTTCTTTCTTCCTTTCTTTCTTTCTTTCTTTCTTTCTTTCTTTCTTTCTTTCTTTCTTTCTTTCTTTCTTTCTTTTTTCTCTCTCTCTCTATTCCTCCCTCAATCCCTCATTTCTTCTTTCTTTCCTTTTCTTTTTTAAAATTCCAGGTACGTTTTATTTCATCAACAGAAAATGAAAACCAGAAAAGACAGCCTATAAACCATCAAGACCCTTCTTTCCCTGAATTTGGTTAGTCTATATAATTCAGTACAGAGAATAGTTAAGATCTAGATTTGTTCCTCCACTTTGTAGTTCTGTCTCTTCCTGCTCCTGAGCTCCAGCTGACTGGTCCATGACCTTATTAAGTTAAGGAATATGGCATTGCGTAAGACTGTTTCTTCTTCCAGGAGTTTTTGTTCTCTAATTCCTTTAATCATTCAGTATCTTCTTCAATGGTCTACCTCTGTCATTGGCTGTACCATCTCTTGAATTGTGAAGCTCCCCCTCATTCAGGATCATATGGCTCCCTGCAGATGCTCAGACTTCTCTTCCAGGGACAAATTTCCTTGAAGAGTTTTTCAGCCCTCCTATCTCAATCTCTGCTATCTCCTCTCTCTTTTAAAGTATATGTCTGGAGGCAGCTAGGTGGTTTAGTGGGTTAAGAACCAAATCTTAGAAAGGAAGTCCTAGGTTCAAATCTGGCCTCAGACACTTTCTAGCTGCATGACCCTGGGCAAATCACTTAACCCCCATTGCCTAGACCCATACTGGTGAACCTGTGGTACATGTAACAGAATATACCTGAGCATGCTGGAGGAGGCTGCTGCCTACCCCCTCACCACATGTGCTTGAGGACATTTCTCACATCACTCACTCCTCTGCCCAGCAACCCAATGGGAGTGCTTTCTCCTTCCACTGTCTGAGGTAAGATGGAGTGCTTATATGCAGCATGAGGGTTGCAGTTTGGGCATTTGGTCTCTAAAGTCTCTAAAAGGTTCACCATCATTGGCCTAGCCCTTACCACTATACTGCCTAGGAATTAATATACAGTATTGATTCTAAGATGGAAGGTAAGGGTTTAAAAAATTTTAAATAAAGTATTCATCTAGCAATAATCCTCTCATCCTCAGCGTGATATCAATGGGCCACTAGGGTAGTTTCTGGGTGAATAGAGAAGACAAATCAAAGTCATGAAGAAGCAGAAATAACATTTAGCGATTTTCTGGATGTGGCTTGAATCAGGCTGAGAAATCAAGGTTTATACCAAGGTTTTGAACTTGGGTATTTGGAAGAATGATAATGCTTTGACAGAAATTAGGAAATACAGAGGAAGGGGGTTAGGAGAGAAATGCAACATAATAAATCTTCAACAAAAATCACAATTGTCAATTCTTTCTATGCAACTCACTCTTTTCCACTGAATTGGGGAAGAAGTGGGATAGGGTATTGATAGATTAAGCCAAGAACAGGCGGAGGGGATGAAATGCTTGTGTCAGAGACAAGCCCTATTATGACTGGTTATCCTGGGAATGGTGAGTTATAACCTATCTTTCTATCCTCTGATTAGTTGATCATGCTAATAAATAGGGTCATGCCAGAACACCCCAGGGACCTATAGATCCTACTTTGAAGACCCCTTCACTAAACTACCCACCTGCACAGCAATGTGTTATAAAATTATTATAACATAACAATCTCTGATATAGTTATGTCTCAAAGGGGACTTATGTTAGATTAAGTGTTTGGCCAATGGTCCCATGGTCCCATAGCAAATAAAAGAAAGAGTCCAGAATTGAACTTGACTCCAAAACTAGTGCTCTTTCATATAAGTTCCAAAGTAATTATGAAATAGTTGATCTCAATATTTGCGAAAATAAAACTTGGTATAGAGTTAAACCATCTACCATTTGGAGATGGGTAAAGGGCACAAAGGGGATGTTTCATTCCAGTGATTCTATCAGTGCAGTAAATTCTCGATGTGAAAACTCACCAGCATCATGCAGTTGAGTAAGTAGATCACAAATAACTTAAATTCTTAGAGAACTGCTTCAGGCAATGAAACATCTTGAACCCTGACTCCAAAGCAATCACTCCTTCTATTCACTGAGCCCAGCTGAATTTAAATATTTTACATATATTCATATGCTCTACAAAACACAGGTGACATATAAATAGGGAATTTGGCAGGCATCCAGAAATGTGATTTCCTCAGTATAAATTTTTCATAGATTGAGAATAAGAGTTGTATTATTTCCTTTAAATCGGTTTCCTAACAACAATCATAACTATAATGACAAATAATAATACCAATAACTAGCATTCATATATAGATATTTAAGTTTTGCAAAGACTTTACATTTGATACTCACAACAATTCTATAATGTAGATATTATTATTGCCATTTTACTGATAAACTGAGGCTGGTAGAGATAATATTCAATTGACTTGCCCAGGATCAATCAGCTAGTAAATGAATGCAGTAGGATTTGAATTCAAGTCTTCCTAACTCCAAGTTTAGTACTCTTAGTACTAGGTCCATTCTAATAAGCTTCTTGTGATTCAGTATGAAGAAATATGAGAGAATATTCCCAACCTACCCTTTCTTAGAAGTGGGAAGTCAATAGGTATTGCACATTGTCAAAGTTTTTTAATTTTTTCTATGAACTGATCAGTTTTCTTTTTTTTTTTACTTTAAAAAATACTATTTGGCATATGGTATGGTTATGAGAGAGAGGAGTAAGAATACTAGAGAAAATGTAAAAGATATAAAAGACAGATGTAAAAGACAAAAGACAGTAATAAAAACATTTTTAAAAAGAATATTTTGTACTTGAATTTCCAGCACTTAAAACAATGCTTGGAACATAATAAGTACTCAATAAATGCTTTTTCATTCATTTATGTATGCATTTGTTATTAACCTTCTCCTTTCTGGTTTGTTCTTGCCCGATTCACTCCATTCTGGATAAAGACAAGAGTTTACTCTGTGCTATTACCTGTGAAAGGATAATGAGTCATACTCTACTATTAAAACGGATTGCCCAGACTACAAAAAACCACAATGCCCACTATTGTTTGGTGACTCTGTAATTAATGTTAACAGTAATAGATTTTTTTGGAAGTTTACAAGGAGGAAGACATTTGCTTCTCAGTTGAGGACTAGAATTACAGCATCTTCTGTTCCAATCTCAACCTTTTTACTAATTATCTGTGCAACCTTCAAGACACTTCCCAGCTCTCTGCCTCAATTTCTCATTTATCAAATAAGAGGGTTGGACTAGAATGCTCCAAATAATTTCATTCTTTAATCCTTTTTTCCATCTTATTCAAAGATATTTTTCCCAGTTACATGTTATAACAATTTTCATCAGAAGTTTTCCAAAATTATGAGATCCAAATGAACTCTCTCCCTACCTTCTCCTCTTTTGGTAATGGTAATTTGATCAGTATTATACATGTATTATTCTGCAAAACATATTTCCATATTTGTCACTATTGTAAGAGAATACTCATATAAAACCAAAGCCCAAAATAAAACCATAAATAAACTAATGTGAAAAAGAGTATGCTTTTATCTGCATCCAAGGTTCTTTCTCTGGAGGTGGATAGCATTCTTTGTTAGAAGTCCTTCAGAATTGTCCTAAGTCATTGTATTTCTGTGAGTAGCTAAGTCTTTTACAGTTGACCTTCATACAATTTTGTTGTTACTGTATACAATGTTCTCCCAGTTCTGCTTACTTCACTCTGCATCAGTTCATATAGATATTTACAGTTTTTTTCTGAAGTCATCCTGCTTATCATTTCTTATAACACAATAGTATTCCATCTTCATTATATACTACAATGTGTTCAGCTATTCCTCAATTGATAGAAATCCTCTCAATTTCTAATTCTTTGCTACCACAAAAGAGCCATTATTAGTATTTTTGTATAAGTAGATCCTTCCCTACTTTTATTTTATCTCTTTGCTCTACAGACCCAATCATGGTATTACAGGATCAAAGAGTATACATAGTTTTAGAGCCCTGTGAGCACAGTTCAAATTGCCCTCCAGAATGGTTGAATCAGTTCACAACTCTACCAATTTTTCCACATCCCCTCCAACATTTATCACTTTCTTTTACTGTCATATTGTCCCATATGATGGGCGTGAGTACATCAGAGTTGTTTTAATTTGCATTTCTTTAATAAAGAGTGATTTAGACAATTTTTTCATATGATAATTGATAGTTTTGATTTCTTCATCTGAAAATTGCTTGTTTAAATCCTTTGACCATTTGTCAATTGAAGAATGACTTGTATTATAAACTTGATTTGCTTCTTTATACATTTGAAAAATTAGACCTTTGTCAGAGAAATTTTTAATGTAAAATAGCCAAAATTATTCATTTTACATTTCATAATGCTCTCTCCCTCTTGTTTGGTCATAAATTCTTTCCTTCTACAAAGATCTGTCAGATAAACTATTCTGTGCTCCTTTAATTTAGTTAAGTGTCACTCATTATATCTAAATCATATACCCATTTTGACCTTATCTTGGTATAACATGTTAGATATTGGTCTATACCAAGTTTCTGCTTTACTGTTTTCCAGTTTTCCCAGCAATTTTTGTTAAATTAATTAATTTATTTATTGTTAAATAAATCTGATCCCAAAAGCTAGGATTCTTGGGTTTATCAAACACTAGATTGCTAAGGTCATTTACCCCATTATATTGTGCATCTAATGTATTCCCTTGATCCAACATTCTGTTTCTTATCCAGTATCAGACTATTCTGATGATTACTGCTTCATAGTACAGTTTAAAATCTGATATTGCTGGGTCACCTTCCTTGGCATTTTTTCCCGTCATTTCCCTTGATATTCTTGACCTTTTTTGTTCTTCCAGATAAAAAATGAAGAGAATATGGGTATGGTGTGGTACCAGTGGTGTACAAGAGACAGGTCATATTGCCTTGTGAGAACAATTGTTAAAATTTCAATATGAAGATTTATACCTTAGAAATCGGCAAATACTACAAACTGGGACTTGATATATTATTTTGTTGATTTCTAAATTAAGAAAAGTGATTCAAATTAAATCATATAAATTAAACTTTAAAATGTGTGATGAGTATAGTTATTTTCTAGAGAGCTTGTTGTTAAATATTTACTAGCACAACACTGGGTATAGCATTCAGTAAAAATCAGATGTGTTCAAAGGAATGGAAACAAAGCAATACCATATATTAGGAAGATGTATTCATGTTAGAAAATGAAAAAACCAGAGACAGAATGAAGCATGGTAGAGAATACAATAGCCATGGCTATTAAAATATTAATTTCTCTTATACTATATGTCTTTATCATTTTTAATCGTAACATTTATGGAAACCAGAAGGTTGAACTCTCAATTTTCCAGATAGCCTAACGAGAGCATTTAGAGCCAAGCCTGCCTTTTGGCCATCTTGCTCAGCACTTTTGAGCAATGCTTGCCATGCTTTTGCTAAAAGCAACAGCATGTTTTTGCCTCACGTGGGACTCAGCCAGCCAGTCCAGCCTGACCCACCTTGGGAGGTCAGACCAGCAGATTCTGGCTTCTGGCTTTAAACCCAAAATGCCGGTGCCTAGCCAGTGTTCTCTGCCAACGATCTTCCTGGGTCCTGACCTGGCCTCCCTTCCTCCGCTTCTGTTCTCTGCCGAACCCCGAGCCCACCAGTGCAGACCACCTCCTCTGATCCTGATCTCTGCCGAATTCTGAGATTTCTTAGGAGCGACCCCGCCCTGACTTGCCGTGTGCCGCCATTTCAGCTTCGGCCTCTGCTGCTAAAGATTTGGGAAGTATTCCCCTTTCTCCCTACTCTCTTTAGAGGACTCTTAACCTGAAAGACCATTCTTGCCCTCCACGGGGCACACCCGCCCACAATTTCTACATGTGGGATTTTCTACAAAACTGACCTAAGCTTTTCTCTAGCCCAGAGCCCATCCCACATGGATGCTAGAGTCTGAACCTTGAACATTAACTCAATCAGAAGAACCTTAAAATTGAATCAGGGTGGACTTTTAAAACCTCAGAACTGAGTTTTGTTTCTGTTTTAAAGAGACTCTCTATCTTACTGTATTTTGCTGATTAGTTTTGTGAATTAATCTTGCTTATTTCATTAATTTCCTGTTTCACTGAATCATTTTAAGCTAATGAAGTATCTGCTTGTGATTTTATTATATTTCCTAATTTATTTAAAGTTTTACTGTATCAAAACAATGCTGTTATATGTACCGTCTATGAACATCCTATAGGAGCACATGTCTTTTAAGTTTTATTCTGTCTTGGTAATTGTATAGAACCTTGGAAGTTTCCATGCCTTGAGATTTAAATTGTAATTTTATGAGAGGTCTTTTAACTTTTACTTTAGATCCTAAAGAATTGTTGTCTTAAAGGATAAGACTTTATATATTTTATTATAAGAGAAATTATTGCCTTAAATGGGTAGAAGCATGAAAATTTCCTACCTGGGATTTTTTTTAAAAACAGGAAGCCGAGAGGGCTCCTGTATACTTCTATGAGAAGGATCTAGAATTCCTGAGGATAATTTAGACCAGAAGGTTTTTTTTAATGTCAGATTTTGATATGGAAGCAGTAACAGTTTGTTGAGAAACTCTTAGCCAAGATTTAAAAGTTGTAACAAGTATATGATTTTTGAATATCATTGTTTATTGTTTTAAAATGTGTTATTAGAAATTATAGTACTCTATTTGAATGTGCATTGTGAATCTGCTATTTTGTAAAACCCATTTACATTCACAGAAAATGGATCTCATTTTTGGGTAAAAAAACCCTTCACTAGTTCTAAGCTATATATACATATATATATATATTTTTTTTTTTATTTTTAAAACATTCTTTTTTTAATTAGAGTAATTGGTTTTTCCTTTCTCTCATCTTGTACTGGAAGTACATGTATAATCATTATTTATCCTTTTTTTGATTTTACAGTGATATAAGCTTAATGCAAATATATATTTGCTACCTGAAGAGCCTTAGACTTTGGGAACCTGCCATATATTGTTTAATGCCTTTCTGTCTGATTCCAGTAGAAGGGAACACAAGAGCCGTTAATAGTGCTAAGAAAGCACGAGGTCATGGAGTCTTGACTGAGAATCTGCATGGATCGCAGAAGTTCTATGCCAATCACTTAAGGGCTTGAAATTGGGGTTTTTGAGTTCTGGAGTCCCAGTCTTTTCTATACCTTTAGAGGATGTGGGTCCCCTCAACTTAAATTCCTAGTGAAGCACCTAAGATTGGTTATTTATTTGGTTCATTTCCCTGAGAAGTTGAAGGCAAATCAGATCAGAGAGAGATGTTTCCCTTATCTCTCTTATATATGGAGAGAATGGCAATTTTCTATAAGTCCTGGCCCTAAATGGGTAATTGCAAACTGCTTAAATCACTTTAATTGGGCCTTGATTCAAAGGCCTGTTATAAGTTTATTTTCCCTGCATTTTTGGCACATTTTACATTTCATTCACAAGTTAATTTTTTCTTCTTTTTTCTTGAATTTTATTCTTTTTATTTATTTATTACTTCTTTTGCCAATTGATTTCATATAATCCCCATGACTCAGCCATGCATCCTTAGCTGACCTGAGGTACCCTTTTCAGGAAAAAAAGGTGTGTTTAGAATTTTCCTCAGGGGGATGTGTGTTAAGTTTTTTAAAATTCGATAATGTGAAAATATATGTATATTTAACTCTTTTAGGAGTAATTTCAGGGGGAAATGTATAATTCTTAGAAGGAAATGTATGTTTTATAATCTATAATGTTATATTCTTTTGAGAATAATTTCAGGATAAGGATTTTGCCATCTCCCCAGAATCCAGACGACGGACATGTTTGGTGAAGGCACCAAAAAGATGCCTAAAGACCCTTCACTGGACCATGGAGATCAAAATTGAACTTTGGGTGAAGTTGATTTAAACTATGGGGAGCTGAACGAGTTGGATGCATTTGTTTTGAATGTACACTATTATGCCAATAGGGGACTGCCCCAAAATTGGTTTTTTGTCAATGCGGCTAGTTTTATCCATTTGTTTATCCATTTCTTTTATCCCCCAAATTCCTAAAATTTAGAAGTTGTCTATGTTTACAGATCCAGCGAAGAAAAAGGGTCAACCTTTTTTTTTGCCATATCTCAGGGGGAAATGTATGTTTGGAATTGGGGAGATGCCATTTAAAAGTATGTTACAAATTCCCTATGGACACGTGGGGACTGTGAGACTACATTTCCTGTGATTTCTATGGGTTTCCGGTTTCCAGTTTCAAGTGTGGGGACGTCAAGCTTCCCCACTTATGGGGCAGTTTAAATTCAGAGGAGGGCCTAGAGAAGGCCTCTTGGTTTTCCTGGTTAGCTGTCTGGCATACGAGAGAAAGAGTATGGGCACCAGTGGTAAATTTAAAAGATAGTCAAGCGAGGTCATAGATATTTCACCAACAAGGCCATGGCTATTAAAATATTAATTTCTCGAAGCTTGGGGCACCCATTAAGTCGCTGGCAGCTCACCAGGGCTTGTTCCTGAGAGCAGCAAGACTTAAGACCCACCCCCCAAGAGGCTAAAGAACTCATGGACTCTGAACATAGACCCTTAGCCCAGGCTCAGGCAAAGGGGCTGATACAGGCACGGGCTAAGGTGCGGACGAAGGGGCTGATTCAGAGTGAAGCAGTGGACCTTGAGTGGGGACCTAGTGCACAGAGGTGCTTGACTGCAGAAGCAGCTCCCTGAGACTGTTAAAGGAGCTTCAGACAGAAGAACGAACAAGGAGACCACCAGGAGGCTTGACCCAGAACAACTAGACTTGAGACCTCAGGAGCCTAAAGAGTGCAGACAGATCCTGGGCACAAGCATAAAGCTGAGAGGGCACCCAGCTTATAATGGCAAGCCAGAATCATCAGGAAAACCAGAAGAGAAAGATGAAGAAGAAAAAACCTTTAACACTCCACAATTTTTTCACAGAAAAAATCCAGACAACAGAGCAAACAGCAGAGGAGAACAAACAAGGAACCATACCCAAACCTTCCCAAAATGATGAAAACAAGTCACAAGGTCTTGAAGAGTTCAAATCTGAGTTCATGAGAAAGATGGAAGAGATCTGGCTAGAAAATAACAGTTTAAAAGACAGAATTTCACAATTGGAAAGTGAGGCAAGTAAATCAAAGACTAGAAATGACCAGACTAATAAGGAAAACCAGTCTCTAAAGGATAGAATTGGGCAATTAGAAAAAGATGCCCCCAAATCAAAAGAATTAATAAGCAAATTGGAGACCAAAATCAAACAGCTGGAAAACAAGTCAGACCAAATTAAAAAGGAAAATCAAAAGCTTATAGCAGAAAACCAGTCTCTAAAGACAAGAATTGGGCAAGTAGAAGCCAATGATTTATCAAGAGAGCAAAAACAAATAAAACAAAGCCAAAAGACTGATAAAATAGAAGGAAACATGAAATATCTCAATGAGAAACTGATAGACCAAGAAAACAGGTCTAGAAGAGACAATTTGAGAATCATTGGTCTTCCTGAAAAAGCAGAAATTAATAGAAACTTGGACTCCATACTAAAAGAAATTATTCAGCAAAATTGCCCTGAAATTCTACAACAAGAGGGCAGCATACACATTGAAAGGATCCATAGATCACCCTCTACACTAGACACTGAAAAGACAACCCTCAGAAATATAATAGCCAAATTCAAGAGCTTCCAACTAAAAGAAAAAAATTTACAAGAAGCCAGAAAGAGACAATTATATCAAGGACCACCAATCAGGATCACACAGGATCTCGCAGCTTCCATACTAAAAGACCACAAGGCTTGGAATATGATATTCAGAAAAGCAAGAGAACTGGATCTACAACCAAGGATCACATACTCATCAAAACTGACTATATTCTTCCAGGGGAAAGTATGGGCATTCAACAAGATAGAACATTTCCAAGCATTTGCACAGAAAAGACCAGGACTAAATGGAAAGTTCAATATCCAACCACAAAAATCAAGAGAAACATGAAAAGGTAAATAAGAAACAGAAAGGAAAGTAAGAAAACTTATATTTTTTTAAATTTGCCTCTTTAAGGTCTTCAATAAGATCTAATTATTGGTATTCCTATGTGGAGAAATGTGATGTATAATTCTCTGTAGTGAACTCTGTTCACCGTTAAAGTATTCACTATTTATAATAATTAGAAGAATTATTCATAGGGAGAGGTTGGAATACTAAATGGTCTAAGATTATATGGGGGGTGGGAAAGAGGGGGGTGAATAGGAGAGGACACCAAGAGAATCTTGAAGGAATAAGAAAAAGACATTCTATTACACACAAAGAGGGCATGGGAAGGGGAAGGGATGAATACTATTATAAGAAGGAGAGGAAGAGAGCATTAAGAGGTAATATTTAAACCTTCCTCTCAGTGTAATTAACCCTGAGAGGGAAGAGCAGCTATATCCATTGGGATATAAACTCTATCTAACCCTACTGAGAAAGTCAGAAGGGATAAACCAAAGGGAGCAGCGGAGTAGGGAGGTCAAAAAAGGGAGGAGAAAAGAAGGGGGAGGGAATTCATTAGGCCTTAAAAATAAAAAGAGGAGAATAATAAGGGAGGGGATAAAAAGGGAAGTAAATCAAGGGAGGGGACAAGGGTTACTGGCTTAAAGCAAACCACTGGTTTAAAAAGAAATAGTGTAAAAAGAAGGGATAGAACTAGGGGAGGACACAAAAATGTCGGCAAATACACAACTGATAATTATAACTCTGAATGTGAATGGGATGAACTCACCTGTTAAACAGAAGCAAATAGCAGAGTGGATTAGAAACCAAAATCCTAACATATGTTGTCTACAAGAAACACATATGAGGCGGGTGGACATACACAAGTTTAAAGTAAAGAGCTTCAGCAAAATCTTTTGGGCTTCAGATGAGAAAAAAAGGCAGGAGTGGAGATCATGATTTCTGATAAAGCCAAAGTAAAAATAGATATGATTAAAAAAGACAGGGAAGGTAATTACATCCTGATAAAAGGCAGTATAGACAATGAGGAAATAACATTGCTCAATATGTATGCGCCAAATGGCATAGCATCCAAATTCATAAAGGAGAAACTGGTAGAGCTCAAGAAGGAAATAGATAGTAAAACCATACTAGTGGGAGATCTAAATATTCCTCTTTCAGACCTAGATAAATCAAACCAAAAAATAAATAAGAAAGAGGTAAGAGAGGTGAATGAAGTCCTAGAAAAAATAGATTTAATAGATATGTGGAGAAAAATAGAGACAAAAAGGAATACACCTTCTTTTCAGCTGCACATGGTACATTCACAAAGATTGACCATGTAATAGGGCATAGAAATATTGAAAACAAATGCAAAAGAGCAGAAATAATAAATGTAACTTTCTCAAATCATAATGCAATAAAAATAGTAATTACTAAGGGCACCTGGACAGGCAAATCAAAAACTAATTGGAAATTAAATAATATGATTCTCCAAAACCAGCTAGTCAAAGAAGAAATCATAGAAACAATCAACAATTTCATTGAAGAGAATGACAATGATGAGACATCCTACCAAACTCTGTGGGATGCAGCCAAGGCAGTACTCAGGGGGAAATTTATATCCTTGAGTACATATATTAACAAATTAGGGAGGGCAGAGATTAACGAATTGGGCATGCAACTTAAAAAATTAGAAAGTGAGCAAATTAAAAATCCCCAGATGAAAACTAAATTAGAAATACTAAAAATCAAGGGAGAAATTAATAAAATTGAAAGTAAAAGAACTATTGAATTAATAAATAAGACTAGAAGCTGGTATTTTGAAAAAATAGATAAAATAGATAAAGTACTGGTCAATCTAATAAAAAAAGGAAAGAAGAAAACCAAATTGACAGTATCAAAGATGAAAAGGGAGACCTCACTCTAATGAAGGGGAAATTAAGGCAATCATTAAAAACTATTCTGCCCAATTATATAGCAATAAATATAGCAATCTAGGAGATATGGATGAATATTTACAAAAATATAAATTGCCTAGATTCACAGCAGAAAAAATAGAATACCTAAATAATCCCATGTCAGAAAAAGAAATTGAACAAGCCATCAAAGAACTCCCTAAGAAAAAATCGCCAGGGCCTGATGGATTCACAAGTGAATTCTATCAGACATTCAAAAACAACTAATCCCAATACTACACAAATTATTTGATATAATAAGCAAATTAGCTTATTATATCAATAATTATACCAATTATATCAAAGCAAAATAAAATTCCTTTTATGACACAAATATGGTACTGATTCCAAAGCCAGGTAGACCAAAAACAGAGAAAGAAATCTGTAGACCAATCTCCCTAATGAACATAGATGCAAAAATCTTAAATAGAATACTAGCAAAGAGACTCCAGCAAGTGATCAAGAGGATCATCCACCATGATCAGGTGGGATTTATACCAGGAATGCAAGGATGGTTCAACATTAGGAAAACCATCCACATAAGTGACCATATAAACAATCTAACAAACAACAATCACATGATTATCTCAATAGATGCTGAAAAAGCCTTTGACAAAATACAGCACCCATTCCTATTGAAAACACTGGAAAGTATAGGAATAGAAGGTCCTTTCCTAAAAATAATAAACATCAACAAGCATCATATGCAATGGGGATGAATTGGAAGCCTTTCCAATAATATCAGGAGTGAAACAAGGATGCCCATTATCTCCTTTATTATTGAACATTGCACTAGAAACACTAGCAGTAGCAATTAGAGAAGAGGAAGAAATTGAGGGTATTAAAATAGGCAATGAGGAGACTAAGCTGTCACTCTTTGCAGATGATATGATGGTATACTTAAAAAATCCTAGAGAATCAACTAAGAAGCTTATAGAAATAATCAACAACTTTAGCAAGGTTGCAGGATATAAAATAAATGCACATAAACCATCAGCATTTCTATATATTTCCAACACATCACAGCAGCAAGAGGTAGAAAGAGAAACACCATTTAAAATCACCCTAGATAATATAAAATACTTAGGAATCTATCTACCAAAACAAACACAGGAATTATATGAAAACAACTACAAAACACTTTCCAAACAAGTAAAACTAGATCTAAACAATTGGAAAAACATTGATTGCTCATGGGTAGGACAAGCTAACATAATAAAAATGACCATTCTACCCAAATTAATTTACCTATTTAGCGCCATACCTATCAAACTACCAAAAAACTTTTTCACTGAATTAGGAAAAACTATAACAATGTTCATTTGGAATAACAAAAGATCAAGAATATCAAGGGAAATAATGGGAAAAAATGTGAAGGAAGGTGGTCTAGCAGTACCAGATATTAAACTATACTATAAAGCAGCAGTCATCAAAGTGGTGTGGTACTGGCTAAGAGACAGAAAGGAGGATCAGTGGAATAGACTTGGGTAAATGACATCAGCAAGACAGTGTATGATAAACCCAAAGAGCCCAATTTTGGGGATGAAAATACACTATTTGACCAAAACTGCTGGGAAATTTGGAAAACAATATGGGAGAGATTAGGTTTAGATCAACATCTCATACTCTACACCAAGATAAATTAAGAATGGGTGAATGACTTGAATATAAAGAGGCAAACTATAAATAAGTTAAATGAACAGAGAATAGTATACTTGTCAGATCGCTGGGAAAGGAAAGATTTTAAAACGAAGCAAGAGTTAGAGAAAATTACAAAATGTAAAATAAATGATTTTGATTATATAAAACTAAAAAGCTTTTGTACAAACCAAAACAATGTAGCCAAGATCAGAAGAAAAACAACAAACTGGGAAAAAATCTTTATAACAAAAAACTCTGACAAGGGTCTAATTATTCAAATATACAAGGAGTTAAATCAATTGTATAAAAAAATCAAGCCATTTCCCAATTCATAAATGGGCATGAGAAATGAATAGGCAATTCTCCAATAAAGAAATCAAAAGTATCAATAAGCACATGAGAAAGTGCTCTAAATCTCTAATAATTAGAGAAATGTAAATCAAAACAACTCTGAGGTATTACCTCACACCTAGTAGAATGGCTAAAACGAAAGAAGGGGAGAGTAATGAATGTTGGAGGGGATGTGGCCAAATTGGAACATTAATACACTGCCGGTGGAGTTGTGAACTGATCCAACCATTCTGGATGGCAGTTTGGAACTTTGCTCAAAGGGCTATAAAAGAATGCCTGCTCTTTGATCCAGCCCTACCATTGTTGGGTCTGTACCCCAAAGAGATCATAGATAAACAAACTTGCACAAAAATATTTATAGCTGCGCTTTTTGTGGTGGCAAAAAACTGGAAAATGAGGGCATACCCTTCAATTGGGGAATGGCTGAACACATTGTGGTATATCCTGGTGATGGAATACTATTTTGCTAAAAGGAATAATAAACTGGAGGAATTCCATGTAAACTGGAAAGACCTCCAGGAATTGATGCAGAACAAAAGGAGCAGAGCCAGAAGAACATTATACACAGAGACTGATATACTGTGGTAAAATAGAATATAATGGACTTCTGAACTAGCAGCAATGCTATGGCCCAGGACAATTCAGGGGACTTATGGTAAAGAGCTCTACCCACATTCAGAGGAAGAACTGCAGGAGAGGAAACGCAGAAGAAAATCAACTGCTTGAAATCATGGGTTGATGAGGACATGATTGGGCATCAAAACTACCACACCAATGCAACTATCAACAATTTTGAAAATGGTCTTGATTAATGACACATGTTAAAACCAGTAGAAATGCATATCGGCCAGGGGAGGGGGGATGTCGGGGGGTGAAGGGGAATGTTAGAGCATAAATCATGTAACCATGTTAACTTTTCTAAAATATAATTAATAAATGTTAAAAAATATTAATTTCTCTTATACTATATGTCTTTATCATTTTTAATCGTAACACAGGAAACTAGTGGAGAAGAAAAAAGAAGCAATATAGTCATTGGAGTATACTCCAGACCACCCAGACAGAAGGAAGAAATTGATGTAGAATTTGGGAATGAGAACATAAGCCTGGCACAAAGACATGAGGGGGGATTTCAATTACATACGCATTATTTATTTGAGCTTGCCCCTCATGTCTTTGTGCCAGGCTTATGTTCTCATTCCCAAATTCCCTCTTTCTGATGTCAAGGAACTGATAAGGAGAAATTCTATCCTGAATCTTTATTCTTATTCACAAAAAAGAACTGGTCATTGGGGTGAAAATTATAAGAATCTGGGGAGACAGTGACCAGGCCCTCTTAGAAATAGAGATGTAGCAAAGAAAAATAAATTCCAAAGGAGATATAGGACATATCTGAGAAAAGAAATACAATTTCCCATTAAAACACAAACTCTTTAAGGCATATCCCCAAGTCCTAGCATAGTGCTAGCACATAGTAGGTGTTTAATAAATATTCGATGAATTAAAATAATTTGAACTGAAGTAAAACAAATTGAAATAAAGTGGTTTAATATTCTATAAGAAAAGTTTTTCCAGGAAAGATAGGAAGATCTTAAGAATGAAATTCTGAACATATGAAGAGGAACAATCCTGATAAAGAAAAAAAGGGGAAAAAAGTCCAGAAACAAATGTGGATGCATAGAGTTCTTAGCAGTCGACTTACATTTTTAAAAAACATAAGATGGAAGTAAGGGTAGGTAATGGAAGATAATAAAAAATCATGGTCAAGTGTTGAAAGAATAATGTCAGGAGCTACCTACAACTCAGAGTAAACTGAAGGTGCTAAGGAAAGCTAAGGATAATAATATTAAAAAGAACCAACAGGTATATCTCCCCTATGTTGTCTCATTTAATATCAAAAGAATAATACCCAACGTTTCTATATTTCGATGATATGGTTATCTAATTTACAGATGCCACATAGCTGGGAAGGGTAGCTAACACACAATGACAGAAGCAAGAATTTGAAATGATATTGGCATGACAGAACATTGGATTAAATCTAATAAAATGACATTTTATAGATATAAAAGTAAAATCTTACACTTAGTTTCTAAAAATCAACTAATATACTAAGGGGAGAAGTGATGGCAAGGCAGCAGTTGACTTTTTTTTAAGATCTCAATAATTTATTGTGCTGGAAATTCAGTATAAATCAGCAATTTGTTATATAGAAACCAAGAAAGTTAATGTAATTAAGATACATTAAGAGCATTGTGTTCAGCATTAGGGAAGTGATAATCCTTATTTATTGTGTACTGTTCAGAACATATCTAAAATACTATGATCACCCAATTTGGGGAATTATATCAATAAACTGGAGAGCATAGATGGCTGAAGGCCTCAGATCTATGCCATTTAGGGATGGATTAAAAGAAATGGGGAAAAAGTCTATGGGATGATGTTATTTGTCATCAAGTATTTGAAGGACTACTAAATGAAAGGAGTAAGCTTATTCTACTTGACCTTAGATGGCATAACAGGAGCAATGGATAAAATATGCAAACAGGCAAATTTAGGCTTGATCTATGAAAAAGCCTCTTAATCCGAGCTATCCAAAAGTTGGATAGGCTGCCCAAACAGGTAGTGGGGTCCCTCTAACTGGAGGTCTTCAAGGAAAAGCTGAATATCATGAAAACATCATAGAGATGATTTTTTTCCAGGTAGCAGTAGGACTGAGCTCTGTTAACTCAGATTTCTAATTCTCATTCTCAGGTCCTTTCCAATTCTATTGTTACATGACGATGATTCTGAATTTTATTACAGTCATGGAATTCTCATTAGTAAAATTTCAGCCTAAACTCTGGGGAAAGCAAATGTTTTGCAGAGGCAAAATGTGATTATGCTTGGGGAACATGCCCTGGGACCACCTTGTAATGAAATCACAGAATCTCCAAGTCTCTCCAAGGGAGGTTTCTCAGACAGCATCTAGTCAAGCCTGTAGCTGTCTAGTAGTTACATAGCCTTTTGGTCCTTCATCAGTTTAACCCCTACCTTGGAGGGTGTCCACAAAAGGACTTTGATTCTTTATCAAATCTCACTCCATAGTGAAGATGTAATAGTAATTGCAGTTTATAGGTATTTATTCATGCCTCTAAAATAGTGGTTCTCAAACATTTTAGCCTCAAGACCCCTTTACAAAATTTCAAAATTATTGAGGAGCCATTCCCCTCAGAAAGCTTTGGTTTTTATAATTCGGAGCTATTTATATTTAATATATTTAAAATGAAAATTTCTTAGTATTGTTATGAAAATATTTGACCTCATGTATTCTATAAACAAATTTTGGGGATCCCCTCCAAGAGTCCTCATACTTGGAGAACTATCACTCTAAAAATTATCTAAACACATAGCAAGAAGTCTAAGTAAAACCATTTTTCAAGTTAGATATTATCTATTTTCATTTGAAGTCAAGACTCACAACAAAGGTTCATTTATATGTCTCAGATTTCACCACTTCCTCTGGCTGCCAATCATCAACTTGTTCCATGCACATATGAGCCTAGAGAATGTTCTAGTGACCCTGAGAACTATCACCTCATATCTGCATACCATCTGATATTTTTCAAGGCTTTTCACACGTATTATCTAATTCATAGTCAGACAAAGGCATTTAGAGGCAGGTAGCTGTCACAGTAGAGCTCTGGCCTGGAATCAGAAAGACTTCATTTCAAACTCTGCCTCTAATACTTACTAGCTATGTGGCCTTGGGCAAATTACTTAAGCTCTGTTTGCTTTTTATCATATATAAAATGGGGATAATAATATCACCTATCTCCCAGGGTAGTTGTGAGGATAAAATGAGATAATAATATAAAGTACTTGCCACAGAACCTGGCACCTAATAAGTGCTATATAAATGTTAGTTGTTACTAGTGTTTATTATTATAGTTATTATATTTGTTATGAGATTAGCACAATGCCTGGCACATTACCAATGCATAATAAACACTTATTTGTTTCCTTCCCTCCTGCTCTGTCCTTCTGTCCTTCCTTCCTTCCATCCCAAAGTTTCCACCTTGTAGCACAAAGACAGTATAACATTATAATTTGAATGAAGAAAAAATAAAATTGCTTGTTACTGGCAGGTTCACATTTTGGAATAAAACCAAAAACTATGTTCCCACAGTAAAGAAGATAATTTCATTGTTAACCTAGAAACTTTGGACTTGCATGAATCATTTGACCTCTCTAAGCTTTAGTTCCCTCATCTGTAAAAAGGAGCATAAATATATTTTAAATACTTGATGAATACTTGGTAATCTCAATGATGTGATGCTCTTCAAGGAAACAGAAGGATTTTGTCCATTCTATATGACTCTTATCCATGTCCTCTCATAGATTCATCAATGTGTTGTGGTCCTTCTTCATTTTTTGTTTAAAAAATTATTTTTTACATGAGAATTATAGTGAAGCATTGGGATGGTCCATCAGCTTTTTTCCAATTTTTGCCATATGACCAACATATCTTCTTTCACTCATGTATCATTGTGTATTATCTAGACCTTCTTTACTCAATTTCTATTGTTTCTTATAGTCAGTCAATAAACATCCATTAAGTGACTTTTCTTGAAACTGTACCTCCCTCAAAGGGGTGTTTTGAGGTTATCTGAGATAATGCATTTGAATGTACTTTGTAAAGTCTAAAGCAATATATAAACATCATCTATTTTTCTCTTTTTTAAATATAGAATTTTATACTCTTCAGGAAACATTCTCATGAATGATCTCCTCACAATAACTCTATGAGGTAAGTCGGATCAGTATTTAATATTCCTGTTTAACAAATCAGGAATTCAAGGCACAATTGATTGCCTGAGACCACATGTGAAGAGGCAGAAAGTGGTAGGGCCACAATTAGGTCTAAAAATCTTTGACCAAAAAATGTTGCTTCATGAACTGGAGTCCCAGTGAATCCTTATCTAAGAATATGTTGAAGGGGTATTTTGGTGGAGAGGGTTTAAAAGGCAAAAAGGAAAGTCTGTTAGAGTAAGGAAGTGAAAATATCTATATTTGCCCCAACTCAATACCAAAGTCCTTAACAGTTCCAGAGGGGAGAGAGGGAGGGAAGGAAGGAAGGAAGGAAGGAAGGAAGGAAGGAAGGAAGGAAGGAAAGAAAGAAAGAAGGAAGGAAGGAAGGAAGGAAGGAAGGAAGGAAGGAAGGAAGGAAGGAAAGAAAGAAAGAAAGAAAGAAAGAAAGAAAAAAGAAAAATGTCCCAGCTCTCAAAGAGATAGCAGAGTAGAGGAAAATGCTTTCTTCCTCTTACATTCTCTTCTTCCACCCTTCCCCCCTTTTGCTTTTCATCTCTTTTCCTTTCTTCCCTCTTATTTGCATTATCTTTCTTTCTCTAATTAAAAAGTTTCTCAATCTTTGGTCTATGAGCTTATTTGAAAATATCCTATTAACTGTGTTTTTTTTTTTTCAAATATAATTGACTTCCTTTAGGATCCTATGCATTTTGTTTTCTGCCTTTCTGAGATGGGGTCCATAGTGTTCACTAGGCTACCAAAAGATATCTAGGACACACACAAAATCCCCAACCCAAGGTACAGTTTACATACTATGTTCAACAATGTCAGATTTTGAGTTAAGAAGAATTGCATTTGAATCCTGTCTCAGATATTATGCATGGCCCTGGGCATTAATCTTTCTGGGGCTCAGCTGACTCACTTATAAAGTAAGGGAGTTGGATCTGATGAATTCTAAGATCTCTTTTAGTTCTACATCTATATTCTCCCATCTGCCTTTTGGCTCTAGGGCCATTTAAGAATTTAGGGAGTCTTACACTTGGCCTTCTGGTGCTGCTGACTTTCACTTTAGTCATTTGGCATATAGAGAACTGGATGTCTGGAGAAATTTTTGTTGGATGGTAATTTACTACATACATGGCACTAATTGAGGCTGTGAATTTAAGTTGGATTGCTGCTAAACTATGTCAACTCCATTTATAGGGTACTGCTTTTCTAAGAGAAATCTGGTTATTGTGTGTATTCTGGGTGAGATGGAGAAGGAAAGTAAGAGAAAGATGGAAAGGAATAGGGACAGAGATATGTATATGTGTGGGACAGACAGCGATAAATCAAGTTCATTACCTTTCTCCTTAAATTAACCAAATGTACATCTTTCCATTAGAGATAAAAACAGAACTTCTTTCGCTTTTCTTAGTAGGCATTTATTAATGTTAAGCACTGAGGAAACAAAAAAAGGCAAAAGAGAGTCTCTGGCCCTTAAGGTGAATTTTCAGTCTAATGGGGGAGACAACAAGCAAATGGATACAAATAAGCAATATTCAGGATAAATACAGAATATTTAACACAGAGAAAGCTCTAGAATTAAGATGGATTAGGAAATACTTCCTATAGAAGATGGGTTTTTAGTTTGGACTTGAAGGAAGCCAGGGAAATCATGATGTAGAAATGAGAAGGGAGAGCATTCCAGGTATGGGAGATAGTCCGAGAAGATTCCTGGAGCAGAGAGGTGGAGCAGCAAGGATATCAGTGTCACTGGATCCAGGAGAAGGGGGGAAAAAGCAGGAATTAGGTATAAGAAGTACTGGAAAGGTGGAGGTAGGACTAGGGCATATAACAAAATATGTTTTGTCTTTTTCCTTAAAACAGGATATATCTTGAAAAACACAGGACTTTTGGATATATATTATTTTAGATTATTTTTAAAGCTACAAGTTTTTTAAAATTCAAAGTATATTAATTATTTGGGGAAGTTTTTTTTTACTAATTGACTAGAACTACCTAGATTATGTTATTTTTTATTATTGGTAGCAAAGATGTCATCTTAAAATTATACTTTTAGCTTTATTTTTTTTAACCATACTGGGATGTGTTTTTGTTTATATCCTGTAAATGGGATCCTTCTGCCTCACATGAAAAGCTGTTGATTTTAAGTTGTCAGTTTAAAAACAAAACACACTCTCCACCCATATACCATTTTTCTCCAACTTGCTCAGAGAATTGGAAACAAATGTAGGACTGAGCTAATAGTCCATCTTTTTGTTCATTTAAAAATTTTTTAGTGCCACTTTGAGTTAGACTTTATAAATTGTTCTTGTCATAATTAATTTAATTCTAATAACTTTCAACTCAGGCAGCATTAATGATTCAGAGGCATCAGTCTGTTAGGGAAAAGCCCAATATACTGTAATCTAGATTACATTTTAGTGGGAGACCTGACAACATAAATATATATATATATATATGTATATATATATACACACACAAATACATATACATATACAAATACATATGTATATATAAATATATATATATAATAGACATTTTGGTTATGTGAGGCTGGAGGTAGGCAGTACAGAACTCCTAACTAACTAATGCTTTATTGCTATTTGGTCAGCTTTCTCATTTTCCTCCCACCTGAAAGGTGGGGTTTTGGGTGGGGGAGTGGGGAGAAAGGAATCCTGACTAAGGTGGGAAGAAAAAGTAGAAAACAAGCTCCCTATAGTACACAACTACAGGAGTTTGTTGAGTGAATAGAGTATTAAGCTGGAAGTCTGGGAACTTTCCTAGTGTAGACATCCTACAATCCAGTTATAGGATCCTGGACTCCAACAGGCAAACTATGGTCTCATCTTACCTACAACAAGACTTTCCTTCACA